>NC_045440.1:3882365-4020737 GCF_002776525.5 Piliocolobus tephrosceles | reverse complement strand
TTCCTTCCTTCCTTCCTTCCTTCCTTCCTTCCTTCCTTCCTTCCTTCCTTCTTGCTTTTCTTTGCTTTTCTTTTTTTCTTCTTTTTGACAGTCTCACTCTGTCACCCAGCCTGGAGTATAGTGGCATGATCTCGGCTCACTGCAACCTCCCCCTCCCGGGTTCAAGCAATTCTTGTGCCTCACCCTCCCAAGTCGCTGGAATTATAGGCACATGCTACCATGCCTGGTTAATTTTTTTGTACATTTAGTAGAAATGGGATTTCATCATGTTGGTCAGGCTGGTCTCAAACTCCTGACCTCAAGTGATCCACCCGCCTCAGCCTCCCAAAATGCTGGGATTACAGGCGTGTGCCACCACGCCCAGCCTGGATTGTCCTTTTCTTATTAAACTGTAGGGTTTCTATCCCAAACATGAAGGGTTTTTTTGACAGATATATATGCTGTGAATATCTTCTGCTAGTCTTCAGTGTCTCTTTTTACTCTTTGAATGGTGTCTTTTTGTTGTTGAAAATAGGTTCTTAAACTTCATAAAGTTTAGATTTATCAATCGTTTCTTATATAGTTAGTACATTCCATGTCCTGTTAAATAATCTTTTGCTTCCCCAAACAAAAAACCATCATGAAATGGAAATGAAAGTTTTAACATTTCTCATATAACCCTCAACCTTCCATAAATACATATTTAAATTCCCACTTGGACTATAATCCTGGCACACTGGGAGGCCGAGGAAGGCGATCAGTTGAGGTGAGGAGTTTGAGACCAACCTGATCAACATGATGAAACCCCATCTCTACTAAAAATAGTAGAGATGGGCATTAACTGGGCATGGTGGCACACACCTGTAGTCCCAGCTACTCAGGAGGCTGAGGCAGTAGAACCTGGGAGACAGAGGTTGCAGTGAGCCGAGATTGCACCACTGCACTCCAGCCTGGGTGACAGAGTGAGAATATGTCTCAAAAAAAAAAAGTGAATAAATAAAAATTCCCACTTTGAGAGCCATTGCTGTACTACATTGTTGTAGAATATCTGTAAATAAATAGCTTTCCTCCCCACAAAACACCAAAATACCTACATGGGAGTATTGAATTTTAAACTCAATTGACAAGGAGTTTTAACTTTAGAGGAATAGTTACTCAGAAATCATATATTAAATAAATATAATGTTTATATTAAATAAATGTTTATATTCTACTGTGTTTCAAAGATTCAGTAATATTAAAAAATTCTCAACAAAGGAGTGTAAGATGAGGAATCAATTGACTTAAAAGCTTTGGAGCAAATCCCTGCTCCTCCCTCTGCCTTGATGCCCAGTTGGGACCACTGATCTCTCCCCTTGACCCACTTTTTATCACCACACAACACACACACTCTCACATATACATGGACACACACACACACACACACACACACAGAGGAAGACTTTAGTCCCAAAGGAAGAACACACACAACTGAAATATTTCAGTTAGAGCTCTAATTGGACAGACCACAAACACAACAGATGGCTTATAATGACTGAACTATTGTTGAATTTGTCTTTAATGATTAATTACATGCCCATTTTTTAAAATAAAAAAATACATGGAGAATCATTATTCCAAACAAAGGAATATGCTTGTGTTTTCACATTCTCATTAATCAGATTGTCATACAATTACATATCTGTACACATATATATGAGATTTCCATTGATCGGCATATTAAAACATAATTACTACACCAAGTGCAGTGGCTTACACCTGTAATCCCAGCACTTTGGGACGCTGAGGCAGGCAGATCACTTGAGGTCAGGAGGTCGAGACCAGTCTGCTCAACATGGCAAAACCCTGTCTCTACTAAAAATATAAACATTAGCTGGGCATGGTGGCACGTGTCTGTAATCCCAGCTACTTGGGAGACTGAGGTGGGAGAATCGCATAAACCTGGGAGGCAGAAGTTGCAGTGAACCAAGATCATGCCATTGCACTCCAGCCTGGGCAACAGAGTGAGACTCCATCTCAAAAACAAACAAACAAACAAAAAACCCACAAACCAAAAACATAATTACTGAACCTAACTTTTCTAATTTTTAAGTCTCTCAAAAGTTTATAAACATTGGGGTCTTACGTAGTAGCATGTGCTTATTGAGTAACACCCCAAAATTCAAATTAGTCTTTCCACATGGCTTCTCTGTCTAAATGGGAATTTACTCTTTAATTACATACAAAAGACTTCTGTCTCCAACGAAGTTCTAACTACAAATAGAAACACACAAAGGGTTAATAGGCCTCACTAGAGTCAGAGAAATGTCAGTGAAATAGTTGACATTGTATTTAAAATCTTAGCTGAGGATCCTCCTTCAATGTCCAGGTGAAGAGAATTCACAATACCAAGAATATGTATTTTCTGAGTGTGGTGCTTTTCCAATTTCCCATGATTATTATGAAAAAACCCTCAGGGCAAGAATATTAAGTACAGTTTTCTTCTTGTTCATTCATTTTCTAATGCCTTATTTACAAAAATTTTTGTTCACGTGTGAACAATAAATGCAGCAAAGGATTACAGGTGCTTTGCTAGAAGGGGCTACAGAAAGCAGTGAACTGCAGATTGAGAAGGTCACTTCCACTTAGGGTGGAGAGGGACTCCAGAAGCTTTCCCTAGCCATACAGCCACTTCCGAAAGAGGAGCAGCCTCAGTGCTTCTCCTCTATGTCTGCTCTTCCTCTATGTTCTTTTCCTGTTCTCATCACTGTTGTTCTGTTTTCCAAAAATGTTTTTTTAGCTATCTTATCACTAGCACAACCCAACCAGTCAGCAGAGAGTAACTGTACAGGAATACTCTCACAACTGTGAGAATATGGAGGTAGAAGGCAGTAATCTGAAAGACTGTGTTAGTCCATTTTCATATTGCCGTGAAGAAATACCTGAGACTGGGTAATTTATAAAGAAAAAGAGGTTTAACGGACTCACAGTTCCACATGGCTGGGGAGGCCTCACAATCATGGTGGAAGACAAAGGAGGAGCAAAGGCATGTCTGACATGGCAGCAGGCAAGACAGCGTGTGCAGGGGAACTCCCCTTTATAAAACCATCAGATCTCATGAGACTTATTGACTATCTTGAGAACAGCACAAGAAAAATCCACCCTCATTATTCAGTTACCTCCCACCAGGTCCCACCCATGACAGGTGGGGATTATGGTAGCAACAATTCAAGATGAAACTAGGGTGGGGACACAGCCAAACCATATCTAATTCCTTTAGTCTCTGCCTTGCAAAATCCATGTCTGCCCTGGGCTCAATGTCAACAGACCACTGCTGAATAATAAAGTATCTAAGAGACTGCTGAGGTGTATGCTTACAAGAAGACCTCAGACCAGAAAGATACCTTATAGCTGTGGGAAAGCTCTAGAAGCCTGACTTAGGTGGCAAAGGTACAGAAAATTTAATCATCCGTGCTTTAGCTTTAGAATCCTAATAAAGGTTGAATTTGCAGTGATCCATTCTGTGTTGGAATGCTCTCTCCTGTTCTTCAGTACATTTTATTCTGTTCTATTTGGAGCAGAACCGAAGTTCAAACAGCAAGAAGCATTCTAATGCTTTATTTTTAACAATTAGATCTCCTTAAGAGATTTTGTGCAATAATTAGGATGGATATGAAATGGAGTGCTGGTGAGCTGCTCTCCCTCAGCTTACAAAAAGTGTGTGTGTGCTGGGCTGGATTCCAAGGAGGTCTAGGTTTCCACTAGGTTTTTTTTGTTTTGTTTTTGTTTTTTTTTTTCTGCTTTTCTTGAAACTTTACAACTAATACTTAAACAACATCCTCACCAGAGCAATTCTGAAAACTAATGTATATGTGTTTACATAAGAAAAATGAAGAAATATAGACAGAACAATCTGAGCCAAAGAAATTGTGCCTTATGCATTTGACAAAAACCTCCTAATTCTTTCTAGCATAATGTGCTAGACTTATCAATCCTGCCAGCTTATTTTTGTTTTTTTAATTCTTTCCCAAAAGGTTATACTTATTTCTTTGTCACTGGAGCGAAAAATATTTCAAGATTATTTCTCAGTTATTTTAAATTTGGAAGACGTTTTTATTAAATGGGAAGGAATATGGGACTTTTTGAAGGTTTGAATCTCTCAGTAGGAAGGAAAAAAGTAGGGAATGAGAGAGGGAGAGAGAGAGAGACAGAGAGAGAGAGAGAGAGTGTGTGTGTGTGTGTGTGTGTGTTGTCTTAAGAGATACAGGGGTATGGTACAGGGGGAAGAAAGAGATATTTGCAAGGAAATTACAATCCTTTCTCCAGTGTGAATTGAAACAGTGCAAATCTTCTTATGGTCTAATACTGCCTAGATCTGGGGTAGCAAGCTATTATAAATACTGGTGCCTGAAATCCCTGATTATTTCTCCGTGTGAGACATACAGGCTCAAGTAGAAACTGTATAATTTTGTTATAATTACTTTTTTCAAAACGTCTTTACAAACTATGAGTCTATTGCCCTAACTTCTGATGTTGTCTTTTAAGACCCCCAAATTAAAATCCCAGTTCTGTAGACATTGTTACCAGCAGATCTCTTTTTTCTTTTTTCTTTTTTTCTTTCTCTTTTCTTTTCTTTTCTTTTCTTTTGTTTTCTTTTCTTTTCTTTTCTTTTCAGAGACAGGGTCTTGTGCTGTCACCCAGGCTGGAGTGTGGTGGCACAATCATAGCTCACTGTAACATCGAACTCCTGGGCTCAAGCGATCCTCCTACCTCAGCCTCCCAAGTAGTCAGGGACACAAGCATGTACCACAACACCTAGCTAATTTTTTTAAAAATTTCTATAGAAACAGGGTTGCCCGGGCTGGCCTCAAATTTTTGGCCTCAAGCAATCCTCCCTCCTTAGCCTCCCAAGTTGCTGGGATTACAGGTGTGAGCCACTGTGCCCAGCTCACCAGCAGATATTGTGATGTTTCAACAGATAAATAATCAAGATTCAGGTGCCCAATGTGGGTGGAAAAGGTGAGACTCATACTTAACTGAGCTTATACTGATTGATATTTTAGTGTATAACTCCTGACATTTGTTTTGATTCACTAGGTCTCTAAAACTGTTATAGAACACATGAGATAAGACATCTTTACCCACATATAGGTGAAGTAGAAAACCATCTAATTCATGAATTTAAAGCTCAAACATTTCCCTACTTTTAAACATTTTCTGTATTGGTTTGAATTGTTTTCCTTGTTGGGGCTGACGTTGTTGTCTTGTGGTAATAATAGTTTCTTGAAAGGCTGAGTTTGTTAATTGTTCTGTTTCCTGTATGAGCTTTGTTTCCACGGTTGTCAGCTCTTCTGAGTTTGGTGCCATTCTTTCATAATACTGACTTTTCCAAAATGTTTGATTATTTTAGTTGTTTTTTCTCACATTTATATTTGCTTCTATGTTACAAGGGTGAGTGTTGGGGGTGCTGAAAAGACTTGTCCTTTGGTCAATGGTTGTTGGTACTGATCAATATATGTGGGATTCATCAAACTCTTATCTGTACTTAAAAACTTGATAATATTTGTTCCAATATTTTCATTGTTTTTATAACCATCTGTCTTGGTGTAGGTGTTCTTTATGACGTCTGTTTTGGTTTAAGTGGAACTTGCCATTCTCAATAAGAGAAAAATATTCTACTTACTGAAGAGAAGGGTTTGTTGAGATGCATTTGAGTGAATGTGGGAAGGGCAGAGAGAATAAATGAGTAAAGTCTAATTATTGGCATGAAACAAGGTTCCCCCTCCTAAATAAAAATACTGTCTTCACTTCTTTTTCACCACTTCTTTCTAGTGAGATGTTTCCCTGCCTTACCCTTTTCCAGTGTCCACTATGTGTCCCTTTAAAAACTTCCAAGTCTGTTACTAAAAAGTCAAAAACTAACAAACATTGGCGAGGGTGCTAAGAAAAAGGAACGCTTATACAGTGTTGGTGGGAATGTAAATTAGTTCAGCCATTGTGAAAAGCAGTTTGGAGATTTCTCAAAAGAACTGAAAATAGAACTACCACTCGACCCAGAAATCCCCTTTCTGGGTACCCAAAAGAAAATAAATAGTCCTACCAAAATGACACATGTGCTTGTATGTTCATGACAGTGCTATTCACAATAGCAAAGACATGGAGTCAACCCAGGTGCCTATCAATGGTGTACTGGATAAAGAAAATGTGGTACATATACACCATGGAATACTATGCAGCCATAAAGAAGAATGAAATGATGTTCCTTGCAACAACACAGATGCAACTGCAGGCCATTATCCTAAGTGAATTAACACAGAAACAGAAAACCAAATACAGTATATTCTCACTTATAAGTGGGAGCTAAATCTTAAGTACACATACACATAAAGATGAGAACAATGAACACAGGGGACTCCAAAAGGAGGGAAGGAGGCAAGAGCCGAAAATCTTCCTGTTGGGTACTATGTTTACTATCCAGGTGATGGGATCAGTAGAAGCCCAAACTTCAGTATTATGCAATATACTTAGGTAAAAAACCTGCACATGTACCCTCTGAATCTAAAATAGAAGCAGAAATAAGAAAAACAAAAACCTGACTTCTCGCAATGACTCACTCCTATAATCCTAGCACTTTGGGAGGATCGCTTGAGTCCAGGAGTTTGAGACCAGCCCAAGGGACATAGCAAGACCTTGTCTCTACAAAAAATACAAACAATAGCCAGGTGTGGTGGCGGGCATCTGTGGCCCCAGTTACTCAGGAGGCTGAGGTGGGAGCATTACTTGAGCCTGGGAGATTGAGGATGCAGTGAGCCATGATCATGCCACTGCACTCCAGCCTGGGCAACAGAGTGAGACTCTGTCTCAAAAAAATCCCCCCAGGCCGGGAGTGGTGTCTCACGCCTATAATCCCAGCACTTTGGGAGGCCGAGGCAGGTGGATCACGAGGTCAGGAGATTGAGGCCATCCTGGCCAACATGATAAAACTCTGTCTCCACTAAAAATACAAAAATTAGCTGGGCATGGTGGCACGCACCTGTAATCCCAGCTACTCGAGAGGCTGAGACAAGAGAATCACTTGAACCTGGGAGGCAGAAGTTGCAGTGAGCCAAGATCATGCCACTGCACACCAGCCTGGCGATAGAGCGAGACTCTGTCTCAAAAAAAAAAAAAAAAATCCCCCAAAATCAAACAAAAAAACCCTACAAACCTCATTGCTGAGAGACTGATGCTGTAGTATAATACTGTGGGTAATCGTGAGGACCTTGTTTTTCTGTTAGGATTCTTTCCTACACAAACTTCTTGAAATATATTGGATGTCACCTGGGACACTTTAAAAAAGGACACCCAGAGGCCACCCAGATTTGTTACATCTGAATCTGGGACTGAAGTTGGTAAGGGTCTTAGGGCCCACGTCTACTATTTCATCTTTCCATTTATAATCAATATAAACCAAGTTCTACCGTTAGTGATTTTGAAATCACTGAATCTTGCATCTGGACTTAGAGTAGTGATCATAAATACTCCCTCTCTCTGCATCAGATTTTCATGGGGTGCTCCTTGTTAAAATGCAGATTCATGAGGCCACACCCACAGCCGCTTGGATTCAGCATAACTGGAGACCGGTGCTGGGTCTGGGATCTCTTTTGATGAAGGAGGACTCCAAAGAGTCCTTTGTAAATGGCATTTGGGGAACCATTGATCTAGTGATTTCCTCCCTATCTCTGTCAGTTAAACATCAATTTGTATGACACTTCCAATGGGGGAACATACACTCTTTTATTTAATATAGAGGCTCCAAAGAGACTTTTACAAGAGGCCAAGTCATGTAGAATTTTCAAAGCCAAGGGAGAGGGTTTGGATTTTAAAGTGTGAAAGGAATATTTCTCAAGGTTTGTAAACCAAAGAGTGGTCTGATTCAGGGCTTGTCTAAGACCCTGCACCTAATTTTCTTTTTGTAATTTTATATTCTTTCTCTTCAGGAAGATTCCCAAATTGTGTATGTTTTTGATTCCCCAAATCCTGGATCTACTATGGCATGTAAAGGGCCTAGGAGGGTACCTGGCACACAGGAGATCCTCAGTAAATGGAGGTTTTCTGTCTTTGTCTCTTCTTCTTCTTGAAAGTCATACCTTACCTTATTCATTTATATGTCCAGCTCAGTGACTGACACCAAGGGACATTCTTTTTATTTTTGAGGGCAAAGGCTTGCTCTGTTGCTCAGGTTGGAGTACAGCGGTGCAATCATAGTTCACTGCAGCCTGGAAACCCTGCACTCAAGTGATCCTCCCACCTCAGCCTCCCCAGTAGCTGGGATTATACGCACATGCCACCATGCCCAGCTAATATATTTTAAAACATTTTTTTGTAGAGATGGGATCTCACTGTGTTGTCCAGACTGGTCTTGAACTGCTGGCATCAAGTGATCCTCCCACCTTGACCTCCCAAGGTGCTGGGGTTACAGGCATGAACCACTGCTCCCAGCTCAGCATCCTTAAACAGTTACTGAGCAACTGACAGAAGGTAGGGCAGGAAGAAAAGAGAAGTGACTTTTTGCTGTTTTCCTTCTCATACCACTGAGCATTATGTTAAAAACTCCTTGTTTATTTTAACTTCAGTAAATGCAAAAAAATTCAGCTGATAGATAGTAGAGCCTTCCTGACATGCACAACTACAGTTGTTTTTGGTTTTCTGTTTGTTGGTTTGTTTTGTTTGTTTTGTTTTGTTTTTTGAGGCGGAGTTTCGCTCTTGTCCCGCAGGCTGGAGTGCAGTGGCGCAATCTCGGCTCACTGCAACCTCCGCTCACTGCAACCTCCGCCTCCCAGGTTCAAGTGATTCTCTTGCCTCAGCCTCCCGAGTAACTGGGAATACAGGCACCCACCACCACACCTGGCTAATTTTTTGTATTTTTAGTAGAGATGAGGTTTCATCATGTTGGCCAGACTGGTCTCAAATTGGATGGAATAAGAAGTGATAGATATTCAATTTTATGGGGAATACATTGTTCCTGATTTTGCCAAAGTGCTGGAAGGAAACAAGAATCTTGGAATAAATGCTCTCTGTTATGTTGATTGTGAGACTCATGGGCTGCTGACATTTTGAGAAAACCTTCACAGATTTTCACAGATATTAACTGGAGGAAATGTGAAAATTTCTATTGCTTTTTTACTCTGCATAGCAGATATTATATACACAAATGTGCAAGTTTTGGATATTTTGCAAACATCAGTCAATATTGCTGGATCTTAATTATTACCCTGAATAAAAACTTTAAAAATTACCCTCTCTTCATAATATATTTGCAGAAATGCCATAATCATCTCAGCAGAAATATACATTCAATTTCAATTTTTTTAGAAAAGAGGCTTCCTTTTATCTTGACTTCTGGGATTCCAACTTCCTCCTACCTTTCTGTTTCATCTCAGTCTTCTTTATGGATTCCTGTTATCCTTTTTTCCTCTTAAACCCTGACATTTTTCAGGTTTATGTCCAAGGTCTCTTTCTTTCTTTTTATGTTCTCTCTGGAAAACTTCACTGTCTTTCTGGCTTCATCTGCCTCCAGTGTTTTCAGAGCTTTACCTTGGCCCCAGGCCCTTTCTTGATCTCATGAGACTTACGACTGAGTGTCCCTGGAAGGCTAGGATAAAGATTGGAGAGGTTCATTCACCATACTCAGAAGTCATCTGGTTCAAGACCTTGGAGAAGGAATATTGTGTTCTAGTGTTACGGCCCCTGACAGAGGTAATGCATGGAAATGAAAGTTTGCAAAGCTAAAAAGGTCTACAAACAAAGGTGGATAATACTTCTTAATTAGTTTCTGTAGTTGAAAATGATAAATTAGGATGAATTGATTATTTCTATTTTCACTAATTTGGTGGATTACTCCCCATTAATCTGAAAGAGTGGTTTTTACTTCTCAGAGACTCTCCAATCCTGGGACATGAAGAGGTGTTGTTTTAAAAGCTCCCCTGTATCTGATGTGTGGCATGGTTAGGACCAAGGGTTCCCTCTGCTCCAGACTCTGTGCTCAGCATTTTATAGATACTAACTTTATCAGTTCTCACACTTCCCATGAGAAATGTGGCTATGACAAAACAGATTCAGAAAGCCTAAGCAATGTGCTCAGGATTATGCAGCCAGCCCAAAGCCAGGATTCAATGACAGTTCTGTTTGACTCCCAAAGCCTGAGATCTCTATACAACATCTTACTGCTTCTCAAAGAAAGATAGTCATTCTTTTTTTTTTTTCTTTTTTTTTCTGTTTTTCAACTTTTAAGTTCAGGGGTACGTGTGCAGGAGGATATGCAGGTTTGTTACAAAGGTAAATGTGTGCCATGGTGGTTTACTGCACAGATCATCCCATCACCTAGATATTAAGCCCAGAATCCCTTAGTGATTCTTCCTGATGCTCTCCCTCCCCCAGCGCTCTGCACAGGTGTCCAATATGTGTTGTTCACCTCCATGTGTCCATGTGTTCTTATCAATCAATTCCCACTTATAAGTGAGAACATACAGTGTTTGGTTTTCTATTCCTGTGTTAACTTGCTAAGGGTAATGGCTTCCAACTCCATCCATGTTCCTGCAAAGAACATGACCTTGTTCCTTGTTATTTATTTATTATTATTATTTTTTGAGACAGAGTCTCACTTTTGTCACCCAAGCTGGAGTGCAGTGGCACGATCTTGGCTCGCTGCAACCCCTGCCTCCCAGGTTCAAGCGATTCTCCTGCCTCAGCCTCCCAAGTAGCTGGGATTACAGGCACCCAACACCATGCCTGGCTAATTTGTATATTTTTAGTAGATACAGGGTTTCACCATATTAGCCAGGTTGGTCTCGAACACCTGACCTCAAGTGATCCGCCCACCTTGACCTCCCAAAGTGCTGGGATTACAGGTGTGAGCCATTGCTTGTTCCTTTTTATGCCTGCATAGTAACCCGTGGTGTATATGTACCACATTTTCTATCCAGTCTATCATTGATGGGCATTTAGGTTGATTCCATGATTTTACTATTATAAACAGTACTGCACTGAACATATGTGTGCACGTATCTTTATAAATGATTTCTATTCCTTTGGGCATATACCCAGTCATGGAATTGCTGGGTCAAATGGCATTTCTGCCTCTAGATCTTTGAGAAATCACCACACTGTCTCCCACAATGGTTGAACTAATTTATACTCCCACCAACAGTGTAAAAGCGTTCCTTTTTCTCCACAACCTCACCATCATCTGTTGGTTTTTGTTTTGTTTCGTTTTGTTTACTTTGTAGTAATAGCCAATCTAATTGGTGTGAGATGGTATCTAATTGTGATTTTGATTTGCATTCCTCTAATGAACAGTGATATTGAGCTTTTCTCCCATGTGTGTTGGCTGCACGAATGTCTTGAGAAGCGTCTGTGCATATCCTTTGGCCGTTTTTTAATGAGGTTGTTTGGTTTTTCTTGTAAATTTGTTTCAATTCTTTGTAGATTCTGGATATTAGCCCTTTGTCAGATGGCTAGATTGCAAAAATTTTCTCCCATCCGGTAGGTTGTCGCAAAACAGTCTTACTATCCATATATGGGGAGGTAACTTCACAGCCCAGTACTCCCATGCTTGAGAGAAAAATGGGGCACAATTTGAATGGCATTGCCTTTTAAGTTCTCATGCATCCCGCCAGAAAGAAATGCATTCTTAAATTCCATTCATGTATATTAACATATGCTATCGAAATGAGCTAAAATTTCCATATTTTAACAGACATGGTAAAAAACTCAATTGTGGTCCATAAATTTAAAAAGAATTGAATTTCAAAATTGTTTTAAATGGACACAAAAGACGCTGTCTCCAAATTGAGTTGATTTCGCCAGTGGTTCTGAAAGGTAATGGATACACACAAGTCTCTGAAGCATGTTCCTCTATTACAGAACTATCTTTCCGGGATTAGTAAAGCGGCCACGGAATTTGCTCACCCTTTCTAACCAAACACACCTATGAGGGATGGAGCAAATTGTCTCTTGGTGCATCTCACTCCTGTATGCTTGAGAGGCATTTCAGTGAGTCAAGAATCTGAAGACCTGATGGCTATGCTCTAATAGAAATTCAGTTTTTTCTTCAAGGCACAATCGTTTTACATAGTTTCAGTAAAATTGGATTGCATCAGTTGTATCATGTGAAGAAGATAATTCAGGAAAGGCAGGTAACTGAAAAGTCTAAAAGACAAGCAGCTACGGTTGCATTACAGAACAAAAGCAAAATAGGAATCAAATCTTGCTTGGAATCACATATTGAAGAATAATTCTGAGTAGAGAAGAAAACGTGATGTTGCAAAGAGTGAGTTATTAGCCCTCGGCATCCAGAGACTGCTCTCCAGAGCTACTTTCCTCTCTTCTTCCCACTGGGTAATTAAATGGGAGGAGGGTGCCCACCAAGGAGAGCTTGCAAAATACTTTATAACCCGGACCATTCGCCAACATCAAATAGCATTAGGGAATGGCTGAAAGCCACACATGGGAACCTTTCAGTCCAACCAAACCAGGAAAGGGCTTCCAAACATCAATGAGTGAGTGGAGGGGGAAATCTCAGAAATTGCAAAGATGTGCAGGTTTATTTCACAGAGCCTTCCCTGAAAAGCCAGTGCACTGACCAAATCAAAGACTCCCATCTGAAAGAGATTGCCAATAAGAGTTTTCAAACAATAATATCTACCAGTGGAATGTATTTAAGAACATAAATAGGAAGTTAAAATTAAATGAGTAAGTAGAGAATAAGGATACATACTTAGAAATAAAGTGACCTTATGAATAACATGTTCAGGAAGCAAAATATAATCAACAGCAGATACAAAGCAAATTTTTGGCTCTCAGGAAAAAATACAATTTCTAAAAAGTAAACAAAAATTCGCTAATAGCTTAGTAACCTTTGTTATTCTAGGGTCATGTCATAAAACCAGTTAAAATTATATTTGTTTGGCTGTTCTAGTCCAAATGCTCCATTAAGAAAATTTCTCTCCCAAGCTAAAGATGTGAAGGAGCTTCCTAGGTGGCTATTAACAATTATTGAAAAGTAATTTATTTTTTAAAAAGCCATTGATTAAAAGAGGCATCAAGATGCAGTAGGAATGATTAAGAGACTTGTTCTCAGATGGATGGGGAAATTAAGCAGAGAGGCAAGAATGAGCCACCTGGAGGGCTTTCAGATCAGAAGAGTCTGTGAATTTAAAGGATCACTGTATTTTTCCCCCCACGGAGATTTATTTGAAACAACAAAACTGAACTGAGCAAATGGGACAGAATAGGAAGTCTGGAAGACATCAGTGAAACAGGGACGAATGAAAAAAAAAAAGAGTAGGGAACAAAGGTGCTGCCCTGGACCTGGGTGATCAGCCGAGCCTCCCCTGGCTAACGTCACCTGGAAGCCATGCTGCTTGGTAACAGGGATGCAGTGATTGGGATGTCTAGTTGTGAGAACTCAGCAGAGAGATGACCTTTCTAAAAGGTCCTCAACAATGTTTTAAAGGGGGAAGAAGAAATATGAACATTTAGGACTAAATAGGAATACGCTGGCCTACCTATTATTCATAAGTGAAGAAAGGAGATCCAGGGATTTGTTAGAGCTACAAGCTAGCTGTGCTATTCAAGGACATCCCACCTACCCCAGCCACGTGTTCTTTCTACTACAGAGCAGGTAATGTTAAAGAAGCCTTTATAACTGGTAGCTTGAAAGACTAAAAGTGATCTGTTTTCATGTCATATGCCTTGGGAAAGCACGTTAATTATCTAACTTTTGTCCAATTACAATCGAAGCCATTGATTAAAAGAGGCATCAAGATGCAGTAGGAATGATTAAGAGACTTGTTCTCAGATGGATGGGGAAATTAAGCAGAGAGGCAAGAATGCCTCTCTGCTTAATTACAATATATTACATATATTGTATTATTACAATATATTATATTATTGTAATATATTACAATCGAAGCGCCCATACCTTTGCATAAGATAAGGACATCTCTGCTTTGAACATCTCCTCCTTCTTTGTCTGCCTTGAAAACTTAACTTCTCTTTATTCAAAATTCTGCTCAAGAGCCCCTCTCTCTGATGCCTTCTCCAATCCCCCCAGTCGGAATTCATTCATATCCTTCTATTCTAGGTATCTTAAACATAGTTCTATTTTGTATGTATCACTCCTTTCTGTTGTGTTTATTTGCATGTAAGTCTGTCTCCTATACTAGACATTGAATGTCTTGAGAACAGACATGGTATTTTACATACATTAATATGTCCACTACATTCCATGGCTCCTGGTAACACAGGAACTGTTCAGTTAACGTTTGTTAAATTGAGCTAACTAGGACTAGCCATCTATTGTTTCTACTCCAGGCTCCCCAGCTCTAGGCACAAAGACTTTGATCCTACAGGCTTAGTCCTGCCATGATATCCTCAGGGCTCCATTAAATGTGAGATCCCACTTTAAACTTCCATATGTCTCCAAATGACCCTCAAGGGGAAGCAGAGTCCTCTGTCACATCTCAAGCAGTGTGTTAGTGGCCTGTCACCTGCTAAGATCTTGCATCCCCCATTTCTTCGAGAGTTTTATTCTGTCTCAGTTCCTACCAATGCCTTTTCAGAGCTGTGCTGCTAATGCCCACATGACCACTAGTGTCGCTGCTGTTTGAGATCCTTCTTGACCCTCCCTCAACAGCCTGGATTCCCTGGAGTATCCAGTAGCTTGGAACACATACGTATTGGCCAAATTGTGCTGAATACTTCAGTTTACACTGGGGCTCTTTGTCTCCCCACCCTCATCTCTTCTCCCCCTCCCTATCCCTTCTCCCCACTCCTAATAAGACCAACTCTACACAGATTCCTTTCTGAAAGTATCAAAATCTAAACATTCTCAGCATCATTCATTCACACAATATCCAGTGAGTGCTTCTGTGCTAGGTACTGACCCGCCAGTGGGGAAGTAACAGTCAGGGTTCCCATCTTCTGTGATCTTCAGGACTACTCCCTGCTATTAAGGATGCTCAGTCAGCCCATGTGGGTTAGGAAATGAAGGCTTTTTTCTTTTCTCCCATTCAGAACTCAGATTTTTGAAATGCTGGGCCACATTTACTTTCCCCTTTTTCTTTACCTTCTAGTCACTTCTTAACCTACTATAATCCAGCCCTTCTGTTGAAATTTTGTTTTCCAACGTCATCAGTGTTGGTTTTTAAATTGCTACATCTGGTAGGTATCTTTCAGCTCTTTTTTGACTTGACCGCTCTGCAGCATGTAGTACAGTTGAGCACTTCTTTAAATACTGTCACAGGCCTTTAAGCAAAACCCTTTCCTGGTTGCCTTTCCTACCTCTCCAGCAACCCTTCAACTTTCTTCAAAGATCTTTCTTACTGTCTTAAAGGTATCTGTTCCCTGGGGTCAGTAGCTCTATGTTCTTCTTGCATTGTGCATTCTCCTGTGAGAGTTCTCATTTCCCTGATTTCAGGGCTGCTGGAGAACAACTCCAGGGAACATATCCCTGCAGTGTTCCAGTGCTTGACTTGAACTTCCTCTGATACTTGTGGTCTCCCTATTTCACTTTAGGAGTTTTGCACTTCGCCCACCTGGAATGTTCTGTATGTGCAATGCCCCACATTTCTGGGAGGTGATGCATTTGTCACCGCTGACCTCTCCATCTGGGAAGCACTCCTATTTTGACCACTACGACCACACCTCCTCTTGATTTTCTTCCCATTTCCCCAGAAGCAGCTTTCTAATCCCCTTCATCCAGCCTTCTACCTTGACACAATACGAAAGTACTTCCCTTTTTATTCACCACTCTTATGAAACTGACTGGAAAACAAATACCCTTCTCTTGGGTCCATCCTGTAAAGTCTAGTTTTAAAAAGTCAAATTCATGAATGTTTTTAGGTTCTGCAATTTTCCTTTGTGGCAGCAGTGGCCATAAGGTTTTAAACTATGCAGTACCTAAAAATATTCTTAATGAGGAAAAAGTGATGGAGCTATGATTTTGACCTTAAGAGGCTTTCAACCTTTTAATCCCAATGAATGAGTCATCCAAAATGGCTATAACGATCATTCTTTTGTATGTCCTTTTAGGGTAGAATTTAATTGCTTACTTTCTAAATGAATAGTGTGTAGAAGTGATTGTGGGGTGTGACAGACCTCACCATGGCAACCCTCCCTAGGGGAAATTGATGGCTTTGTAAATAGAGGGTTTCTGTTAGGAGCATAACCACCCCCAGGCTGTTCTTTTGGATGCTGTAAGTTACTTAGGGTTTCAGAGGAGGGATATTAAATCAAATATTTTATCAGTTCAGAAAGGCTCACCCACAAAATATGTATTTATCACTTCAATTTGTTCTTCGCCTGCCATGCCAGTTTAGCACTACCAATTTTTTTTCCTGTCTGCAGCATTAGGGTTGAGATCTCTGATCAGACACTTACTTCCTCAGTCAGTGCTAAGTGCTGCCAACTCACACCTGCCAAACACTGAAAAGGCCATGCCCTTTCTTCAAAGTTTTCCCCCTCTTCTAGGACTGGCTACATAATTTGAGGAGCCCAGTGCAAAATCAAAATATGGAACCATTTGTTGAAAAATTATTTAGGATTTCAAGGCTGGGCACAGTGGCTCACACCTGTAATCCCAGTACTTTGGGAGGCTGAGGCAGTTGGATCACCTGAGGTCAGGAGTCTTTGAGACCAGCCTGGCCAACATGGTGAAATCCCATCTCTACTAAAAAAAAAAAAAAAATTAGTTGGGTGTGGTGGCACACACCTGTAGTCCCAGCTACTCGGGAGGCTGAGGCAGGAGAATCACTTGAACCTAGGAGGAGGTTGCAGTTAGCTGAGATGGTACCACTGCACTCCAGCCTCGGCAAAAGAGCAAGACTCTATCAAAAACAAAACAAAACAAAACAAAAAACCAGAATTTCAGTAAGTGACGACAAAACCATAAATCAAGCCCAAGGTCCTTTGGAGCAGTTGCCCAAGTCCCAACCCATGAAGGCGGGCCCCCTACTCTCCCATCTCCCTCCCCTCTCTTTTCCTCATCCAGGCTGAAGTTTTCTTCTTTCCTGATCATTTGAAAGAGTGTGAAAGTGGTGAGTGCCTTACCTGTGTAGTAGATTCTTCCCCGAGTTCTCAAGTCTTCAAGGTCGGAGAGAAAGGCAAGCCTTGTGGATTTGGTGGTGAAAGTAAATCAAGGAAAGCCTTGCGGATTTGGTGATGAAAGTAAACCACTTTGCTGAGTACTAATTACACAGATTATTAGCCTAAAAGAGCCAGAAAACATTTGAATGAAAGTAGCTCTGCCCTGCTAAGGGTTAGGCGAAATGTCCTTTTAGTATTATTCCATTTTTAACCTTTTTAGAAACTCTGAAAATGTGTCAGTACATCACATACTTATGTACCAAATCTAGACTCTGTTTTAATAACAGAAGAAACATATCTGTTGTTTATGACAAACCATTGTCTTTTTCCTTCAAATATGTTAACATTTCTTTTAAAAATCATTTAAAATTCTTTAAAACATATGAAAACCAGTCCCGTCACAAAACTGTGGGGTATAGATACAAGAAAAGCCATGGTTGAAGGATTTATTGCTCTGATGGAGTGTAAGCCAGTATTTAAATGTGCCCTGAAGATTGCTACTTTTACTTGAAGAAAGGACTCCATATTCAAATAATACTGGGTAATGGTGCTTTAGAAATCCACATAAAAGTTTCCTAGATGCCCTGCAGTTAAAAAAGGAAAAGGAAAATGTAACTCCTCCAAGCCAATCTTGTTCAGGTTTTATGTAACAAAGTTGAAAGTTGGTTTTCAGTTGCCAAGGACTCTCAGGCCACGTAAGCTGAGCGTGCCCAGAAGAGCCAAGTTTGCACCAACCGGGGGAACCTAAGTGCTCTGAATTAAGGGGACTGAATTAGAAGTGGATGAACATGGTATGGCAGGATGCAGGATCCAATCAGATTGAGGTCTGGCATCACTCCATGGCAGGATTCAGTCAGATCATGCCTCCCGAAATCACCTTGTTGCAAAATCCAATCAGATCATGCCTCATTACCCTATGCTTATAAAACCTGACCCAGCCCCCAGCTCTGGAAGACTCTGCTTTGGAAACTACCCCAAGGTGTTTTCCACGCTTGTTACAAGTAATACAATCCCTTTGCAAAAGGCTCTTTGGTTGTGGCCATTGGGTTGGTATCCACTAAGTGACTGAGCCCGCCCATTGTATAGGTAACAAAAACGCAAAGGAAGTCTATGTTCTATTTATCTTTGTATAAGCCAGTTTTGCCCAAATACATTTAATCACAGAGACGTTTCTTTACCATAACTATTAAAATTCACCAAAACAGGTAGCGAGCACACTTTGGGGAGTGCTGATTTAACTACTCCTTGGAGATCATAGGAAGAGAATTAGTACTGTTGAGCCCCTTCCAGATTCTATGTGCTGTGTAATTGGCATGACCAAACCCAATTAATAGAACAATCAGCCCTTATATCAGGATCCCTATTTTATATATGAGGTTGATATGTTAAGGAGCTCTGATGGATGTGCCGTTTTAAGTGGTGCTGGGACTTTAGGCCAGTGGTTGACTCCAGAGCCCAGTGCAGCATTCAAAATGTACTGACAGCAAAAACAAAATAACATAAAGAATTTATAACACCTTCCAAATGCATGCTCTCAGTTCTGAAGGCTGAGCCTTTCATAAGATAAAAGGAATTTTCTTGGCAGACTTTTCACCAATGAAATAATGAATCTGCCTTCTCATGTGGCTTGCCATCTGCTAGGAGGCCCAAGAGACACATTTTTCTCTTCCCTACAAAGCTAAGCTGAACAATTGTACCAAATAACTAAGATGCAGGCGGCAGAATCCCTTTGTGGAGAATCAGAGCTCATGACGAGCTCTTCCAAATACTGTTAAATTGAAACAAATATTCAGAATATTATAAATCCCACTAGTTCATCTAGAGAGAAATGTGTTAGAAACATAACTTTAAGAGAAATTTACAGACTTTTATTAAGCAGCTAACAGAGGTAGCCAGACCGAAATCAAAGCAGATTTTCAGGTTTGCATTAGGTTCTGATCAGATTCTGAATTACAATTTATTCTTAAAATGAATGCTGAAATTTCACTCCATATGAAATAACTCAGTATTTTACACCTGCTAGTTTTTCCATATTTTCAGGAAACACTGAATCTTTAATGAGTGAATTGTTACATCTATTAATATTAAAGGAAGCATTCCATAAATAGTCTGGAGTTGAGGCTGCATTACAATAGAGACTGTTGAAAGCAAACGAGAAGAAATAGAAACACTTGGTAAAATGAGGTAGACTAAGAAGACCACTTTGTTAACAAAGGACCATGAGATCTATGGAGAAAGGAAAGAAGAAAACTTTGAGAGACCAGATCTGCAGGTCAAAGATCGTAGCCTCTGTCTACGGCCATACCACCCTGAACGTGCCGGATCTCGTCAAAGAACGTAGCCTCCAGGGAAACTGATAAACACAGGTTCCAAAGAGCAGAAAGGGAAGGCTGGTATTTGTGTTCTTCGGGGTCTGCCTTAGGTGCATACTTAGCAGATTTGGAGAAAATCTATAAATATTTATGAGGGAAACCCCAAATGCAAGTGCAGTGGGCATGTATGTCTGTAACATACATTCTCTGTTCATTTTAGGGTGGAATTTTAACATTAAAATGAGGTAGAATTGGGCTCTTTACCCATCAAAAGGTGAACTATAGAGCATAGAGGTGTTTTGTGGGCAAGGGCTGGTTTCTGCTCAATTCTAGGACACAAGACCTTATGACAGGAATACAGGGGTTTGTGGCCAATCCCTCTCTGCTACGGCACTTGATTTCATCTCTGGTGTGCCTCGTTTTAGCCACAGGGAGTTCATTTCACCTGTCAGCCGGGGGTGTATTTTAACAGCTCACACAGATTGAAACAGAGACTGTAGTGGGCGAAGACCCATTCGGAGAAAGCTTGATTCATGATGGCAGCACTGGAGGGACCAGTAGGGATTAACTGTAGACATCTGGTGGGTTGACCATGACGCGGTCTGTGTGGAAACACAGACACACCAGCTAGCAAGCAGTAGACCTGAGACTGGAAGAGTAACTGCTTCTCCTAGCAGTGGGAGGGCCTGGTCAGTATCAAAGAGCAATGTCTCTTTCCAAGGGCTGCGGGAGGGTAAAGGGGGTCACCTGTGAAGACTGCTGTCGGAGCTACGTATAGTGTGGTACCCTCATAGGTATAAGGTGAGGGCACCGCACAAGAGGCAATTGCACCAGGGTCAAGATTAGGAGGCTGGGGAGTGAGAATCAGAGAAACTCACTCTGGAACACACAGGAGAAGAGCTTCTGAAAAGTCTCAGAAAGAGCTGGGAGAATCTTTGAGGGTGGCTGATTTCTAGCAATCAGTCAATCTGAGACAACGTAAGATGTTTAACTCTGTGTTACAGTGGCAGGCTGAGAAGTCCATTAGAAAATGCAACACTACATAATGACGTAGGGTTGGATGTGTCGGTCATGTTGCCAATCCAGCACTCCATTTCTCTTGTTACAAAAATTTGTTCCATCTGATGATAATGGGAGTGGGCATATGACCCAAGTGTAGCCAGTCACAGGATCTGGTGCCCATGGGTTGCTGTGATTTGTACAAGCACGAGTACATAACTAAGAGCAAGGCAAAGAGACTATATCCTTGAACTTAATTGAGTCTGCTTCAAATAAATAATAACAAAACATTTATAATATAATTGAGGAAATTGAAATGCTGACTGGATGTTTAATGATATTAGGCAATTGCAATGAATGTTTTAGGTACACTGATGATATTGTCCTTATCCTTTATATGTACATACTGGAATATTTATGAATGAAATTGTTTTAAATCTCATATTTGAATCAAAGTAACAAAAATAATTCAAGAGAGTGTGGGTCAATGAAACAAGATTGTCCATGTTGAAACAGGATGGTGGATACATAGGAGAGGGTAATTATACAAATGAAGCTGACCACGTATAATCCCTCTGCATAAAATGTGTGTTCGTTTTTGTAAATAAATGTATATTTATAGAACAAAACGATGAAGACTACACATACACATGCACATATAAATATATTGCACTTAATATATTTCACATATGTAAATATCAATATTGCATTTAAATCTTCAGCCCATCTGGACTTTATTTTAGAGCATGGTGAGAAGTATAAAGCTTTTTCTCCCCGGGTAGTTTTCCCAGCGCCATTTACTAACTAATTTACAATTATTTCACCAATTTCATATGTCATGTTAATCAAATTCTAAATACTCACAGATCTGTACAATCTATTCAATTTATTTGATCTTATATTTTAGCACGTCATATTGTGTTAATTATTATGGTATGTAATGTGATGCAAAATCTGAAAGTTCAAGTTTCCTCTTGTAGAAATTATTCTCATTTTTCAGTGTTTTAAATGCCTTCTTGCTCCTTTACTCTTTCAGATAAAATTGAGAGCAATCTCATCAAGTTTTTAAAAATTCTCATTGAGTTTCGGATTACAGTTGCATTTCATTTATATATTATTTGGGGGAATTTTAAGAATCTTGAATGTTGAATCAGCTTTCTGAAAATTACGTAGCTTATATATTTGAAAAGGCCTCAATGTGAGAATACAAAATGCATAGTACTTCTGATTTGCTTTTTAGAAACAGTGGTCTGATCTTTCAAAGTTCTGAGTTCTTCATTTTATGTTTCTACTAGATTTTTTTTTTTCTTCTGGCCCCGGTGGAACACATCCTGATTTATTTATTTAGGTTATTTTTATTTTTATTTTTATTTCACTTGAATAGGTTTTTGGGGAACAGGGGATGTTTGGTTACATGAATAACTTCTTTAGTGGTGATTTCTGAGATTTTGGTTTACTAGAATTTTTTTTAAAAACAGGGTGTTTCCTTATTTCCAGTATCATGGTCAATGCAGAATCATGTAAGAGTTGCTCTGCCAGTATAACTTTATTGAAGTATTGTATTCATTTCTATTTATTTCTAATGTGTAGGTTTCTGACAAATGTTATCCTATATTTTTCATTTTGATCTCTGTTGTATTCCAAAAAAAGAAAGCAAAATGCCTATGTTTGGAAATTGGGCTCCCCCTGCTGGTAGATTTAGCACCTTTATTGCCTCCAATTCTCAGAGCCTTTTTGTTGTTGTTGTTGTTAAAATATGTATTTATTCATGAAATACTAATACAGTTTAACTCAACAAACATTCATGATGTTGTAAACTCTTTGCAAATATCATTGCTGTGACAGTTACAAGACAGGTATAAATAGAGATTTCATGTAATTCAATCACTTCTCTACCTATTTTGGGATTAAATTATTAAAATTTCTTTTAAAATAATATATACATAATTCACTTATTAACAATGCAAAAACAGTTTTCATATTTGTTATTGAATTACTGTTTGCTTACATAGTCATCATTTTTACGTAGTTTGAATAACTTTATTGATGTATTTTATTTACTTTTATCCATTCATTTATTTCTATTTCCTCTATGCAGAATGCTGTATTAACTTTCTTCTCTTTATCTTATAGGATGATCCATTTACTTTGACTTTAAATCAATATAGAAATAGAATATTGGAGTTTAAAAGCAAAGCAAGTTTCACTTGGGCTAACCTCCGGATTTCAGATGAATTGTGTGTTAAGACATCAAAGAGATGACAGTCTGTTGTTATATTTAAAGTGTTAATCACAGATCTGTACAGTATTCAGTAAATATTCAACTAAGAATTGTTTTTAGCTAAATTCTTTCAATTTATTTTTTCTTAGTACTATCAATGTAGAGATACACATTTCACAACTTCTTCAAAATACTGTATTTTCTTGAAGCCACACATTGAATAACAGCAGTGAATTGCTTCAGTTTAATAAATAATTAACTCCTCATAGTAGCTACATTAAATGATTTTTTTACTTAGCTTATCTCTCTATACATTTTCTGATTCATCCACATATTTTAATAATAGTAGATAATGTACTAGATTATAATGGAAGCACTGTCGGGCATGGTGGCTCCAGCCTGTAATCCTAATGCTTTGGGAAGCTGATGTGGGAGAATCACGTGAGCTCAGGAGTTTGAGACAAGCATGGGCAACATAGGGAGACCTTGTCTCTATAAAAAAAAAAAAAAAATGTTAAAAATTAGCCAGGCATGGTGGCGCATGCCTGTAGTCCCAGCTATTCAGGTGACTGAGATGGGAGGATCATTTAAGCCCAGCAGGTCAAGGTAGCAATGAGCTGTGATTGTGCCACTGCACTCTGTCAACCTGTCAACAGAACAAGACCCTATCTCCAAATAAATAAATAAAATAAAAGTAATTTAAGCACTAACAAGAAAAGTAAAATGTTTCTGTTGAAATACTGTAATAATGTGACAAACATTATGTGGCACCCACCAAATATTACTACTAAGATATGTTTCAGTTAACATTTGTTCCAATCTTAATATTATATAAACAGTGTATTAACTGAGACTAAGAAAGTTGTTTCTTTTTTTTTTTATTTTTATTTTTATTTTTATTATACTTTAAGTTCTAGGGTACATGTGCATAACGTGCAGGTTTGTTACATATGTATACATGTGCCATGTTGGTGTGCTGCACCCATCAACTCGTCAGCTCCCATCAATTCATCATTTATATCAGGTATAACTCCCCAATGCAATCCCTCACCCCTCCCCCCTCCCCATGATAGGCCCCATTGTGTGATGTTCCCCTTCCCGAGTCCAAGTGAGCTCATTGTTCAGTTCCCACCTATGAGTGAGAACATGCGGTGTTTGGTTTTCTCTTCTTGTGATAGTTTGCTAAGAATGATGGTTTCCAGCTGCATCCATGTCCCTACAAAGGACGCAAACTCATCCTTTTTTATGGCTGCATAGTATTCCATGGTGTATATGTGCCACATTTTCTTAATCCAGTCTGTCACTGATGGACATTTGGGTTGATTCCAAGTCTTTGCTATTGTGAATAGTGCCGCAATAAACATACGTGTGCATGTGTCTTTGTAGTAGCATAATTTATAATCCTTTGGGTATATACCCAGTAGTGGGATGGCTGGGTCATATGGTACATCTAGTTCTAGATCCTTGAGGAATTGCCATACTGTTTTCCATAATGGTTGAACTAGTTTACAATCCCACCAACAGTGTAAAAGTGTTCCTATTTCTCCACATCCTCTCCAACACCTGTTGTTTCCTGATTTTTTAATGATTGCCATTCTAACTGGTGTGAGATGGTATCTCATTGTGGTTTTGATTTGCATTTCTCTCAGAGCCTTTTAAAACCCAAATCTGTTTTATGGTGTCTTGGACCTAAGAGATTAAATGCTATATTTAATATAATACTATATTATCTGAGTGTATAAGATCTACTGATATAAACTTTAGAATATCATATAATTAATTCTAATATGCACAAACCAAGAACTAAGAGAGATGAGAGATCAGTATGGTTTAAAGGCAGCGAGTGGTATGCTGGTAAATGTTTAACAACCAGCTCTCTGAAAAGCATTGATTTGTAGCATTTGCCAACTTTTCTGGTGTAAATACTTCTACAATGGCTCATTACAAGTTACCAACGTGAAATCACTGAATGTGGAGTTCGGAAAGATGTTCATAATTTGCTGCCACAAGCTGACTCCAGCACACCTCTGGTTGAAGGAGATGAGAAGGTTTGAGCTGGATTTTATATTCTGCAGATAACATGTAAAAGGTAATAGCTCATAGTAGAAAAGCTACGTGCTTAAACGTTCAATAGATCCAAATTTAAATCCAGCTTCACTGGTTTCTACCTTTGAGCAATGCGTTGTTTGAATCTAAATGTTAATGTCTTTAAAGTGAGCTGATAATACCTACCTTGCAAGGTTATTGAGAAATTAGAAAGGATAATGTATATAAATCACCTCAGTAGAATGTGTATTTCTAATAAGTGGTGAGCTGACACACAAAGCTACCAGAGGACAAGATGATCAGACATGAAGATGCTGAAACTGGGGCTAGTACACTGAGCAAACTCTTGTCCTGTAACCTCAGAGAGTTTATATCTAGGAAGAGCAGTCTGCTTAACTGGCTATGAGGAAGTCATTCTGGTCATAATGAGAGACATGTACTGGAGGAATGTGGAGCATTGATATCAGATAAATATTGTATCTCGATTTTGGTTTTCTGCATAGGAAGCAACAGAAGGAAATTCATTGTCAAATAATGGAGAACACATTGCTTTGGGAACCCTGGTTCTGGCCTAATGGCAGAAGGAACTATGTCTCCTTGCTGTCTCTTTCTGTTGGAGTGGATTTGTTTCTTGTCTTTACTCTTAATAAAGAGCAGTGCTTTGAAAGTCCTGACTTTATGTAGGCCCCTTGGTTCCAACTTCCCGTCTGAGAAAGACTCAAGGCTTCCTTCATCTCCCCTCTTCTTTTTGGTATTAACAGAGATGCCCCACGTAACTGAAGATCAGCAGATTCCTAGATTGCTGAGACTAACAGCATCACTGCTGAAAGCTTCTCACTGTGTTTTTAGTTCCAAGTTCATTTCTGAACTGGGTCTACATTAGATAATAAAAATATATTATATCTTAGCCAGTATTTCTAGGTGCTTTTAGTGAAAAGATTTTCAGATTCTCTCCTCCACAAGCAGTATGGACTCATGATAGCTGTCAAATAAGTTTATCCCTCCAGTCCTGTAGGCCAAACAATCCGCAATTCTATCAGTTAAACCTCCCATTTCAAACCAATCCAAACTCCTGCCCTCCTACTCAACTCCCAACCTGCCCCACATTTTCAACCTCAGTTTCCCCAGGCCTATCCAGTCCCCCTACCCTCTGATCAAACTAGAAAACACTCACCGTGACCACAGTGCAAATCCTGCATGGTTTGAAGTCCATGACAGTAGGTGTTTTTTTGATTTGGAGAAGAAGAATAAAAGTGTTAAGAATCCTCACAGAAAAGTTTTTAAATGATTTTTAAATGATTCATTTATAAATGATTTTGTTAAAACCCTCCGATAGTAATTTCTAATATTTCTAAAACCCAAACTTATACCTGAAAGTTTCAGTAATTGAGAACAAAAGTAACATCTCAAAACCCCATTGCAAACAAACAAACTTTTTTTTTCTTTAGTATAAAGTCTTACACTAGTATAAAGTTCTTAGTCTTTAGTGTTGAGTCCTTGATGTAAAGTCTTAACTGGTTTTTCTTTTTTCTTCCTTTTTTTTTTTTTCTTTTTTTAGAGATGGGGTCTGATTATGTTGCCCAGGCTGGCCTTGAACTCCTGGACTCAAATAATTCTCCACTTTGGCCTCTCAAAGTGCTGGGATAACAGATGTGAGCCACTGTACTCAGCTTCTTTACATTTTTAGCATAAACTTAGGGTAAAATCTCCTATTGTAGAAGCTTCTATCATGGTCAACGTAATATGTCAAATTGACTAGGTTACGGTACCCAGATATTTGGTGAAACACTAAAGTGGATGTAGCTGTGAAGGTATTTTTGGAAGCAAATTAACATTTAAATCAGTAGACTTTCAGTAAAGGAGAGTACCTTTCATAATGTGGGTAGGCCTCCTTCAATCAGGTCTTAGGAGAAAAGACTGAAGCATCCCAAAGAGGAAGAAACTCTGCCTCAAGATTTCGATACAGAAACACTGCCCGGGTGTCCAGCCTGCAGATTTTGGATTCAGGTCTTCAACTTCAACTCTTGCAGAATGTCCAGCCTGGTGGTTTGCTGTACAGATTTTGGACTTGCCAGCCTCTGTAATCATCTGAGATAATTCCTTAAAATCAACCAATCAATCTCTTTCTTGACTTCTGTTTCACACAAACAGACACAGGTGCATATATATATGTTCTACTTCTCTAGACGATTTTGACGACTAATACAATCTTTATTTTAATATTAAAACTTTAAACTTTAAAACGGTAAGTATCAGCCGACCTTTGAAATGAAATTTTGAGCATGTTGAGTGTGGTGTACATTTTCCAGAAGAGCCAGGACCTCACCTTGCAGGGCTTTTCTAAAGGAGCGCTCCCTGCACATAGCTCTGAGACTTAACTTCATGTGAGACTTTCCAGCAGATTCTTCCTCTCACCCTTTATGGCTTTATTCCAGAACCTCTGTCAAAATATATTTTATGGGTTTCTCCTCTGGTTTAACGAAGAGATAGAGATGGCAAAATTCTCACCAAGGCATGTTTGTTTGGCTCTCCAAAAAAATGTATGAAGCTATTAATATATTTTCAGCACTGGAGCCACCTCAAAATGGGTTAAAAGATGGGTTCTTCTGGCCAGTCATGGTGGTACATGCCTGCAATCCCAGCACTTTGGGAAGCTGAGGGGGGTGGATCACCTGAGGTCAGGAGTTTGAGACCAGCCTCACTAACATGGTGAAACCCTGTCTCTCCTAAATACAAAAAAAATTAGCCAGGCATGGTGACACGTGCCTGTAATTCCAGCAACTCAGGAGGCTGAGACAGGAGAATTGCTTGAACCTGGGAATTGGAGGTTGCAGTGAGCCAAGATCGCGCCATTGCACTCTAGCCTGGATGGCAACAGTGAAACTCTGTCTCAAAATAAATAAATAAAATACCTTCTCTCACATTCAATAGGAAGGCTGGTATCGAAAATGGAAAATAAATGTTGGCGAGAATGTGGAGACCTTGGAAACTTTGTGCACTGCTACACATGCTACAAGAGAGATGAGTATTGAAGATATTGTGCTGTATTATGTGAAATAAGCAGGACACGAAAGAACAATGTATGATTCCACCTATATGAGGTACCTAGACTAGATACATTCACAGGGATGGAAAATAGGAGTTACCAGGGTCTGGGGGGAGGGATTAATCAGGAGTTATTATTTAATGAGTACAGTTTCTGTTTGGGATGATGAAAAAGTTCTAGAGATGGGTGGTGATAATGATTGTGTAACAACGTGAATGTACTTAATGCCAATGAATTGTACACTTCAAAATGATTTAAATGATAAATTTCATGTTAATGTATATTTTACCACAATGAAAATGTACCTTCTTTGAATCATGCACTTGAGTCTAGATAAGCTTACATTGTTGGTAGAGATGATAAAAGAGAAAATAGTTAGAGTCAATAATTCTATTCCGAGGAGAAGACTAGTCACATTTTCCTCCAGTTTGGCTAAAAATTTGAAAACAATCAAATTTGTTTTGACATTTATTAAGCTGATGAAAATGATGGGACGGTACAGTCAAGAAGGTAGAAACTAATTTTTTTTAATACTTCGTAAGTTCTGGGATACATATGCAGAGCATGCAGGTTTGTTACATAGATATACACGTGCCATGGTGGTTTGCTGCACCTATCAACATGTCATCTACATTAGGTATTTCTCCTAATGTTACTTCTCCCTTCTTGAAGTGTTGGACAGTTTTGTATTTTCTTTGGCTCTGAATGCATGCAGTCTTGATAGAGGCAGACCCATCTACTTCTGAAGGTCAGGGTGCTTGTGGCAGCTCAGTTGTTCAAGTGTGCAGTGTGAAGAAGGAAGGAGACCGGATACAATAATTGCTTCAGCACTTACTAGTTTCTTGACCAGAGTTAAACTGCTTAATCTTCTGTGCTATGATTTCCTAGCCTGCATGTCTTTTTGTTTCAGTTTGTAAACTAAGATTGGCCCTAAATCACAGACACCCACAGTATTAAAAAGTATTACTCATTCTTTTACATTGTGAGTTTTTTGCTGTTTCTGCATCAGAGTTTGACTGTTTGTATGGCTGACTCTGAAAGCTCTAGACAGTTGCTCAACGTGAGTACTCCTATCTGCTCTGGTTATAACCTCATCCCCCTCTCTTTGAGAAGCAGATGCCAACTTTGGGAGAGAAAGGGCCACCACCCTCTCCAAAATTCATCCCTTTGTGACCATAAAGCCATGTTTTTACAGCAGAAATGGCTACTTTCCCTAGTTAACTCTATGTTTCCTATAAAACATTTTACTGTTCAAGATCAAGCAGAGCAATATTGTTCTGTAAGTTTTTGATTTGCCTCGAAAACCACAGGGGTTGTGTGAGAATTTGTGTTCAGAACATTTATAACCTTATAAAACATGAGGTAAAATCTTTCCCTCACAAAAGAGGTGAGAATCCTGTCCTGTGCTGAGGGATGAATAGGAATGGAGGATCTGTGCGTGTGTAAAATGGCACTTTCAACTAACATTTTAATTTCACACCATGTATCAGACAAATTCAAGACAACCAAAATGCAATATATCACAGATGAGGAGAAATCTTTATCAGGCTATAAAAGTAACCCTCTGCACACTTACAGTAGCCCATCATGGGACATGCAAGACGGATTTAAAACAAGAGTAAAGATTATTTGCACATTACAACTCACCTAGCTGGAACTAGCCCAAATTGGGACCAGTATTCTCTTTAATGACATGAAAGTGTGAATGAAGTCTATTTCCACATAGATGTGACATCAAACAACTTGAGTTTCATAGACACTTCTGAGAGTGGTCAAAACCACTAGCTAATTCAAGAAATCGTGGTTATTGAAGATTTAGTGAATATTATCTATGCCCCGTTGGTTAATTCAGAAATTGAGGTTGGTCTTTTGAGAGAATATGGCAACTAACAGAGACAGCAGCTGATGGGAGAAACATTCAATAATCAATTATCAAATACACTGCTGATACAGTTTGGCTGCATCTGCACCCAAATCTCATCTCGAATTGTAGCTTCCATATTTTCCATGTGTTGTGGGAGGAACCTGATGGGAGCTAATTAAATCATGAGGGTGGTTTCCCTGTACTGTTCTCGTGGTAGTGAGTAAGTCTCACGAGATCTGGTGGTTTTATAAGAGGTGTCCCTTTTCTCTCGGCTCTCATTTCTCTCTCTTGCCTGCCATGTAAGATGTGCCTTTCACCTTCCACCGTGATTGTGGGGCCTCCCCAGCCACGTGGAACTGTGAGTCCATTAAACCTCTTTTTCTTTATAAATTGCCCAGTCTTGTGTATGTCTTTATCAGCAGTGCGAAAACAGACTAATACAACTACTACTTTTTTTGTTCATGCTAAAAGTAAGCGCTGCTTAAATTTAGCATTTTCATCCTTAAAAGAGAAAGCTAAATCAAATGTTCACCAAATAGAAGAAATTGCAGCTGTTAAGGCCTGGCAAATTATATCCAGAAGAGAATGGTTTAAAATAACTCTAGCAAACATCTTGTAGCTTGATTCAAAACAGCTAAATGGCTCTGAATATGTGAATGAACAGCTAATTCAAGGAATATCAGCTCCATTCTTCTGAGCCAGTGGTGATTTCTCTCAGATCCTCCATGGTAACCAATGGTTCATCTGTCCAACAAGGAAATCATCAAGACCCACTGGGCTTTTGAAACCCCAATATTTCCCAAAACTTACCAGCTAGGACCTTTGAAAATGGGAATACGCTAAAAATATAGACAACCTGTTACAGGTGTTTCTGTCCATGAATTGGGAACTTCTCAGTATGCTAAAGAGCTGGGAAGGACTTAGGCCGTTGACAGGGCTGCAGACTCTGTTGGTGATACTGAATTCCAGCTTACAAATCGACAGAATGAATTCCTTTCTCCACATCCTGGGAACCAGAGTGTAGCCATTCAACATTTCATGGGTGAAATTCAAGTAAAATAGGTCCTGATCTTGCACAACGATGGTTAGGGGTAGGAATATATGCATCAGAAGTTTTCAAACTGCTAAAAATAGCAGGCTATGTTATTGGTGAACATAATGAAGATTAGTCCCTACCTCTCCTCTCAGAAGAGTTACAGTGACCCTTTTAGTCTACTAAAGTTAAGAGAAACAATGAGAAAAAAATTGGAGGGTGAGTTATATGTGTTTACAATCTACCTTTTTCCTAGGTGATGCCGCCCGAACTTCATGTTGAGGAAATAAGTCTATGTTTTGATGCAACATTATTATATCCTCAAGCTCAGCTTCAATATGAGTTCTTAAGATTTTATGCATAGATTTAACTGAGAGATGTTGTGTTTTTAGAGAACTGATGGGGATGACTATAAAGTCAGATCATGAAGGGAACAGGAAGTTTTACTACTAGTGGGTGAATGTGACTCCCAAATTGTTTTCATGTTATTACATAGTGACAGAAATGCAAGGAGTTTAGCAGTATAAATTACATGTATGAACACTATCATGCTATTTAAGGGCACAATAGAATGTGGCTGTGTATATTTTTTCTTTAACTGAAAATTACCAGTTTGCAAATGCCCCTGTTGTAAATCTATTTGTGAGTCCAAGAAACTATTGCTCACGACAAGGCCTAGGCAGTTAAGGGCAAGTTAGAAATCATGGAAGGAAACAGAATTATACTGTTAAATATTTCTCCTCTCAAAGACCCACATGTGGTGGTTTGTGCTGTGGCATGTTGAGAATGAATCCCCAAAGATGGTGGGCATTTCCGGACCCCATAGATTGTGACCCACAGAGAAATAAATAGTTTAGGACTTTAAATGTATGCAAGAAAAGGTTCTATACCACAAATTTCATTGATGCTGTATCATTAATCAAAATGGTCTTGAGGTAGAATTAGATAACGCAGGATGTGTTTCAGTGATCTGGATTCTCACAGCCACTGCATTATGAACTTTTTGCGCATTGCCTATAATTTAAAACGTTGTGACAGCTATTTCATTGTGAGACTACTGTTTCTTGTCACATTGATTATTTATATAGGTAACACAAATTTTAAATTCTACTGTGTGCACTCTAAATTTCCTTTAAATGAAAGTGATCAGTAGTAGAATGCAACAGGATTTTCTGAGAGTAAGCTGCATGTATTAGTTTGCCAAGGCTGCCATAGCAAAGTGCCCCAGACTGGGTGGCTTCAAGAACAGAAATTGATTTTCCCCTGGTTCTGGAGGCTAGAAGTCCAAGATCAGGGTATTGGCAGGGTTGAGTTCTTCTGAGGCCTCTCTCCTTTGTTTGCAAATGACTGTTCTCTTGCTGCCTCTTCACCTGGTGTTCCCAATGTGCACATGTGCCCCAGTGTCTCTCTGAATGTCCCCATCTCCTCTTTTTATAAAGACATCAGTCAGATTGGATTGGATTAGGACCCATCCATAGGACCTCATTTAACCTTAGTTACGTCTTCAAAGTTCCTCTCTCCACATACAGTCACGTTCTAAGGACTTCAACATGAATTTTTTGTGGAGAGGACAGAATTCAGTCAACAACAGCACACTTCTTATATTTAAGCAAACCGCGCAGGATAAGAATTCTGTGAGGCCCGTGCTGTATCTGAATACAAGGGCTCTGATCACCTGATGCGTGTCAAGAGGAGTAACTTAGCCAAACGGTACCAGGAGGAAACGCAGAATGACTTTGATCTCCAGGGAGAGTCGCAGCCTTACTCTAAGCAGGTCAAGCACGTCTGGAAGTGCGGTTGTACTTGTACCGCTCAGAGGTTTTGACAATGATCTCAAAGGTTGTTTTCAAAGAAGAGGGTGACCATATCATGTTTGTGAGTCAAACATTGAAGCATACCTGCACAGTACACAGTACACTGGTTTCCATCTACTGACTACACTTAGGTTTGAATCTTCTTTCTCTTTCTTTCTTTTCTTTCTTCTTCTTCTTCTTTTTTTTTTTTTTTTGACAAGATTTTTCTCTTTTGCCCAGGCTGGAATATAATAGTGTGGTCACAGATCACTGCAAACTTGAACTCCGGGGTTCAAGCAATACTCCCACCTTAGCCTCTTGAGTAGCTGGGACTACAAGTGCGTGCCACCTTGCCTGGCTATTTTTTTTTTTTTTTTTTTTTTTAGTTTTTGTAGAGATGAGGTCTCACTATGTTGCCCAGGCTGGTCTTGAACCCCTGGGCTCAAATTATCCTCCTACCTCAGCCTCCCAAAATGCTGGGATTACAGGCATGAGCCACTACATCTGGGCTAGGTTCAACTCTTTATCAAATAGTCTGCCGGTTCATTTTTCATCATTGCCAGTGGCCTCATGCCATCCCTCTCTTCCAATGGTTGAGCAATATAGTTGGCCAAGAAGGGTTGTCTGAACAATACCCTGCCAGTTGAGGAGAGGCTATGGGCCCCTATTTGGGGACTAAGCTTGCTATGATTGACAGTATGAAGGTCACCTTTGAGTTTATTTTAGTTTTTCCTCAGTTGCCCCATGAGCTACTATGAGAAGGAGCCAAAACCTGAGTCAGGGACTTGTGAGCAGCTCTGCAATAAAACCAAGATCCAATGACACCATCTCCAGAGGTACAAGTTATCTGGGAAGAGGAATGGAAAAGGCAGCCCATGCTACTCTTAGCTCTAGGCTTTTTGGGAATAAAGGACCTGCCAACTCTTGTAACCCCCGGAGATGTCCTTTTTGGCAGTTGTTCAAATGCTGTATCTGCAGAAGGTGTCTCAGCCTGGGAAAAAATAGCACTTCTATGACTAGACAAGCTTGTACCTGTTAACAAGAATAAGCTCTGTCTCATCGGCTATTGGGAGATTGTTTATAATGGATGTGGTTATATTTAAACTTGTTTCTGGATGGAATAAAGAAAGCTGTATAAAACAAGGGGGATTTTTTTTCCATCCTGTCATTCAGGTTTGACAGTAAGTTGAGGTCCTTTCTCTGGTAGATCCTATTCAGAAAGCATCAGTGGAACTCTCCCTATGGTAGATGCAACAATATGAATCCAGCCTTAACAGGGACCCCAGATGGGAAGCAAAGGATTGCCAAGACATGACAAATAGCAGTTTATGAAGTTTTGTATCACACTGTAACTACAACACAGACAGAAGCCTAAGACTCCCAGCTTGGGGTAAGACACCGAATCAGGAGGCCCAATGTATTGAGTTCCATCAACAGAATATACTCCTGTGCAATTGCCTGCATCCTGCCAGGAAGCAGATGGTCAAGTCTGTTTTGAGTTCACTACACAGTCAATTTGTATAACTTTGCAACGTTACCAGCACTACACTGATTAGGAATAGGCAGAGCTGTTTGTGTCTTTCACCTTCCTGAGAAGTTTGTACTGTGACTTTGTGGACAGCGATATAGAAGTCGTATGCTAAAGGTGCACTCTCAAATGCTAAGAAAGACACATAGCACCTTCACACCAGCTTTGTCACTGCAGTGACCCCTTGAAACTTTAAAGATACTGTAAAAAGATCATCAACCTGATACTGACTCTAGTTTGCAGCAACAAGGAGAGGAACCTTGTTTCTTCTTTTGGAAATACCAAAGAGAATTCATAAGCAAACCGCCACCTGGGGGGCCCTTTTCAAAGACTGTATTTACTTGTCCCAAATCATACACCCATAAGACCACAGATGACAAGATGGTGCAGGAAAGAGGCCAAAGCTCAGTTTTAAGAGTATAAACACACTTGTTTTACTACTGCTCAGAGAGGAAGTTAAACCATCTAAGATGGTGTACAGGTGGGGACGTCATTCCTAATACCTATGACTAGATGTGAATTTCACTATACCTGACAAAACCCACCTAAAAACTGCTCATTTCATACCAGAGAGGTCTTTTCTGTTCTTAGAAAACTTTGGAAGGTTCTAATAAAGCTAACATCGTGGCTGACCCCATTGGCCAAACACCTGTAACACTACAGGCATGTGTGAACTTATGCAGAACAAACTAAATGCTTTGCAGTCATCTCCAACAAAGGGAAACTGCCCCGTGTGGTGCTTCTGATGATTTTGTTTATGCAATAGCTAAGATCACTCTCAGCACACTGAAGATGACACCCTGCTGTCTCCATAGTGATGGATCTCCACATTGAAGAGAAGGCACAGGGAGATAGGAGTCACGGTGCCAGAAAGGTCATCCTTAAGATATTCAAGAGAGTGTTGGCCAGGCGCGGTGGCTCACGCCTGTAATCCCAGCACTTTGGGAGGCTGAGGCAGGTGGATCATGAGGTCGGGAGTTCAAGATCAGCCTGGCCAAGATGGTGAAACCCCATCTCTACTAAAAATACAAACAATTAGCCGGGCATGGTGGTGGGTGCCTGTAATCCCAGCTACTTGGGAGACTGAGGCAGAAAATTGCTTGAACCTGGGAGGCGGAGGTTGCAGTGAGCTGAAATCAAGCCACTGCACTCCAGCCTGGGTGACAGAGTGAAACTCTGCTTTTTAAAAAAAAAAAAAAAAAAAAAAGTCTGGAGCCTTTAAAAAAAAAAAAACAGTTTCTCCAGTCATTTGACTTTTGGTCAGTTGTTAATGAAGTAAACAGAGAGGCTCTTGCAAGTCCTATGAATAACATCCCTAATTTGCTGAATAGAACGTCACAGCCATGACTCAGCAATCAAGCATGACAGTTGCCTTACACCATTTGGACTTCAAAGATGTTGAGATGATAACGAATTATGTGATTTTGCTTCAGTGATCTCACATATACATGGAAAGGACAGCATAAGGAGGAAGAAACCTCTTCTTCATGAGGAGGATTGAGCCTGAGCTGCTTCACTGGGACCCTAGGAATTATCCATGTGGGATCCTGTCAGCCAAGAAGTCTCGTTCCATGGGAACTGACACTGTGGAAAGCTAACGAGCCCCCAAACTTGTCCCTGAGTAAGTTGAAACAGCTTAAAAATATGACATCATGACCAGAGGATGGGTCATTTGTGGATAAGACTCTAACCTATCAAGCCCAGGGTTTTGCCACCCATACTGTTAAGCCCCAGTCTAAAAGACAGAGATCAGTGTGCCACCCATACTGTTAAGCCCCAGTCTAAAAGACAGAGATCAGTGTTCCACGTTCTGTCCTCAGGAGACCAGCCCTTGAGTCCTGCTAAGTCAGATGATATTTGAGCTCCCTCAGGGTAAATAAAAGGGATTTTCCAGTCACTGTTTCCCCAGCTAATCCATTAATAAAAAGTGAAATGTGGTATTATCTAAACTTACCATTTCAGCCGGGCATGGGGGCTCACGCCTGTAATCTCAGCACTCTGACAGGCCAAGGGGGCGTGGATCGCATGAGGTCAGGAGTTCAAGACCAGCCTGGCCAACATGGTAAAACCCTGTCTTTACTAAAAATACAAAAATTAGCTGGGTGTGGTGGCATATGCCTGTGGTCACAGCTACTTGAGAGGCTGAGGCAGGAGAATCACTTGAATCCGGGAGGCGGAGGTTACAGTGAGCTGAGATCCTACCACTGCATTCCAGCCTGGGCAACAGAGCAAGACTCCGTCTCAAATAAATAAATAAACAAACAAACTTATTTCAGAAAAATGTAAGCTCTAATTGTAAACAAAGGCTAACTGTTCTATTTATTTATTTGCACTTTGGGTGTGGAGGGTTGAGTTAATCATGCCATACATTTTGCATTTCTGTCACAATCTCTCAGCTGCTTAACTGATTCTGAAACCTGTCACCACATCTGTATTGATAAATATTTCCTTGTTACTATTTGCTCATTCTCTTTTACAACTCTCTTCTCTCATTTAGATATTCTTACATGTCACCTAATTTCAATATACAAATTCCAAATCCCTAAAACATGTGCAACAATTTCATCTATAGGACTTTTGGAGATTGCACAACGGCAGAAAAATTGAGGCTTTTGATAAAAAAAAAATTATCAAAATGTTCTATGTGTTGATTGTGTGGTGGTTATATAATTGTACATAAAATGGTTTGTTTTATGGTACGTAAATATACTTCAATAAATCTGAATTTTTAAACAAAGTGAAAATAATTCTTAAATAGGATTATTTCTTGAAAACATTTGTTATGGTCTAAATAGTCATAGAATTGAATACAGTCCTTCGAGGTGATTGTATTTAATATTACCAACCAGTTCTACAAAGATTAAAATTATCACATAATCTAAACCTTATTATTATGTTTTGTATTAACATTTACATTTTTATCAATAATTTTCGGTTCAAAAAGGACATAATGTTCTTTGTAAATGTACCTAGCTAATGCACTGTCCCTGCCTATTTATAATAGCTATCCATCTATAGCCTTATTTAACAATTTAACAAATTAAATATTCTTTCATAAATAAATTTAGTGAATAAAAATAATGGTTTTCACATCCCTCATTAACTTTCACCACATCTTACTCTTGTCATGATAAATACTCCTTTATACATCAACTGTCTGATGCATATCAAACTCCGAGTTAGATCTAGAATATCTGCCTGTGTTTGAAGATAAGAATGACTTGCCTGAATTACCAATGTTACACTATTTGGATATGGTGGTGACCTGCATGATTGGCAGACCATGGGTCAGTGATCAGTACCCAAGTTCAGGGATACCGATGTGATGTTGAAGCAGACATTCTGCTATTTGGTTTTCCAAAAGCCAGATCCAAGTCAAAGCCAAAAAGGCAGATTTCTGATGCATATCACGGCCAAAGCTGAATTTGGGGCACAATCCTATTTTATGTTCATCATATGTAACTACTGTCAGTACGCAGAGTAATCTTGGGAAGATTCGATGGATTTTTAAAATTCTCATGATGACCATCACCGATGCTAAGCAGGAGTAGGATGGGCCGCCGTTCAATCAGCCATTGCACTGGTGATTTTTGGTCCACTACGAAATCAAAACTAGAACAGCTCCCTGTAGCCATCCCTAAATAACCGTGAAGTGATGTGATGAATTTAGGCTTTCATGAAGCAGTGAAACTATTCACTGTATGGCATTGGTCTTGAGGCCGTTCAACCTATTCCAGACAGAAAAAAGCAACATGTTAAGGCCCATTTCTTTAAATAATTTTTGGAAAAGTTTGCATGTACATGTATGTGCACATTCATATACAAGCTCTAAATTCATATTAAGGTGAAATTCACATAACAAAATGAACTATTTTAAAGCGTACTATTCATTGACATCTAGTACATTGACAGTGCGCAAGCAACAGCTCCATCTAGTTCCAAAACATTCTAATCACCCTCAAAATCAGCTACTCGGGAGGCTGAGGCACAAGAGACCTCATACCTGTGAACCAGTCACTCACCATTCCCCTTCTCGGCCATGGCAACCACGAATCTGCTTTTTGTCTCGATGGATCTACCTATTCTGAATTTTTCACAGAAGTGGAATCATACAATATGTGAACTTTTATCTGATCTTTCACTTAGCATAATGTTTTCAAGGTTCCATATAGGTGCTTTAAAAAAACTAAAGTGAAAACGGAGGGCACTTCACTTTGCTGAAACACACATGGGCTCTGAAGAGTTTTTTGGGTTTTTTTGTTTCTGTTTTTTTTAATTGGCCCTTCAGCCAGACTTCAGGTGTGTTTTCAGACATAACCACCTATTTTTGGCAAAAAAAATTCAGAAAGATCTCCATGGGTGTCCATTAGCTGTTCCATCACCCGGCTTCTCTGAAATGTCATCAGAAAATGGCAGGGTATGCTTTCAGGAAATTGAGAAAGCCTCGCCAAACTTAGGCATAGGCCTGGTCTTCCGTAAGTTTACTTTTCTCACAACCTTAAACTCACAGAGTTGATCGAAATACCTCTTTCTCCTCTAGTAACTGTGTGAGCCAGGGGTGGGGTTCCCAGATTCTTTTTCCCGGGAGGATTTCTTGCTGGAGAAGCCTATAGAACACTAAAATGGACTTACTTGTACACCCCAGCTGAGTTATAAAACTTTTTTTTTTTTTTTTTTTTTGAGACAGAGTCTCACTCTCACACAGACTGGAGTGCAATGGTGTGATCTCGGCTCACTGCAGCCTCCACCTCCCAGGTTCAAGCGACTCTCCTGCCTCAGCCTCCCAAGTAGCTGGGATTACAGGCACCTGCCACCACACCTGGCTAATTTTTGTATTTCTGTAGAGATGGGGTTTCATCATGTTGGCCAAGCTGTCTCAAACGCCTAACCTCAGATGATCTGCCCGCCTCAGCTTCCCAAACTGCTAGGATTACAGGCATGAGCTTCATAGGATTTTGTTTTGCTTTTTTGTTTTTAAGAGATGGTATCTTGCTATGTTGTTCAGGCTGGTCTCGAACTCCTGAACTTAAGTGATTCTCCCACCTTGGCCTCCTAAAGTGCTGGAATTTCAGGCATGAGCCACCAAGCCCAGGCTGGCCTGCTATTTTTGTGATTTATTTTATTTGAAAACATTGTTTAAAAACGGAGACTAGAGGACTTTAAACAAATGACATTTCTAAAAAGGCCCTCCTTTGTTTTACTCCCTGCTTCAAGCTCAGAAACTTGGTGGAAGGTTTTTGTAAAGAAAAATGTGTTGCTTTTGGACTTTAGTTAGTTAGTTTGTTTCTAACTGGAAACTGAGGCTGAGCCTTTAAACATGATTTTTTTTTAAGTCATGTCTAAATTCTACAGCAGAATCTTTTGCTTCTGATTTTATTCTTTCTTTGCAACAGAGGATTTTAGTTTTCTTAGCTTTTGCCTGTTACTTTGTTTTATATTAGAAACTGCAAGGAACCTTGAGGCAGTAGCACATATTGGAAAACTTTTTTTAAAAAGCGACTTTAAAATTATATAGACAGGCTTCAGACTGCATATTTCTGCTAATTTTGTTTTACTTTAAAGCCGAAGCTTTTAATTGCTTGTTGTGTATTTATACCATACGGTATTTCAGTGTAAATAGTGGCTACATGCATTCATCCTTTATTTTATTCAAGACATATTTACTGAAATAAATTCTGTCCCAGACACTCCTCTAGGCTTTGGGAAAGAGCAATGAGAAAACAAAGTTCCTGGCCTGCTGATATTTGGATTCAAGTGGAGTCTCGGTAGAATATTCTGTTCGAAAGTAGGGGGCAGGGCCTATGGCTGGGCAGTAGATTTGGAGAATGAAGGGTATGAGAGTCTAGTTAGGGGTCCAGCAGAAGCTGGGGGAGGGGACTATAGCTAGGAAGAATGGGCTAGAAAAGGGACACTCAGACTGGGGGGAAGGATGGAGGCTGGATTTGGATCAGTGGATTGGAGGCTAATAGGATTAGAACGTTACTGTATGCCATCCAGGGGATGAAGGTGTTAAAAACTTCAGACAAATTAAATTTAGCAGACTTTAATTGAACAAAGAACAATGCATGAATCTGGCCGCTCCCTGAGCCAGAATAGGTTCAGGGACAGTTTGCTGCTGCCGTGTGGTCAGAGAGGACTTACGGACAGAAAAGGAAAAGTGATGAACAGAAACCGGAAATGAGGTACAGAAGCAGCCGGATGGGTTATGTCCCTGCCTTTGCCTTATTTGAGCATGAACAGTTGGCAGCCTTTGATTGGACAAAACTCTGTGATTGGCACAAGAGTAGGTTGCAGTCTGTTTACACATCCAGTTAGGTTGCAGTTCACTATGTATGGAGAAATCTTTTGGCCAAACTTAAATTATATAAGGAGGCAGCTTTATGTTAAACTTCATTTAACAAAGGGATAGAATGCACCACTGTTTTTCAGATAGTATGCCTGTAATGCTGACTAGACAATCTGAAAAGAGTAGCACTGTAAATATGTAGAAATGCCTTTCCTCCAGTACACATATACACACATGCATATATCAGGGGGTGGATTCTTTCACACATTTTTGTTTCATCTGGCAAATATTTACCCTGTCCCAGGCACTCATCTGGGCTTTGGGATATGGCAGTGAACAAATAACATCCTTGGCCTCATGATGTATTGGTTCAAGTGGGTGTATATAAAAATAAATACTTTAAAAAATGCATAGGCTAGGCAACATAGAAAGACCCAGTCTCTACAAGAAAATGTTTAAAAATTAGCTGGGTATCATGGTGTACACCTGTGGTCCCAGCTACTCGGGTGGCTGAGGTGGCAGGATCACTTGAGTGCAGGAGTTCAAGGTTGCAGAGAGCTGTGCTTTCACCACTGCAATCCAGCCTGGGCAATAGAGTGAGACTCTGTCTCTTAAAAAAAATGCACAGCTGAGCTAGAATCGGGTCTAGACATTCAGACAGAATATTAAGCTAATACCATTGCTTTGCTGGGATGTCGGGCTCAGTAGTATGGGGAGTTGATTTTAATGCTTGGGTCAGGGTAGAAGAGAAAACCCTGAGCCCATGCAAGGAGAGAATTGTAACTGAGACTCCTCTGTAGAGTCATGCCACTTAAATTAGACCAGAAAAAAAATTCACACACTCGCCCAGAAAGACAACTAGGAAGTTTATCTGTCTCAGTGTAGAGGAAGAATTTTAACTCTGTGGATTCAAAGCCACAGACCAGAACCTCACCTGAATTTGTGAATTGAAATTGCCACAGCCAAGTCTTCTGGAAAAACATTCAGAACCTTTAGTAGTAGCAAATGTTACACTGCTCTAAAATTATGTTCCTACAACCCACACGACAGAAGACTCTCACAAAAAACCAATCCTGACAAATATGCACTCATTATATTTATATAATGTAACTTACATGACATGACAAAATGAGTGAGAGTAAACAGAAACAAAGAGTAAATGTACAACTCCCATAACTAAGTTTAATGGAATATCAATCTGAGAACTGCTCCTTTAAAAAATTAAAGACATGAGAAGCAAACAAAACCCTTTGAAAGAACAAGACCCTGAGATACAAGACAGGCAGATTTGTAAAATCAACCAATCAGAAGTCCCAGAAATAAAGACAGACATTTAAGGTTAATTAAAAAACAAAACGAAACCAAAAACCGTGGAAAATGAGATTAGGCATAAGCAATGAAAGAATTAGAGAACTGGAAGATTAGTATGAGGAAATTATAATGCAGCAGAAAGAGAAAAATACATGGAAATATGAGAGGTTAAGAGAGATGGCAGTTAAGAGAACGAAAATTAGAGACACAAATAAGTTTTAAGAAGAAATAATAGAATTAGGAGATAATGAGAGAGAATTGGGAGATAATATGCAAGAAGATAGTGATTGGGTTCTTTCCAGAATTTGAGAAACATGTGACTCTTCAGATCAAAGAAATAAATGAATTTCTGCTTAGACAACAGTGTTGAAACAAAGACTAAGGGTTCTCATCATAGACAAAGAGTACATTTCCTTTTTTTTTTTTTAACTTTTAAGTTCACGGGTACATGTCCAGGTTTATTATATAAACTGTAAACAGGTAAACTTGCGTCATGGGAGTTTGTTGAATACATTATTTTGTCACCCACGTACTAAGCCTAGTATCCATTAGTTATTTTTCCTGATCCTCTTTCTCCTCCCACCCTCCATCCTAAAGTAGACCCCAGTTTTTCCCCTCTATGTGTCCACATGTTCTCATTATTTAGCTCCCACTTCTAAGTGAGAACATGTGGTATTTGGTTTTCTGTTTCTGCATTAGTTTGCTAAGGATAAAGGTTTCTAGCTCCATCCATATTCCTGTAAGGGACATGGTCTTGTTATTTTCTATGGGTGCATATATTCCTATGCAGGAAGTGAAGAATATCATCTACAAAGGAGTGAAAATCAGAATGACAGACCTCTCAGTAACAACCATGGAAGCCAGAAGACAAGGCTTCCATGGTTGCTGTATGTTCATCCTAATTCTCACTCAAGATTGAGGTCACGTTTGTTTGTTTGTTTGTTTGAGATGGAGTCTCACTCTGTCGTCCAGGCTGGAGTGCAGTGGTGTGATCTCGGTTCACTGCAAGCTCTGCCTCCCGGATTCAAGCAAGATTCTCCTCTCTCAGCCACCCAAGTAGCCGAGACTATACTCACCCGCCACCACGCCCAGCTAATTTTTGTATTTTCAGTAGAGACGGGATTTCGCTGTGTTAGCCAGGATGGTCTCGATCTCCTGACCTCATAATCCGCCCACCTCGGCCTCCCAAAGTGCTGGGATTACAGGTGTGAGGTACCACACCCAGCCTTTCTTTTTCTTTTTCTTTTCTTTTTTAATTGAGACAGAGTCTCACTCTTTTGCCCAGGCTGGAGTGCAGTGGCTCCATCTCGGCTCACCGCAATCTCCATCTCCTGGGTTCAAGCGATTCTCCTCTCTCAGCTACCTGAGTAGCTGGGATTACAGGCGCCCGCCACCACGCCCAGCTAATTTTTTGTATTTTTAGTAGAAATGGGGTTTCACCATGTTGGCCAGGATGATCTTGATCTCCTGACCTTGTGATCTGCCTGTCACAATTTTTAAAAAATAAATAAACACAGAGATAATTACCAGCCACATCTTCCCAGTTGAAATCACTAAAGGAAACACTTCAGAAAGAACATTAAACACACACAAAAAAGAAAATGAGACACAGAAAAAGAATATTCCAAATGAAAAAGGAATATAAATACTGTAGCAAGTTTTTATCTTTAAAAGACATAAGAAAACACTATGAACAACTTTAGGGAAAATAAATTTTAAAAAGTAGACAAAATGGATTATTTCCCAGAAAGATATGACTTACAAAAATAAGTCTAGAAACAAAAATAGCCTCAGTCCAGCTTCGCAGGTGTGTTTTATTTAAATAAAATGTTTAAGGAATATTATAATTCCAGTATTTTACAAATTGTTACACATTGCATAGAAAATCAGATCTCATTTTCTACTCCTTTTATGAGGCAAAATAACCTTAGTGCCAAACTAGGCAAGCACATTAAGAAAGAAAAGTTAGTAAGCTATCTCCCTCTTATACGTAGATACAAATAAAGTATGTCACAAATCTAAGAATAAAACTGTTATATATATTTTTTAAAACCCATCAGAACTAAGTAGATGTCTTCTAAGGAAAGCAACATAATATATCTTTATTTTTGAAAGACATAAGAAAACACTTTAGGGAAATAAAATTCATCATATTAATGAATATGGAGAAAAAAATAGATTTGAAATAATTATTCTGCCGAACTTCAACACCCATTTTGATACAATCTTTAGCACACCAAGAATAGAGAAATATGCCTTTACTTGTTAAAGCATATCTATTTAAAAAAAAAAACCTACAACAAACATTCAAATTAATGCTGAAATTTTTTAAATATCTGCTTTAATGGAAACAAGATGCTCCATCTCTGTTTTTAGTTAACATTTTATTTTAGTTTGTTAGCATGATAAGACAAGGAAAAAAATAAAAGGATAAAGACAAAGAAAAAACAGAATTATTTTCAAATGCGTATGTTTGGCTACTTAGAAATTCCAAGTGACTATGTTGAAATGAGTTGGAATTTATGAGTTCACCAATGATGACAGAAACAAGATAAATGCACAAATAATTAATAGCATTTTAAAAATACCAACAGCTTGCAATTATAAAATATAACTCAAAACAGAGTTACAATTTATAATAGGAACAAAAATTAAAGTATAGAATAAATCTAACAATATATTTTTTAAAAAAAGAAAATTATAAAGATTTTTAAATGCCATAAACACACTAAAAATAAATGAAATTGAAGATTTATTATATAGATCACAATTGTCCTTACATGAACCCCAGTGGCACTCAATAAATTCAGTGAAATTTCCATCATAATCTGACCAGTATTGCTTTTACTTGGTTATTTTGTAGAATTTGATGAGCTGATCCAAAAATTCACATAAAAAATAAAGAAGCAAGACATTAAAGAAAAATAAGAATAGAAAATTCACACTACCAGACGTCTGGATTAACAAATAAGGTTTTTGTTTATTACAGCCATGTGATATTGTCACGGGAATAAATATGTAGACCATTGAAAGACAGCAGAGAAACAGAACTCTAATGCTCCTTTGCAAGTGTCTGTAATGACATAGGATATACTATATGAATCAGTTGAGAAAGGATGCAACGTTGAATAAATGATGCTAGCCAAATGGAGAAAGCTAAATTAGATCCTTACTATAACCCGATCACCAAAACAAAGACAGAGTGAAAAAATCATCATCATGAGAAACAAAACTGTGAAACTTTCAGGAAAAAACCATAGAACATCTTCATGACATCAGAGTGTAGAAAGATTCCTTAAGACCTCAAAATCACCAGAGTTTCTGTGCAGAGGACCCAGGCTCCAGCCGTGGCTACAACATAGTTTTCACACCAAAAATGTAAGGTGAATTAAGCCTGCTTAAAAAAAAAAAGGAAAAGGACCTCAAAAGCCCAAGCATAAAAGAAAAGATTTAAATTTAAACTTCTGGTGACAAAAGATGTTCAAAAGTGAAAAGTCAAAGCATAAACTTGGGGAAGCTATGTGCAATCTAATGACTAACAATAGATTATAGAGGTTGCAAATCACCTTATGTAGCTTTGTCAAAATGTCAACTTCTCAACGCAGTCTTAACTGACCACCCTGTTTAAAGTTGTAACCTTCTCACTTTGCTATTTCCTAGTTCCCTTCCTTTCATTATTATTATTATTCGGTTTTTTCTTTTCTTTTTCTTTTCTTTTTCTTTTTTTTTTTTTTTTTTTTGAGACGAAATCTTGCTCTGTCACCAGGCTGAAGTGCAGTGGTGTGATCTCAGCTCACTGCAACCTGGGACTCCCAGAGTTCAAGCGATTCTCCTGCCTCAGCCTCCCAAGTAGCTGGGACTATAGACGTGTCACCACGCCCAGCTAATTTTTGTATTTTTAGTAGAGAGGGAGTTTCACCATGTTGGCCTGGATGGTCTCGATCTCTCGACCTTGAGATCTGCCCATCTCGACCTCCCAAAGTGTTGGGATTACAGGTGTGAGCCAATGCACCCAGCTTCTTGCACTATTTTTTTCTGTGCTATACAGTTTACTTGTTTATTTATTGTTTCTTTCTCCCTACCAGAATATGAACTCCATGAGGGTAGAGATATTTGTCTGTTTGGTTTACTGCTGTATTCCTGGCCCCTACGATGGTTTCAGGACCATATACATTCTCAACACATACGTTTTTAAATAAAAAGATGTATTTGTATTTGTATTCAGCAATTTTTTTAAAGTCCTACTAATAAGTAAGAAAAAGTCAAGCAACAACATAAACACGCACAAAATACATGAGTAGAAATTCAGAGAAGGAAAACCAAACAGTCAGTAAACATGAAATATTCAGCTTCACTAGAAATCGGCAATTAAACTAGTAAGTGAAGAAATTAGATTCACCGAAAGTAACGCATAAGTTCACATGTTATGCCGATGATGTTAAGGAATAGGAACCCTTAGTACTCGATAGAAGTTTGAACCGATACCACTTTAGGGGATAGCTTGGCAATATCTGATAAACCGAAGATTACACACTGGGCATTCCAGTAATTTCACTCCTGAGTGTATACTGTAGAGCAGTGATTCTCAGATGGGTACATTTTACCCCCTAGAGAACATTTGGCAATGTTTGGTGACGTTTTTAGCTATCCCTCTGCGGGGGTGGGGGATGTTACTCACATCTAGTGGGCAGAGGCCAGGGATGTTGCCAAACACCCTACCATGCACAAGACAGACCCACAAGAGAGAATTACCTAGTCCAGGCCAGGCTCAATGGCTCATACCTGTAATCCGAGTGCTTTGGGAGGCCGAGGCAGAAGGAACACTTGAGGCCAGGAGTTCAAGACCAGCCTGGAAAACTTGGTGAAACCCCAACTCTACAAAAAATTAGCCAGGCATCATGGCACATACCTGTAGTCCCAGCTACCTGGGAGGCCAAGGTGGGAGGATGACCTGAGCCCAGGAGATTGAGGCTGCAGTGAGTTGTGATCACGCCACTGCATTCCAGCCTGGGCAACGGAGTGAGATCCTTTCTGAAAGGGGAAAAAAAAAAAAATAGTCCAAAATGTCAATAGCGCTGAGGTTGAGAAATCTTCCCCCAGAAGCATGATCAAAAATGTTCATCACAGCACTATTTGTCATAATAATAATAAAACAGAAACAGACATAATTCTTAAGATGGAGTGTCATGCAAGATTCAGTTGAATAAATTACAAATTAAGTATCAACATAATACACCTCAAGATAAGATAGAATGGAGAAGAGACAAATTGCTAATGGATATGTACAAACATAATTTTTATAAATTTATAAGCCAATCAATGCCATAGGCAATTCTCACAACATGATTGATTACAATCGGCCATAGACACCTGTCCTTCTCAACAGGCCCTCTTGGTTTCACTAACGTTATGGCAGTAAGACCTCATGTTTTATCCAGATTCATTTTGTTTTTGAGAAATAAAACATGACAAATAGAGTCAGAGAACAATCCATGTTTTTCCATTCCATCCCTCCCAGAGATAACCATGCTACTGATGTTGGAGCATATCATTTCCATGTATTTTTCTTTTTTACTTTTATCATATATGTATGTAACAAAAACCAAACCTTGTTTTTTCTTATATTTTTTCTTATATTTCTCTGTACTTTAAAGTAATTTTTTCTCCCACAGTCTTATTTATAGCATTACTCTTTATAATGATTTTTTTTTTCAATTATAAGAAAATGAATGTAGCTTGAAAGGTTTTGTTGAATAGTGACTTTTGGGTATTCCAGAGGTGAGAGATAAGATGCCCTGACCTTCTCACTCCATCCCTTCCCTAGCTTCTGACCCCTGAGTGATCATTCTTTGGCAGCAAAAGTTTTGAGTGAGCTGGCATATAAATAAGCAGTGTCACACACGATGATTCCATCTGTAAATCAAAGACCATTTTTCAATCCTAACTACTAGGGAGGCCGAGGCAGGAGACTGTCTTGAGTCCAGGAACTGGAAATCAGTCTGGGCAACATAGTGAAAACTCCATCTCAAAAAACATTTCTTTAAAAAATTCCTTTTAGTTTTTAAAAGAATCATCTTCCCACTGAAGATAGATTTCAAAAAAGAAGTAGTTAAATAGAGGCCATTTCAGCCACATCCACAGAAATAAGTGCAAAAGGCCTAACACTAGCAGGACAGCCTGGAGCCCAGGTTATAGGATGGCTGTCCTGCCTTGAGCCACTTACTGTAGGATGAGGTCCTTTTGCTCATGGTCTTCCTTGGATGGGCTCCAACCTAGAGCCCTGTTGGACTAAAGTTTTCACTTTGGGCCTAGTGTGTCTTCAGAGAGGCAGTCATGAGAGAGATCATTTAAAATCCCAGGCACAGTCTGCATTTTAAAGAATGACAAGGAATTTAATCTAAAATCATCTCTTTCTCTTTAAAGAAGGAAACACCCCTTTAAACATTTGGTGGGAGGAGGGGGTTGAGAACTGGAGAATGTCTAAAGACTAAATCATGCAGTTACCCCTGTTCATCAACAAAAAGAATAAATGAAGAGTCACCACCACATAGCAGCACAGCTCAATGAAAAACTGTTTTAAGAGTTTACGACGTATAAGGTGTCATACTAGGAGCTTTGAGACATATACAGAAGAACTAGCTCTGGCACCTGATCTCACAGAGTTTACTTTGTGTTAGAGAGAAAGACATGTGAAGGTAAAATACCAGTAGCATGCACTAGAGAGAATCAGAAATCTATTTCAACACTTTAAGAGACATCATAGAACAGCTACATACATGATCCACTCTTGACTAACTGGCAATGATAATAGCTCGATAGTGACCTACTTATTATTTTGATCACTCTTCAGTGCTTACTTTGTCCTGGGCATCATATGAAGTGTTTTTCTTCTTCTTCTTTTTTTTTTTTCTCCTTTTTGAGGTAGAGTCTCACTCTGTCGCCCAGGCTGGAGTGCGATGGCGTGGTCTCAGCTCACTGCAACTTCCACTTCCTGGATTCAAGCAATTCTCCTGCCTCAGCCTCCCGAGTAGCTGGGACTACAGGCACACATCACCACACCCAGCTAACTTTTGTATTTTTAGTAGAGACAGTGTTTCACCATGTTGGCCAGGCTGGTCTCGAACTCCTGACCTCAGGTGATCCACCTACCTCGGCTTCCCAAAGTGCATCTTCCCAAAGATGACAAGCATGAGCCACTGCACCTGGCTTGAAGCGCTTTTCTAATGTAACCCAGGGGTGTCCAAGTCCTTCAGCTTGCTGTAGGTCTGTTTCCTTTAATATTGACTTAAAATATCATGAGCCTCTATTCCTCATGACGTGCAAAGGCCAACATCTCCTACAGTATTTGGGGAGTTTTCTGAGTATGTGCATGAAGGGTTAAACATGGGAGGTGGGTGTTACACTCTCCCCATCTCCTCTGTCCTCTTAAAAAAAAACTAGTGTACCAAATTCATCTAGTTGGTAAATGACAAAGCTGGAATCCAGACCTGTATATACTGACTCTAAAGTCTTATCCACTTGACCACCCTAATTATCTCTGGTACAGAAAGCAAGGGCTATAGGTATTCAAGAAAGGGAAGATACTGAAAGGGTGCAGAGAAAAGATTTCAGTTGGAAGAAAATACACTTAAATGAAAACTAGTCCAGACAGGAAGAGATAAAGATTCATACTGAGGAGGTAGAGAACTGTGGCTATTTGGTGAAGTGTAAAGAGAATATTAAAAATGACTTCAAGGCTTCTTGTTTGGGTAGCAAGCCTTGTTCATTCAACCAACTGATAGTTATTGATATGTCAGGGACTGTATATGTCAGGTGTTGTGCCAAGTGCTTGCAATAGTAGCAGGAATAGAAAAGTCAGGGATGAGAAGATGGGGAGTCTACAGTCAGACTTAAAGAGGTTGCAGTTCGGAGATGCTTTCCAATGCAATGTCCAACAGGCAGCAGGAAATACCAAACTCATTTGCCTGAAAGAGGGAGGCACTCAGAGAACACCAGGGGGCAGCACGTGCCCAGCAACAAAAGTGAAGCAGGCCTAGCTAGTATCAATTAATATTTTGCATCTGAAACATATTAAAACAAAACATCATTTTCTTAGGCCAGTACTTTGAAAAATTGAGAAGTAATGTTAACTCACTAAATGCTTTTTTAAGCACAAACTTTCCCTTTTCTTGGTTTGTTTTGGTAGATGGTTAAATGTATTAATATTGCTTAGCTTTTACATAACATAATTTATTAAAATAGTGCAAAAATACGCATGAGTTGGGCAACAGTCTTCCAACTGGACACATATTTCTAGCATTAAATTGTACTGGCTGGGTGCGATGACTCACGCCTGTAATCCCAACATTTTGGGAGGCAAAGGCAGGTGTATCACCTGAGGTCAGGAGTTCGAGACCAGCCTGGCCAACATAAGGAAACCCCATCTCTACTAAAAATACAAAAGTTAGCTGGGCGTGGTGGTGTATGCCTGTAGTCCCAGCTACTTGGGAGGCTGAAGCAAGAGAATACTTGAATTTGGGAGGCAGAGGCTGCAGTGAGCCAAGATCGTGCCACTGAATTCCAGTCTGGGTGACAGATCAAGACTCCGTCTCAAAAAAAAAAAAAAGGAAGGAGGAAGGAAGGAAGGAAGGAAGGAAGGAAGGAAGGAAGGAAGGAAGGAAGGAAGGAAGGAAGGAAGATTGTACATTACCATGTTCAGTTTATAAGCTAACAGTTACCCAGTTACCCATATGGGCAGGGACAAAAATAATGTAACTGAAAATCTTCAGGTTAGATTATTGTTCCATGAGGTGAATGTTTTGTTACATAATTAGCACTTTATGTTCCTATGTGTTTCATTTAGATTTATTTCTATATTTAGCATAGCCCATATTTCTCTGCCATCTCACCCCACTTTCCCTGACACTAAGTGCTCTTAATAACACCTTGCTTTCAGGTTGTTACATCTTTCTCTCACAATTAGTTCTCTATCTTCTCACTTCATGTACTCACAAGTCTCATTATAACACCACAGTGCTCTATTATTAGGTAAGGAATCAGTGAGAAAGCTCAACTTTGAACCAACACAATGAAAGAAGACCCACTTAGAACAGAAACAACACCCCCATGCCTCCAAGCTAAGAGTTTTATAGATGCTTTAGGAAGATGCAATTGGTAATTAATGTGAGACTCACACTATGTATATGAAGTTTTATATGTCTGTGATTTGTGTTTTGATGTATAGATTTGTCAGTGATAGTTAATTTCAAACTGTGAATTAGTTCTCAATAAGTTGATTTGTTATCTTTATATAATTCCAAATTATTGAAATTCTTCAGCTATTGATCCATAGGGCATCCATCAAAGTAAATAAAAATAAAAATATTTAGAAGAAACTTATAAATAATCCATCCATCAAAACAGGTGTCTCTTTCTGGAATTTGGTTGAACTCAAGAAGGTAGAAAAAGAAGAGGTTTCTATAATATAAAGGAAAATTGACAAATAAAAGGGGAAGAGATGAAAGAAAATAATTAGGGAAAACATGATCCTCAAGTGGAAGGACGTTTTATAAAACAACTGTCAATATCAAGAAAGACAAAGAAAGTCTGAGGTACAGTTTCTGTACCAGATTAAGGAGACATGACAAGGAAATGTGAGGTGGTATGGTCCTGGATTGGATCCTGAAGTGGGAAAAAATTGCTATAAAAATTATTGTGATAATTGTGAAAATTTAAATATGGACTATATATCAGATAAAGTATTATATCAATGTTACATTTCCCAAATTTGATATTTGTACTGTGGTTGTAGAAAAGAATATTCTTATTCTTAGGAGACAGAGATAGAAGTATTTAAATGGAAAGGGGCATGATGTCTGCAATTTATTATCAAATAGTTTCAGAAAAAATATATACAGAGAGGGACAGGGTGAAAAATCAAACATAAAATGCTAATGAATGTTGAATCTAGGTGAAGTTTTGAGGTATATGGAAGTTCTTTGGACTATTCTTATGACTTTTCCATGTATTTATTGTTTTTCCATATATTTATATAGAATAAATATATATAGCATATATATTTATATGACTTATAAACCATCATATACATAGTGTGAGTTTCACAGTAATTACCAATTGCATCTTTTGAAAGCATCTGTAAAACTCTTAGCTTGGAGGCATTTATAGGTACTTTAAATTTAAAAGTAATAATGATAATAATGGCAGTGATAATTCAGAGCCACTTGACCAAGAGCTTCACACTAGCTACATTTTTCTGCTTCAAATCAGTCTCCTATGGTTGGACACCCTTGTCTCATCATCTATGATGCCTATAGACATAAGCATGCCAGTGTCTGTGTACAGAGTTTACATTAAATATCTTTCATTTTAATTGATTTACGTATTTATGTATGTAATATATTATTAAATATTGTTTGCACAGAAAAGTTATCAGTACAGTATGAAGAACTTCTTTTTTGGAATCGTGGAATGTAAGCTACCAACCTTGATATCCCAGAACTAATGCAAGGCAGGTGAGCCCCACAGTGAGGCTCAGCCCACAAGGGTTCTTGGCTTTGCCCAGGAAAGAATTCACAGGCAAACCGGAAGTTGAAGGAAACAGCTTAGTTGAAGTGGCAGTGTCCCAGCCCTGGTGGTGTTACAGCTCTGTGACTGCTCCTGCAGAGCAGGGCAACCCCCTAGGAGAGAACAGCAGCTCAGGGCAGTTTTGCAGTCATATTTATACTCACTTGTAATTGCACACCAATTAAGGGATTATGCAGAGATTATGGTTTATGCAGAAATTTTTAGGGAAAGAGTAATAACTTTTGGGTCATTGGGCCATTGCCATGGAAAGGAGTGGTAACGCTGGGGTGTTGCCATGGCAATGGTAAATTGACATGGCACACTGGTGGGTGTGTCTGGAAAGCTTCTCCCCACCTCCCGCCACCCGCATCCTGTTTTAGCGAGTCCTCAATCTGGTCTGGCTTCTGAGCCCCACCTTTGAAGTTGAGTCATGCGTCCTACCTCAGAACCTCAGAATACTTTAGTGCGCATTTCCTACAAAACCACAATTCAACCACCAAAAATCAGAGAATTAACGTGGATAAATAATTGCCATCTAATCGTCAGATCCTGTCTCATGAGTTGTCCCAGTAATGCCCTTTACAGCAAATGGATCCACTTTGGAACCATAAGATGGATTTAATTGTAGGTCTGCTCATTCTACTTCACTCTAGAACTGTCTCTTTGACTTTCTTGACTTTTATGACCTTGGCACTTGCGAAGATTACAAGAGGATTATTTGGTAGAGTGTGTGCCTCAATTTGAGATTGTCTGTGGTTTCCTCATGATTGGATTTAGGCTGGTGTCTTTGGCAGGAGCATTACAGATGTGAAACTGTGGTCTTCTTATCACCCACTATTGGTAGGACATTATTTTAACATGTCCTTTTACTGGGAATATTCGCCCTGGTCATTTGACTAAATCTAGTGTCTGCCAGACTTCTCCAAGATAAAGTTATTCTTTTAGAATAAGTGTTTTGTGGAGGGGTACTTTGAAAATAAATATCCCCTTCCTTATTACCACACTTATAATTTCTTAATAACAGTATGGATTCATAGTTTTCTATTTTATCCAGTAGGTTATAATTCACTAATATTATTATTCATTTTGAAATGCAAATCTTTCCAGATCTGGCCAGTAGGAGCCCCCCTCAAGCTGGTCCTGAGTTCCTTTGACACGTCCTCATCATTCCCTGAGTACTTTCCTTTTTTTGTTTTATTTTGTTTTGTTTTCTGAGACAGAGTCTCACTGTTGCCCAGGCCGGAGTACAGTGGTGCAATCTCAGCTCACTGCAACCTCTGCCTCCCGAATTGGAGTGATTCTCCTGCCTCAGCCTCCTGAGTAGCTGGGATTACAGGGACCTCCCCCACCACGCTTGGCTAAGTTTTGTATTTTTAGTAGAGATGGTTTCGCCATGTTGGCCAGGCTGGTCTCGAACTCCTGACCTCAGGTGACCCACCCACCTCGGCCTCCCAAAGAGCTGGGATTATAGGCATAAGCCACCCTGCCTGGCATCCCTGAGCACTTTCTTAGTTTCTGACACACACAAGAAGTTTCTCTCTCATCTTATACTTTCTCCACCCAAGCCCTGAAATAAACCAGTTTTATCAGGAAACTGGTTCTTTTTTTGGTGGACAATGGTATTGAGATGACCAGATCTGGGTGCTAGTGACATAGGAGGTAGAAGGAAGCTATTTAGGCAGATAGTGAGGGAAAAGAGTCTTTGGCAGAACTTCCATTTTAACAAAAAGCAGCCCAAGAAATCACTTATTTTCTAACAAAGAGCAGCCTGGAAGATCAGGCTGCAAACATAAATAAGGAAGCTGGAAGCTTGCACTGGGAGGACGCCAGCAGCTGTACAGATAGAAAGGGCTACCTGGGGCCAGGCACGTCCACCATGGGGGCTCCTCCTCCTCTTTTTTAGCACATGCACAGTAAGAAAGAAACAAGCAACATGGAGTAGCTCAACCTGGGTACCCGCCTGCATAATAAAAGGTTGGGGTGGCGGCTGTCAGAGATTCATGCCCTATGCAGATGGCACACCTGGTCCTCACAGGTTTCTGTGCCCTGTTTAGATCAGATACCACCTCCCCACTAACTCATCTATAAACACCCCTGCATTTCACTTCAGGCCAGCAGCCCTGTTTCCGGGATGACTCTCTGTAGCAGAAGGCTGCTCTCTTTATTTCTCCTGTTAAATTTCTGCTCTAAGCCTCACCCTTGGCCTGTCCCTGTCCTTGATTTCCTTGGCTGTAAGAGCAAGAACTCGGGGTGTCATCCCAGACAATGAGGCCGCTTCACTAGGAGTCTTGTCCACTGTCTTTGGAGCATCACTTCACCCAGACCCTGTCAGTGGACAGAGCCAGGAATATATGTAGATCTATTTATATGTCTTTACCTACCTCTATGTATATTAAAAATTCACGTGTGGCGCACGCCTGTAATCCCAGCACTTTGGGAGACCGAGGTGGGTGGATCATGAGGTCAGGAGTTTGAGACCAGCCTGACCAACATGGTGAAACCCCATCTCTACTAAAAATACAAAAATTAGCCAGGTGTGGTGGCGGGCTCCTGTAATCCCAGCTACTCGGGAGGCTGAGGCAGGAGAACCACTTGAAACTGGAAGATGGAGGTTGCAGTAAGCCAAGATCACGCCACTGCACTCCAGCCTGGGTGAAAGAGCGAAATTCCATCTAAAAAATAAAATTAAAAATAAAAATAAAAAAAAATTCCATGTATTCACACTTATACTGCCCATTCCAATCCAAGAGCACTGGGTTCATTTAGTTTTCTCCCCCTCCCTAACAGTAAGAAATCTGTCTCCTGTTACCCTCAGTCTATTTACTTATTTGATCAATTCCCTAGTATGTCAACGCTCTGACTGCTGCCACCACCCACTCCCCCGTAAGAATGTGTCATTCCTCGCCATACTCGGGCTCCCATGCTCCAGGATTTGGCTGCCATCTCTGCCTCCCTCCGTCGACTCCCCTTGATTTTCTTAGGACTCTGACTCCCCAGGTGGCTAACCTCCTGCACAGATGCCTTCTCACCCAGCCTAGGCTCCAACACTCCCACATCAGGCCACCTGTCTCTGGAGATATTCTTCCCACACTCCTGAAGTTCTAACACCAGTCAGGACATGATCCATGCATGCACTTCCTCCTCCCACTGCCCAAGGGTGAGAGTTCATTCATCTTCCAGCAGGCTTGTTTATTTGTCACAGTTATAAAATCAGATTAAAATAACAGGGCAACTGAAATGTACATGGAGGGAATTCTGCAACTGAAAACACATCAAGGTATTTATTTCAATGCAGCAGTCTTGACTTACTGAGTTATCAATATGATAACCCATGACGCTTTCAATTCTCTGAGCTCTAATCCTATGACATTTGTTCAAGTAGCGGAGGTTTGGTAGATAGCATGGGCTTCTGAAGCCAAAAAGACAGAACCTGCTCTTCCTCCCTTCCCAAGATTGTGGAATGATTTATCAGCGTCCCAGATAATAGCAAGAATTCAGAGAATGTACCTCAAAGCCTCCTCCATGTTAGCAAAGTCATTTGCTGATTCTGTTTTTATTCTTAAACAAGTCTTCAGATGTGCCAGATCTTCTCTTATCACTGAATGGCTCATGTATTGAGCAGTTCTTTGCCCAGTATTTACTTGAACGATTCGGATCACCCTGGCACAACGATGATGGCACATTGCCTTTGTCTCTGCTGTTTTCTCTGACTTTCAAGAATCTGTAGGCAATTTAAATGGTGTGGAGGATGCCATTGACATGGTGCCTTAATGGCTTCCACTCTCAGCTCTTGATCCCCATCTCAACTTTCAGCTTTTCACCAGAGGCAGGATTGTATGCAGGAAAGAACGTGCGTTTTGGAGGCAGTCAGATATAGTTTGAAATCTGTTGAAGTGAAGCTTCATTAACTTATCTGTAGAATAGCGTCAAAAGTTATACGCATTTTGCTAAATTTCTGTGAGGATTTGGGACAACGTCAATATAATGGGGAACATAATTTGACCATTTTATATGTGCTTTTTTTTTTTTTTTTTACTTCCTGCTTTCCAAGTACATGGCCTTGATTCTAGTACATTCAAGGCACACATCAGCCTGAGAAAGGGGGATGATTTCTATAAAAGGAACACAAAGCAAAATTAACAAAAACCGGGGCAACAGTTAATATTGAATTTCTGTCATTAAAACTATGATTTATGTTCTATCAAAAAGATACAGGCACTACCATGTTCATCACAGCACTATTCACAATAGCAAAGACATGGAATCAACCCAGGTGCCCATCAACGGTGGACTGGACAAAGAAAATGTGGTACATATACACCATGGAATACGATGCAGCCTTTAAAAAGAATGAAATCATGTCCTTTGCAGCAGCATGGATGCAGATGGAAGCCATTATCCTAAGGGAATGAATCGACACAGAAACAGAAAACCAAATACTGCATGTTCTCACTTGTAAGTGGGAGCTCACACCTGTAATCCCAGCACTTTGGGGGGCTGAGGCACGCAGATCACCTGAGGTCAGGAGTTCGAGACCAGCCTGGCCAACATGGTGAAACCCCATCTTTTCTAAAAGTACAAAAAACGAATTAGCCAAGTGTGGTGGCACTTGCCTGTAGTCCCAGCTACTCAGGAGGCTGAGACATGAGAATCACTTGAACCCAGGAGGTGGAGGTTGTAGTGAGCAGAGATCACAACACTGCACTCCCCTCCTGGGCAAGAGGCAACAGAGTGATACTCGGCCTCAAAAACTAAATAACTAAAGTAAGTGCAAGCTAAACATTGGGTCCTCATGGACATAAAGATGGCAACAATAGACACTGGGGATGATTAAATGAGGCAGGGTTAAAAAAACTACCAGTTGGGTACTATACTCAGTACCTGACACCACAAACCTCAGCATCATACAATATACCCAGGTAACAAACCTGCACATGTACCCCATGAATCTTAAATAGCAATTGAAAAATTAAAAAAAAAAAAAAAAAAAAAACCTTAGTTGAAAAAGACAAAACATTTAGAAGTTTAAAAACATAAGAAGTGTACTTTTAAATGGAGCAAAACAAAAGCCTATTGGGCAAGGCTTTTGCCCTCAAAAAAGATTAGCTGAATTAATTTTTTTCGTTAGCATTGTGAGTTAAACTGTAGAGTTTTATGTAAGGCATAAACAGCAGAAAGAAGAGGAAAGCAACTTGCCCTTTTCCAGCCCTGAAACAAAAACGTAAAGGAATAGGGAGTAAGAAGGGAGAATTAGATGGAAGGAGAACCACGCCCGATTCTTCCCTGCAAAGTGTGTTGTGCATGCTGAGTTCATGGACTCTTGTCTTGTGGCTTATTGAGGTCCCAGGAGGGAGGATACCTCCCAAGCAGCCTCATACCAAACAGAACATCATCCACCACAGTCAGGCAGAGAAATGCCTGGGAGTTGAGCTCCTCAGCTCCTCTTCCTTTCTACTAGGTAAGGACACTGAGTCCAGGGCCAGCGGGGCTGCTGCAGGGCTGCTCAGATAAGGCAAAATGATCCACAGCAGAGGCTGAGGATATATCATCTGGCCAGGTGACCACATGGAAGAGAAAGCAGGTTCAGGAGTCAGCAGGCAGTGAGACAGGAGGAGACCCCTGGTCAGCTTGTGGAGGTGACTGGTGCAGCCCAGAAGCATTGCCCAGAAAAATGGCCCACGTGTTCATGAGCCCAAAACAGCAGGGTTGGAAGCAGTTGATCAAGAGACATCACCCTGGTGGCCAGCAGATGTTGCTAGATCACACCCCAAATCCAGCACGAGATCAGGGTCCCCCTTTACCCCAAACCCAAGAGGCTGTGTGGTCTTTCCTCAGTGCCTTCTCTGCCAACTGCACCATCTTAAAGAGGAGAGAAGAAGAGAGGGGGTATTTGGAGAGACCCCTTTGCTCTCAGCTTATTTCTTCATTCTCTTACAATTTTTATCTAAATTAGATTGTTTTAGTCCAAAAAGCATTGTTTAATTTTCTTAGGTTGGGTTGTTTAAACCATGATAAAGATTTAACTTTTGCTTCATCTCCCAGAGAGTGGGGGAAAGGTACATCTGTGAAAGGTCTTCCAGTCTATGAAGACTAAAGTTGTTCATACCTGACTTGTTCCCACGACGCTTTTAGGTACAAGTCAGTCCCAGCGACTTCCACCAAAATAAACAGCCAAGAAACTGAAAACAGGGCCTGAACACAGCCAAGTCATGTTCCAAGAATGGTTATTAACATCCCATCTGTCCGGGATCTTTCAACCAACCATGAGTGTGCCACTAGTGGCCAAGGACAGGAGTCCGGGGAGGGCCAGTGAGTTCCATTTCCTTCTTTGTTTTTTTTTTTATATATTTTCATAATTTATTTGCAGATTTTATTTTTTATTTTTATTTTTTTAATTATACTTTAAGTTCTAGGGTACATGTGCATAACGTGCAGGTTTGTTACGTATGTATACATGTGCCATGTTGGTGTGCTGCACCCATCAACTCGTCAGCACCCATCAATTCATCATTTATATCAGGTATAACTCCCCAATGCAATCCCTCCCCCCTCCCCCCTCCCCGTGATAGGCCCCAGTGTGTGATGTTCCCCTTCCCGAGTCCAAGTGAGCTCATTGTTCAGTTCCCACCTATGAGTGAGAACATGCGGTGTTTGGTTTTCTCTTCTTGTGATAGTTTGCTAAGAATGATGTCTTTGTTGATCATACCCAGTGAAGTCACCTCTTTTCCATTTTTAAGGACCTGATGTTAAGAGCCTTGAATTTCATGAAAACAAGAGAAAGTATTAGGGAAGTTTTGCATGTGCTAATCTAAGACTTTCTGCTACTCTGGTCATGGTAGGACAGCAATACCAGCCATTTCTCATTCCCATGTGTCCCAGGAGATGACAACAGGGGAAAGCCTATTATATACCATATCTGAGTAGACACTTAGCTTTTTATTTGTTTATTTATGCACTTATTTTTATTTTATTTATTTTTTTGGGGGGGGCGGTATTACCCTGTCGCCCAGGCTGGAGTGAAGTGGTAGGTCTGGCTCATTACAACCTCTGCCTCCCGGGCTCAAACCATCCTCCCACCTTAGCCTTCTGAGTATCTGGGACTGCCAGCACATGCCACCACACCCAGCTTATTTTAAAATTTTTTATGAAGATGGGATTTCATCACGTGACCAGGCTGGTCTCAAACTCCTGGGCTCAAGCAATCCGCCTGCCTCGGGCTCCCGAAGTATGGGGATTCCAGGCATGATGAGCCACTGCACCGGTCTACACTTACTTTTATAAAAGAGCCTTGAGCTCAAGTTTGGATTAAAGGAAGAAAACAAATCGTAAGGCAAAACAGGAAAGGAAAGTGCACCACCTGGAGCTGTCTGATAAAACATCAGTGATTCAGCCTGCGAAGGTGCCCTGCCAAAATAGCATTTCCAATGTGCTTGGAACATAATTTGTGTTTAATTTTAAATGAAACTGATTAGAAGTGTATCTATATTTTATTTACCAACAAGGCCAAATGACTCACTAGCTGTGTGTCTGCTGTGAGCTGTGTGTCTGCCCAAGCTTTGCAGGTGCCAAAGTCTATATTAAAAGATTCCTAATTCGGAAGAGACAATGGGAATTTTCTGACTGGCAGCTCTCATCTTGGTTAATTAGATGGTATTAAGAAGAAAAAGGTTGGCCACGTTATCTTGAAGAAAGTATTATTAGAGACGGCAGTAGATCCCAAAACATTTAATACCCTGTGTTCTGGTCTCCAACGCGCCATCTGGAGTAGTTACTTAGGGAAAATTACAACAAATTGATAGAAATATTAACTGCCTCAACTAACAAAAATAAAAGCTCTCTTGATGAAAAATAGCATTTTAAGTGTAATTTGTGGATCATGATTTGACAGATGACCAATATAGGTTTTAAAGTGTCACAAGACTTGTGTCTCTCATTAGAATCACCACCACATATGTACTATTAAAACACAAGGACCAGGCCGGGCGAGGTGGCTCAAGCCTGTAATCCCAGCACTTTGGGAGGCCGAGACGGGTGGATCACGAGGTCAGGAGATCGAGACCATCCTGGTCTACACGGTGAAACCCCATCTCTACTAAAAAATACAAAAAACTAGCCGGGCGAGATGGCGGGCGCCTGTAGTCCCAGCTACTCAGGCGGCTGAGGCAGGAGAATGGCCGGAACCCCGGAGGCGGAGCTTGCAGTGAGCCAAGATCGCGCCACTGCACTCCAGCCTGGGCGACAGAGCGAGACTCCGTCTCAAAAAAAAAAAAAAACACAAGGACCAGAAGTGTTGGCTCACGTCTGTAATCCCAGCACTTTGGGAGGCTGAGACAGGTGGATCACCTGAGGTCAGGAGTTCCAGACCAGCCTGGCCAACATGGTGAAACCTCATCTCTACAAAAAATGCAAAAATTAACTGGATATGGTGGCGCATACCTGTAATCCCAGCTACTTGGGAGGCTGAGTCAGGAGAATCGCTTGAACCCAGGAGGCGGAGGTTGTGGTGAGCCAAGATTGCTCCATTGAACTCCAGCCTGGGAGACAAGAGCAAGACTTTGTCTACAAAAAAAAAAAAAAAAAAAGTCAAGTAACTTCTCTAAGACCCATTTAAAACCCACACAACCTATTCAAATGGCCCACATCAAGAACATTGACAGCAGCAAATACTGGTGAGGAAGTGGAGCACCAAGAACTCTCTCTGCTGGTGGGAATGCAACATGGTGCAGACCCTCTGGAAGACAGTCTGGAGATTTCTTACAAAACTAACCATACTCATCATATGATCCAGCGATCACGTGCCTTGGTATTTACCCTAAGCAGTTGAAAAGTTGTGTTCACACAAAACCTGCATGCAGATATTTATAGCAGCTTTATTCCTGATTACCAAAATGAGGCAGCAAGCAAGATGTCCTTCAGTGGGTGAACGGATACATAAACTGGGTTACATCCAGGCAATCGAATATCATTCAGTGCTCAAAAGAAATGAGCGATCAAGCCATGAAAAGAGATGGAGGAAACTTGCATGCCTATTACTAAATGAAAGCAATCCATCTGTAAAGGCTATATACTGTATAATTCCAACCATATGACATTCTGGACAAGGCAAAACGAGAGACGGGAAAAAGATCGGCAGTGTGGTTGCCAGGGTAAGGCAGGAAGGGAGGGATGAACAGGCTGAGCACATTTTTAGGACAGTGAAACTATTCTGTAGGATACTATAATGACAGATACATGTCACAATCCATAGAATGAACAATACCAAGGGTGAACCATAATGTAAACTACGGACTTCGGGTGATAATGCTGGGTCAATGTAGATTCATCAGTTACAAGAACTGTACTACTCTTGTGGGGGACGCAGATGCTAGGAGAGGTTATGTGGGTCCTAGGGCTGGGAGTCTACAGTTTATCTCTGTACTTTTCCTTCTGTTTTACTGTAAGCCTAAAACTGCCCCTAAAAAGTTGTCTTGAAAAAAAAAAAACAAAAAAACTAGCTATCAACTCACAAATCTCATACATATTTTTCTTTATTTTCTGGCTTAAACAAGGAAGGAATATTCTGATGAATTACTTACTTTGGTTTTAAAGTCCCAGATAAAGAAAATTATATTATGACAACCTTGTTTCAGAAAGCTTCTCATGCTCTCTACCAATTAGATTAGGATAAGCAGAAAGACTGAAAGGCTTAAGACATGGTTCTCAGAAATAATAAACAACAGTGAACACACCTGCTATTTACTTACTTTTTGCCAGGTGCTACAAAACACCTGATAGAAAATGAGGGAAAAGTGCTGGTCTCACAAAGGTCATTTCAGCTTTATCTGGGCCCACTGGCAAGTAAATACCAGCAGAATCCTTTTGGACCAAGGACAGAAATATGGTAACTTGCAGTGAAAGCTTTCCATTTTTCCCTTCAGAAATGTCTTTTTTTTTTTTTTTAATAAGTGGGGCAAAATAGAGGTTAGGAGATAAAACTTTCTTGTAACATGATTCATTTCTGGTTTTGCTAACAGAATTGCTCATCATTTTCTGTTTCAGAAAAAGCATTTTATCATTCTGAAGTCTAGAGCCTGCTTGGAAAAGAGGAATAGTTCTAACCTCAGACTCATAATTTTGAAGCATATATTCTGTAGTCATATCTAGTTATGTTTTGAAATTCAGTTCTCTTATGAGTAAATAAATAGGGTTTGGAATGTTTCGTTGACAAAAAAAAAAATGGTAATACAGGATCAAAGTGTCTTTTCAAGTTAATGATCATGTGATAGCACACTGCAAAGAAAAAAACCCAGATAAAACACAAGAAATAAAGATAAATGGAATATGTTTTGGCATAGCCAAATTATCCGCTACAAAGAAGAGTTGCTATGCTTTCGCTGGAAAATAAATGAGGAACATTCTGTCCAAAACAAAACTTTTTGAAGAGAATATATTTCATTGAAAAGTTTTTAAAGTGTGGTTGAAGCTATTATTTAACTTTATGGATCCATTTAAAAATGCCTACGAGAGAACCCTGTGGACTCCCTTGCCTTTTCTGTATCATATTTAGGATCATGTATCATTCATTCTGAAGGGGGGGAAAAACCCATACCTAGCTGGTACAGGATAATCCCTTGATCAGGAAGGTAATTAAGCAGCTTCGAGCTGGATTCCATAGTGCCAGTGACGTAGCCCCCGGTGTTTACCCTAACACACCTCCTGGCTCCATTACAGTAGTCATATGCAGAGTCCCCAGGCCTCCCCACTCCCACCTTGGGGCAACTCAGGCACTGTGACACAAACGCTACTCCATAGCCGAAAGCACTCCATAGTTAGTGAGGGTTCTTTTTAGGGCATGGGATGCCATTTAATGCAAAATGTACTTTGATATCTTCAAAGATTAAATGCTCTTTTATCACTGATTTCAAAGTTCGAAGACATTTAAGAGTGCTTATGATCTGGTCTTATTATCTCTTTCCAGCTTTTCTACAACTCCCTCTCCCATTATCCCACACTGTTACACAGCTGGAATACTAGGGTGTGTGTGTGTGTGTGTGTGTTTCTTGTTTGTGTGTTTGCTTAATGCTTCCACATAATTTGTTTCATTTGCAAAAATCTGCTTCTCCTGTAATTCTGACTATTTATGTCTCATCCACCCTTCCTCCAAACAGCATTTAAATGGCATTTCCTCTGTGAAGTCTTCCCTGGATCTCTGTCAACTCCTGGCTAGACATAATCTCTTCTTTCCTTTTGCATTCTTATAGCAGTTAGCTAGTACTTCTCTTATAGACAGATGATCATATTCTAGTTCACATTTGTTATTTGAATGCAACTCTTATTTTCTCTAATAATAATAACAACAATAATAGCATCTACCATTGTTTTGAGGGCTCACTATTGGGCCAGCACTACCTAGCTGGTGCTTTATTCCTCACAGTAACTCTATCAAGCAAGTATTACAATATCTGTTTTACAGATGCACAAACTGAGGCTTAGAGAGCTTAAAGCAGTGTCCAAAGCCACAGAGCCACCATGTGCTGGGATTCAATAAGTTCCCAGTCTAACTCTAGAGCCTATTATCTCAGCCACTGCTATATTGCTAGATCCTGAAGTTCTTTAAAGGAAAAGGGAGGAAACTCACATTTACTGAACACCTAATCTCTGCCTGGCACTGCAGCAGGAACTTTCATGCATATTATCTGATTTATCTGTGAGTGAGACGGTATCATCCACATTTTGCAACTGAGAAAACCAAGCTTCACCATAAATACATATGTTTTAAAGGGAGCTGACTGGATTGAGATATGTGTGGTGCATATAACTGGTGAAAGATTGATAATCAGAATATATAAACACGTCCTACAAGTTAATGAGGAAAATAATGACTACCCTGTAGGGAAGTGAGCAAAGGAGATAAACAGGCAATTCATCAAAGAAGGAGTCAGAATGAGCCAAAATCTATGAAATGGTGCTTAGCTTTACTAGAATTAAGTAGAATACAAATTTAAACAATGAGATATAATTTCTTTTTTGGGGGGGGCGGGGATGGGGTCTCGCTCTGTCGCCCAGGCTGGAGTGCAGTGGCGCGCTTTCGGCTCACTGCAAGCTCCGCCCCCCGGGTTCCCGCCATTCTCCTGCCTCAGTCTCCCGAGTAGCTGGGACTACAGGCGCCGCCACCACGCCCGGCTAATATTTTGTATTTTTAGTAGAGATGGGGTTTCACCGTGTTAGCCAAGATGGTCTCGATCTCCTGACCTCGTGTTCCACCCTCCTCAGCCTCCCAAAGTGCTGGGATTACAGGCGTGAGCCACTGCGCCTGGCCAAGATACAATTTCATACTCATCAAAATGACAAAAATTTAAATATCTAATGATCCCCAAATGTTAAGGTAATGAGAATTTTCACACACTAGAAGTGGGAATACAAATTGATAAAGCCATTTTGGAGAGCAATTTCATTTCCACATATGAAAGAAGTGAAACTGGAGGTTTGAATTGTCCCAGGATAAGTGCAAGTGTGTTCGCTCCAGTATTGTTTAGAAAATGGAAAACTATGTTATTATAGTATAATGGAATGTTACTAAGACAAAAGAATAACCTATATGCATCAAAAATAGATAAATCTTGATAGCATAATGTGATGACCCAACTAGAAGGCACTTTCTGTGAACCAGAAAGTGGACTGTCACCAGAAATCAAATCTGCTGGTGGTGTGACTTTGGACTTTCCAGGCCCTAGAACTATGAGAAATAAATTTCTGTTGTTCTTTTTTTTAAGTTGCGAAATTGTTAACCAGCCTGGCCAACATGGCAAAACCCTGCAAAAAATACAAAAGAATAGCCAGACGTGGTGGCGCATGCCTGTAATCTCAGTCACTCCGGAGGCTGAGGCATGAGAATTGCTTGAACCCAAGAGTCGGAGGTTGCAGTGAACCGAGATGGCGCCACTGCACTCCAGCCTGGGCAACAGAGGGCCACTTTGTCTCAAAAAACAAAAAACAAAAAACCCACCACAACCCACAACAAAAACCCACTTATGGAAGCAGAAGAGGAGGAGAAAGCAGGGAGGAGCCAGTCCTGAAGACATCATCGCTCTGTATTTACACCTGGTTCTCGGAGTCCCAGAGAAACATCCTGATTATTTTGGGGCCTATTTTTAAAACAAATGAACTCATGGATTCAATGTCTGTTCTTCATGCCCACTTAACAAAATGCATCTGTGTTATGTTTTCATTTGATGAAACAGGAGATGAGTTCCCTTGGCTCCCAACTGTTTTTTTTTTTTTTTCTTTTTTTTTTTTGAGACGGAGTCTCGCTCTGTCGCCCAGGCTGGAGTGCAGTGGCACGATCTCGGCTCACTCCAAGCTCCACCTCCCGGGTTCACGCCATTCTCCTGCCTCAGCCTCCTGAGTAGCTGGGACTATAGGCGCCGCCACCATGCCCGGCTAATTTTTTGTATTTTTAGTAGAGACGGGGTTTCACCGTGGTCTGGATCTCCTGACCTTGTGATCCGCCCACCTCGGCCTCCCAAAGTGCTGGGATTACAGGCGTGAGCCACCGCACCCGGCAGGCTCCCAACTGTTGATGTTTGTAACTGGATGGCATCTGGCTTATTCTCACCGTTGCCATCTAAGAGCTACTGCAAATCCAAGAACCTGGTGCCCAGAATTATGAAGCAAATTTTCAGTCCACATTCCTTCAAAAAGAAAATTTACCCCACCTCCCATCACTTGACTAAGAGACAGAAATTGATGGTATCAGGCAAACATCTAGTGAAATGCAGTTTAAGTCTATGGCCTAAACTACAAAAATGCACTGACTTTATTATATTAGGAGTTAGCAAAGCACAACAAGTTTTAACAAGATATGAACAGACTAGAGGTTTGAATTGTATAAACATATTTTGGTGCCAAAAGAAAACATTGTCGAGTGGTTTGAGCACCTCAAAGAATAGACAGTTTGAGTATATATTTAAGCAGAAAAGGAGAACCTAGTACCTCTCCTGAGGGGTAGAGTTGGGGAAGGTAGTAATACCCGGTTTAGCATTTTCAAACTCTCTCTTCCTTGATCCTTTACTTATTTTAAATTCGTTTGCCATTTTGTTTGTATTTGATTTAAACTTATGTTTGTTTGTTCTACCTCTTTCGGTAAAATCCGGTACAAATAAACATAGAGAAAAATTGGAAGGTCCTTCTGGAAAGTACTTATTTCAACCCTCTCTAAGCCCATCCCTGTGAAGGTTCAGGGGATTAAAGTCTTCCATCTCTAGCCAAGAAGAGGACTCATCAAAAATTATACTATGTAAGCCTCTCTACTGATTTCTGTATGATATGGACTTAATTTGAACAAGGACTGTATTGATTGAAAAAGAAGTTGCATTCTGGTGGCAAGGAAAAGACTATATATGGAAGCTGCAATCTGATCTGATCTGCTCAAAGTTAGTGACAGTTAAACAGATTTTACATTAACTGTATATCTATGAGCCTCAGTGCTTTATCCAAAATGGCAGAGATACTTTCTCTTCTCATATTCCTATCTTTGCTGAATTATTGCCCTAATACCACTGTATGTTATCTATTACTCTGTAAAAAAACAAAAACAAAAAACCTCAAAATTTAGCAGTATAAAACCACAGACCTTTATTACACATAGTTTCAAAGGGTCAGGAATCCATGAGTAGCTTAATTGAGTGGCTCTGGCTCAAGGACTCTCATGAGGCTCTCATCAAGGTACAGTCCATGGCTGCAGTCTCATCTGAAGACTTGACTGGGGATGTAGGTTCTGCTTTCAAGATGGCACACTCACATGGCTATTGGAAGAAAGCTTTAGCTCCTTGCTGACAGGTGGCAGAAAGCCTCAGTCCCTTGCTCCATTAGGCACTCTATGGGCTGCTTGAGTGTCTTCATGATATGATAGCTGGCTTCCTATAGAGGGAGTGAACTGAGGGAGAAAGCAAGGCTGAACCACAATATCTTTTATAATCTAGCCTAAGGAGTCACATGGCATCATTTCTGCAGTGTTCCACTGATCATTCAGACCAGTCCTGATATCATCTGGGAGGGGATTACACAGAGTGTGACAGACAGGAGGCAGAGGTCATTGCAAGCCATCTTAAAGGCAGACTACCACAACTACACCCCCAGGTAATGAACTATTAATATTTGCTTTAAAATTCTGAATCCCTGTTTCAAGTAACCTCTTTTCCCTAGTGCATTCAAGTTTATATTACCCTTGGGAATTAAAAAAATTGAAAATGTATAAATATTAGTGCTGGACTTTGTGTTGCCCCACCAGACGTATGTTCAAAAGGATAGTTTCTTTTGGAGGGCAGGGGAGATACTCTGGAATCAGACTGTGATGATACTTGCATAACATTGTGAATATATAATACTCAAACCATTGAACTGTGCGCCTTAAAATGCTTAAAATATGTTTTGTGAATTTTATGTCAAAAAATGACTTTAAAAGAGAAGGCATGAATAGTATTATTATCAAACTGACTGGTTTAGAAAGACTTAGGGTTGCTTTTAGCGCTTTCTGTTCTGTTTGTTCTGTTAGCTCAAAATTTTAAGTATGATTAACCGACACTATTAGGTCCTGGGAAAATGGATTCATGGAAATAAAGCTCATGGTAGGTTGGAATGTGCTGGTGCAGTGTAATGACAAGGGTTTTCAGAGCACATTGGCCTACATTCTTGTGATCTGACTCCCATGATCCTTCCACTAAAACAATAATTATAGCATATTTTATTCTGACCTAACAAGTGTTGAAAATGTTATTAAAGGACTTATGTATTGTTTGAGCAGTTCTCCCAAATGCCTTTTGTCAGGGCATTTTTCACGATTTGTCATTTCAGTTGGCAATTGTTTTGCATTATGTTGTAGTGTGTTGTCAGTTATTCAGAGAGACACCACAATTTTTTGTCTTACATTTAATACTACTTATGGCTATGAGACCTGGGTCTGCCAAAGCTCCTTGAGCAGTTTTAGCTGCAATGTAAGCATCATCCTTATCAGTAATCAGGAAAACAAAGTCAATATCAACTAGCAATGATTGGCTCCATATGCCAGGAATCATGTATACTGCATCATTTAATATTAAGCAACTGTCCTGAATAGTTGTTAGTCTTGCCATTGAGCTTCAGATTCATCGCATGACTTTCCCAGAGGTCATATAACCATTTAAAAATATATCATCAAAAGTACAATGCTCAAACACAGGATATTTATCCACTTTGAAGCAATTCAATGTATCATAATCAAATTGAACTGAAACTAATAACATTGAATTAATTCAACTAGAAATGTACAAAGATTGTGTGTCAGCTGGAACCCTCCAAGAAGCCATTGTAGGATAAGCTGAAATGGCACAACTACATAGAAAAAGCAGAGAAATAAACAAACAATTTTAGGTGCCCTAAACCACATTTCAAAATCATTTAGCTTAGTAAGAGGAGCTCTTTGAAACAGCAACTATAGATATATTACTTTGGAATATTGCTAACCGGAAAACATCAATTATGGAGAATCACCTCACAGGAATACTGAAATTTCATAGTAAATAGTTTAAAAAGATTTAATCTTGAAAAGTAACCAGGGGAATTGGAAATATAAGCTTATTTTATCTTTTTTCTTTCTTTTTTTTTTTTTTGAAACGGAGTCTCGCTCTGTCGCCCAGGCTGGAGTGCAGTGGCCGGATCTCAGCTCACTGCAAGCTCCACCCCTGGGTTTATGCCATTCTCCTGCCTCAGCCTCCGGAGTAGCTGGGACTACAGGTACCCGCCACCATGCCCAGCTAATTTTTTGTATTTTTAGTAGAGACAGGGTTTCATAGTGTTAGCCAGGATGGTCTCGATCTCCTGACCTCGTGATCTGCCTGCCTCGGCCTCCCAAAGTGCTGGGATTACAGGCGTGAGCCACCGTGCCCAGACTATTTTATCTTATATTTAATAAAATGTTGGTTTTTATTGCATCTATATGTTAATTCTTTAAAATGAACAAAGAATAAATGAAATGTTTATGTACAGAGTTTTGGGGGACATTGTCTTTCTAAAAATGTAGGCTGGCCCTTTTACGCACCTTTCCTTTATGTGCCTCACTGATGAAGTGTAATTGTAAAGAAGATTATTTTACTTAACAATTCTAGGATTTGACCCATTTCCCAGGGGCCAGTCTTAATTCTCTGATACTGAAATCACACCATGCAATCATTGGCTCTCGCTTCCTAAGTTGTAAAGTGCTGTTACTTTGTCAGGTCCTCATTATCAACAGATTTGTGTATGATTCGAGCAGTTTCCCAAAATCTCTTTTTTCAAGGCAACTTTTGCATGATTGCTGATTTCACTTGTCAATTGTTTTCCATTATGCAGCATTGTGATAACAATTTTATTTCCAAAATCAAAAAAGAAAATCAGCGACAATCCACCTAAGTGGATAGACAGTTCGTTCGTGAGTGCTTTTGTTCAGTTGACATTTGCTTCCCTCTGCAACCTTGTAACTCAAATAATAAATCCTGTGATATTGAGACCATCCTCTTGGTAAAAGATGATGTGGCTTCCTGGCTTCTCACAACCCCGGTGGTATCCACCTCAACCATGGTACTCACCTCTTTTTAAGGGAATTATTCCTTACCACCCCCATTCCATTGCTGATGTGGTTTATAAAACAGCTGCCTTACCTTTCTGGCCTCAATGATTTGTTTACCGGCAGACACCTTTCTCAGCATGGCCCATCGTAATATCATATCTTCCCAGCCGTTTTGATTTTGCAGGGAAGTGGTCTTATGTCCAAGGTCATGACAATCAAAATTTCCCGTAGAGATTGTTTTTAGAGAAGAGCGTGAAAGAGAATCCCTTTCCTCTCAGAGTTGATGAGCTGTCAGCCATGGTGTCTGCTGCAGCTTGGAGAAAGGAGAGGTGAAGTGAGAGACAAACTACCATGCCCAGCAAAGCAGAGGCAGTAAATGAAAAGGAAAGTGGACGACATTTGAGTCCCCTGTCATCATCATTACCAACGCCATCTCCACTCTGATACAGAAGTGCTGAGAAGGGAAGGGCGTGGTCCCTTTGAATAATATGGAAAGGAGGAAGGGAAGTGCTGGGCAGAGGAGGGCATGGTCCCTGCTAGCGCTCCCCACCCATGGACCTAGGTGAGGACAGGCACCTCTGCCTTCCTACCCAAATGTTGCATTTCCCAAGACCACCCTGGCCCACCATGCCCCCATCCTGGGCCTGTAAAAACCCCAGACCCTGAAGCCTGGTTAGTAATTTCAGTCTCTTGAAGGCCTCTCAGATGCCTCTTACAGGCTCTGTTTTTCAGGTTTTCTATGGTGACTGGTTAAAATAAGGAAGGCATTGACTCTTGAGATTGGACATCGCTACCATAAGTTAGATTAAATGCTTTTGTTGTTTTTGTTCTGTATTAATATCTTCTATTTGTCAGAATCCTGAAGTATCAGGCTGCGTGTGGTGGCTCATGCCTGTAATCCCAACATGCTAGGATATCGAGGTGGGCAGATTGCTTGAGTCCTGGAGTTCAAGACCAGCCTGGGCAACATGGCGAAACCCCATCTCTACTAAAAATACAAAAAATTAGCTGGGTGTGGTAGCACATGCCTGTAGTCCCAGTTGTTTGGGAGGCTGAGGTGGGAGAGTCATCTGAGCCCGGGAGGTCAAGGCTGCAGTGAACCAAGACAGAGCCACTGCACTTCAGCCTGGGCAACCAGAATGAGACTCTGTCTCAAAAAACTAAAAGTAAATAAAAATAAAATATCTTAGGTAGAATCATAAATTAAGCAGCAATAATAAAATGTTCATTAATCAAACAGATGTTAGTCAAATGTAGTAAAATAGGAAACAACCAATTTTGAGTATTTATTATTGTTTAAAAATTATTTTATTTAATGGTAAGTTTACATGGCTTAATTTTCAGTTGTGGCTATATTTAACAATTGGATTGCAAAAACTGGGCTGTCATGAGCCAGTACAAGCCTGCATAGGCACACGACTATTTGTGACCCAGATATTACACGTCTAGGTATATATCCACAGAAATAGGTACATGTGCTCTCAGAAGACGTGCACAACAATTCTTATTGCAGCATTTTCCATTATGGGCAAATACTAGAAAGAATCTGAAGGCCCATCAGTAGTAGAATGGAAAAATAAATTGTTACATTTTCATAGCACAGAATATGAGTCAGCAATAAAATTGAAGAAATGACTGCTTCAGCAGACTCAAGGAACAGACTATTGAGCCAGGTACCAAAGAGTGTGTACTGTCCGATTCCATTTACGGAAGTTCGGAATAGTGGCAAATTAATCTACAGTGATAGAAGTCAGAAAATGAACTTGTTATGTTCGGGGGGGGGGGGGGGGGGAAAGGAGTGACTACAAAGTGCCTCATAGGAGCTTCTGAGGTGCTGGCAAAATCCTATTTCCTGTTCTAGTTGTGGTTCCGTGAGTGAGTGTCTGCATAAAATTTCGTGGAGTTGCACCCTTTATGTTGGCACGTGTGTATGTTATGCTTCCTAACAAAGTTTACATTAAAAAAAATCGCTTCGGGAGTTATCGTTCTTTGTTCGCACTTCACATCCCACCCTGACTAGAGAATGTAATGTGATATCCGGTCCTGCAAAAAAATACACTGATTTTAAGAAAATTGTTAGGAAAAGTGAAGATGAGAGGCTGCTTATGGTGGAATCACTGGATGAAAGGGAAAACACGGCCTGGCCCTTACGTAGAAACCTCTTTCCCAGAGGGTGAAAAACACTTCGTTACAATGACCTACTCTCTAAGAGAAATGCCTAAGTAAGATCATATTAAATTAAAGCTTAGGGAAGATAACACCACATAAACCACCACTTCCCTAAAGTTTAGGGAAGAAACCACCAACGGAAGTCGGGGGATGCAGTTTTTATTGACGTTCAGGGAAGGCCAGAGAGCTTGGTAAAACCGTGTGGGATTATCAGACTGTAAGGGAGAGGGGGCTGCTTCCGCAAATGTCCTCAAACGCTGTTGTCTTCTGTAGTACACTCTGATTTCCAGCTTGAGATTTTTCAGGGTCGGTGATTCTGTCCTTCGAGGCTTCGTCTGATTTTAATGTACTGCATTATGAAAGCATTCTGCCCCGTCTGAGGTTTTCTTGAATACATAAACGTATTCTCCAGTGTTTTGGCTTCATTACTCATTGTGCTGAGAACAAAGTCACACTCCACAGTCATTAAAATGATACAGGACATTCTGAAATGGTAAAGAAATCAATCAGGCAACTTCATTTTAAACAGTGGAAGATTGTACAGGAAATTCTAGAAGGTCAGAGTTAAAAGGCATTTAAGTCAAGTAATGAGTTGAAGTACAAATAGAACAGAGTGTTTGGAAGCCTGCCTTGTTTTTCCAATGTTCACTAAAGTGGAATCATGTGATCAGTATTCACCCTCAACTTCACTCTTTTCACCATATTTTAACCATCAAGAATCCCTGTTTAAGATCTCGATCTCCCTTTATCCCCATGCTTTATAAGATTTTGCACATCAAAAAATTGCACATTATAAGTAACTTTTTTTTTATTTATTCAGATTGATATATGATTGCCAAAGAGAACATTTACCCAACATGAGATAACCAGTATTACTATTGATAAACGATGTGATAAATTCTATCCAAAGAAAAAGGACGAACATTTGAGTTACCCTGCACTAAGTAAATGAAAATATGATCTGGGAAACTTCTGCAAAACTCAACTAGCCTGCAAATCCCCATTACTATCACCAGTGCTTCTAGAGACGAAGACACTAGTTTATGAACCATGGCCCTACTGTTCCCTTCTTATCATGTTAAAGGCACATACAGCTGAAGCTGAGTAATTTTAGATTAATTAATAGGTAGTTGCTTTTATTTTTTTAGAAAAAGTCTTCTGCTGGCAGTTTTCAGTCTTTTACCCCAAGTTGAAACTCCATTAAAGAATTATTATTAAAGCAATGTGGACATTTTCCCATTACTGGATGCTTCAGATTCAATTTGAGAATTGGCTGCACCAACAAGGACTTTCTTCATCATCCAACATCCCTTAGTAGAGAGTGCAAGGGCAGCAATGTAAACAAAATTATGTCCTTGTCTAGTACAGAGATGAATGAGGTAGAGGTCAAAATGATTGTCTAAAGTAAGGTGTGAGATCATATGCCAAATTTCAATTACCCACATTAGCCATGTTTCTTTGAAGACAATAACACTTCTATCATCATTGAAAGGCTACAGAGCACTTTTCTATATCTTTGCTACAACCCTTACAGGGAAGTCAAGGAGTGTATTGTTAGCCTTGTTTATGTATATAGATATGTAGCCTGGAGATTTGATAACGGCCCACTCGGGACTTCGGACTCCTAATTCAGAGCCCTGTCCATCATGACATTATGCTGCCCTACAGAAAATTAAGGAGTCTTTGGTATTACTATGGATTGAATTGTGCCCCCTCCAAAAAGTATGTTGCATTCCTAACACCTGTAAAGAGGAAAATGCCATGTGAGGAAAGAGGCAGAGACTGAAGTGGTGCAGTTGCAAGCCAAGAAATGCCAAGAATCAATGGCCACCAGCAGAAGGTGGGAGGAGGCAAGGACTGCTGACACCTTGGCTTTGAACTTCCGGTCGCCAGCGCTATGAAAAAATAAGTTTCTGCCAGAATTAGTCACACGGCCTTCCTTAGCTGCTGGGGAACTTGAGAAAGGTAGGGTACATGCAGCCATGCAGTTTATGATACTTTCTTACAGAAACCCTAGAAGATGAATACAGGTGTAAATGCTTAAATTTCAGTTAAAGACAAGAAGCCTGGTGTCAATTATTTTCCTGTAACGAAAATGTGGCTCACATAAATGAGCCTGGAGGTTTCTCCAAGCACTGATTTAAGCACAGAAATCGGTCCTTTCTGCAGAACTACGTCTGCATTGTGGTTGTAGCTTTCTGTAGCCCACCATCAAAGATCTTCCTCATGGGAGATGAAACCTCAGTGTGACTCCAACTCCCTTGAACTCACACCCTTTCCCCCACAGGTGATCTAACATGTTGTACATGTCACTCTTAGCTTTTGTTGGAGACCTGAGAGATGCACCAGTGTCAATGCAGAAATGACAATATTGCTGGAATCAATGCTTACTGAACAGCAAACTCCAGACAGGGAGCAATTTTAAACAATAAAATCAGGAAGAAAAATCACCTTCTTCCACTAATGCTACAAAAACAAAAAACTTAGTTTCCCCCAAGAGATAGTCAATAAATATTTGCCGCTGATATCAGGAGAGTGCTTTCAAATCATGCTTCACAAAAATATAACCCACAAACTACTTAAAAAGGGGGTTTGGTGGTTCAATACTTTTAGGAAATACAGCCTTCTCTTGTGCTGGGATATTCACTAGGCACATTCTCACATTGCTTTCTCTGAGAAATACTGTAGTTAAAAACATAGACAAAAATATATTAGCTAATATTATATTTTTCTGTTACTCTTTTTTCTTATAACAATTATTAATATCTAGGAATGTACTTTGAGAAACAATGGGCTGTGCTATTCGTAAATGTTACCAAGTAGATGATCTGAAGCAAGAGAAAGTGTAAACTATTGACTGTGCTCCATGCCCCACGCAAGAGGCACACGTGAAAAGACTCACTGGCTTATCATGGATGAGTTGTGAGGTTTATGCAATTGAGGAACTCTTTAAAGAAAAGAGTATAAGATGACCATGTGACCCCAATGTTGGGGTTCCTCCTCAGGCTTTGGAGTCATCCTGGCAAGCGAGGGTTTCGTTTTTTTTTTTTTTTTTAAGATGGAGTTTTGCTCTTGTTGCCCAGGCTAGAGTGCAATGGTACGGTCTTGTCTCACTACAACTTCTGCCTCCCAGGTTCAAGCAGTTCTCCTGCCTCAGCCTCCCCAGTAGCTGGGATTACAGGCACACACCAACATGCCCACGCCCACCCAATTTTTGTATTTTTGTAGAGATGGGGTTTCACCATGTTGGGCAGGCTGATCTCGAACTACTGACCTCAGGTGATCCATCCGCCTCAGCCTCCCAAAGTGCTGGGATTACAGGCGTGAGCCACCACGCCTGACACGACTGGGAGTTTCTAAAGTTCTGCTCCATTAGCTTTGTGGAAAATCCACCTTGGCTTAAAGTATGACTGGGTTCATGAAATAAAATTGAAACTCAAATTAACGGTGGTATAAACAAGATAGAAATGTATTGCTCTTTTACCCCAGAGTCCAGAGATAGGGTCTCCTGGGCTGGTATGTCACTGCATTGCATGAGGTTTCTTCTGGGACGCTGCCTTTGACACCAAGTCCCTGGTCCAGACAGCAGGGTTGAGGAAAGGCTGGAAGAATGGGTGTATTCCTAACTTGCTCTGTGAAATGCGCTTCGAATTTCTTACATCCCATTGGCCAGAATTAGTCACATGGCCTTCCTTAGCTGCTGGGGAACTTGAGAAAGGTAGAGTACATTAGTTAAATATCAAGGGCTTGTAGAAGAGGAAAATCAGTATTAAGGCAGCTAGCGTTTTTCTGCTCTCTCTCTCCCCCCACTCCTCACTCTCTGGACTTTTAAACGTACGAACTCAGAGCTTTATTATCTAGCATTAATATCTTTGCATTGAGGAATAGATGTTCCTAAAGTCATCAGAATGGGCTTATGTTGTATGTGCTTTTAGAAAATAAAAGGCTTTTGAGAAGAAAGTCAAATAGAAACAAAAATTCATGGACTGCAGGGATTCCCACATTCTTCGTAAGCGAACAGTATTCTTCATTTCCCTGTATGGTCCTGGAAGACCTGATTGAGGGGGAGGCCAGGGAGATACCAAGTGAGAGGAGATAGGGAGGGGGTGGCCGCCAACTGCTGGCCCTCCCTGCCCACCCCTTGGAATCAGCAGAACTTGAGAGCTGAAGGGAGGGGAAGTGACTCCATTTGCCTTAAAGCACCTTAAGCCTTTTATTTCGTCACCCCCAGGGGGAAGCAGGAATGCAGACATTTTCTGGGAGGAAGGTTTTTAAAAGAAAATCTGTACTTGAATAGTTAAAAAGAGAGAAACGAAGGAGAGAATGGTCTGAGAAATTTGAGTAGGTTGATTTCTGACTATCTGAGCTATATATTCCTATCAGCCGCCTGAGCTCTCAGCTCAAGAGCCTGTCAACACTTCAGCAACAGCAGAAGATTCCCGGGAAGCATCTCTGGCTGTTTGGCAGGCTCCCCCGGGGCCAACTGCCTGGCCCTTCAGACTGATGGGCTTGGAACTGCTCTTTAAGGAGTGCACTCCTGGAACAAAGGGGCCTTGTTTGTCTCCTCTGTGTTCTGGAGTCATCGCTGCCTTTAAAGACGTTGTAGAGCCAATGTGATGCAAACTTCCTATACTCACAGGAATTTTTTTTTAATTTTATTTTTTTTAAGTGAGCTTAAGAGGCATGTGGTTGAAACAAATACACACTCACAAAAGGGGTCTGTCTGCTCCACGGGGGTGTTAGATGCCATTCCTAACCCTCCTGGGGCATAAACTGGCACCAGTAAAACAGAAGGCATGAGATATGGCCTGTAAGGAACTGTTGTTACCTATTGTTATGAATGATGCTTCAACAACCTCTTACTGGTTTGTTGAGTCTATTCAACTACGTTGATTAGATGTGATCTACAATAGAAAAACCAGATTAAATCCAAAGAAAACCGTTCTTAACCAGGTGGAGAAAAAAAATTTGGAGAGAACTGAACTTCCAGTAAAGGCTAAGCGCAAGTTAAGATGAATGATTAATAGTTTATAATACTTTACTAAAGTGAAGCATTAATTTTAAGAATACATGTGACATATACATAAAGTTAGGTTATTGGTATTTTGACTAAATACGTGTAGTGTTCTACACTAATTATATGGTTCTCATTTTTTAGGTAAGTAGTAATTAATAATTTTTTTCTTTTTTTCTTTTTTTTTTTTTTGAAATGGAGTCTCGCTCTATCGCCCGGGCTGGAGTGCGGTGGCCGGATCTCAGTTCACTGCCAGCTCCACCTCCCGGGTTTACGCCATTCTCCTGCCTCAGCCTCCCGAGTAGCTGGGACTACAGGCGCCTGCCACCTCGCCCGGGTAGCTTTTTGTATTTTTAGTAGAGACGGGGTTTCGCCGTGTTAGCCAGGATGGTCTCGATCTCCTGACCTCGTGATCCACCCGTCTCAGCCTCCCAAAGTGCTGGGATTACAGGCTTGAGCCACCGCGCCCGGCCATAATTAATAATTTAGCATTAGGGTTGGTGCAAAAGTTATTGCGATTTTTGCCATCTATGAGCTGAATGAAGCAGCATCGTTGGTGTGTAATACCCAAGGTTTGTTGCCTCACGCCAAGGAAATTAAGGACGCAGACACACAAACAGTGAGGTTAAGAGTGTTAAGAGGTTTAAATGGCAAAAGAAAAGGAAGAGTTCTCTCCTGCAAAGTGAGAGGGCCTCCCCAGCAGGTGTTCTGGTCCACAGCCAAGTGTATAAGATTTTATAGATGAGCTTGAGGAGGTGGTGTCTGATTTACATAGGGCATGAGAGATTGGTGAGACCAGGTGAGCCATATGCATAGCTGGCCACCCCACCCTAATCTTTTATTATGCAGATGACTCTCTACCTGGCCAGTGCCATGTTGCCTGTTCCTTTACTGCACACGTGGTGACAAAGAAAAGAGAAGATGGAGCCTCCGTGTCGAACGTGCCTGGCCGCCAGGTAGCCTTCTCCCATTGCAATGCACAGGCGCCGTCATCCACCCATGCAAGCTTCCAGCTTGCTTCTCTGTGTTTACAGCTAGATTCTACAGGCTGCTCTTTGTTAGAAAAGAAATCATTTGGGGGCTGCTTTTTGTTACAAGGGAAGCCTTGCCAAGGGCTCCCTAACTCTCACTTTCTGCCTAAATAGTTTCTTTTTAGCTCCTGTATCATTGATAGAGAGTCAAGTCTGTTTTGGCACATTCAGTCCACTCCGTTGATCAGACATGTATTGACTGTATATATTGTGCAAGACAGCTGGGTGGGGACGGAAGAGATAAAACGGGCAGCTATTGTTGCAGCCTCAGCAAGTGAATAATCAATGGGAAGGGATAACTTAGGTCTACAAATAGATATAATTTAACCATATTTTGTCATCAGTGCTAAAATCTAGCTAAAGGCAGTAATAGTAGGCTCCCTTTTTGGTGACCGATGGATACTTGCCATTTTCCTATTTAATTTATATTATGTCCATTAATACAACATGACAACTCCCTGTATGATATTTTAGGAAACTGAGTGACAACAACAAAAAAATAAGTAATTTGCTCAAAGTCAGAGCTAAGAAGCCAAGGAGCAAGGTTTCAAATGCAGATTGCCAGATCCTTGCTCTGGGGCACACTTTGGACACACAAATGAAGGCTTAACTGTTGTTGGCACAGAAACAGAGTGTCTCCTAGAAATGGCATCTGAGCTGGGTCTTGAGGGGTACATATGTTAATGATGGAGTGAGGAAAGGAAATAAAGTCATCAAAGATACGGAGATGGAAAAGTACAGAGATTGTCTAAGGACCTGAAAAGAAGTCTGATTTGGAAGCAGCAGGGTGAGAGTAGAGGGAGATGAAACGGAGAGGCTGAAGCCAGCTGGGAGTCACGTGACCGTGCAATGATGACAAGTCATGGGTTTCTAGAATTGTGGGAAGGCCCAGGGCAAATCACAGCTCTGTGGAGTGGTTTCCTCTGTCAAATAGAAATAGAATAAGATCATAAACTCACGTTCCAATTCTGGATCTATGCTTTCCTGTCCAGGATCATTTAGTCTCCCCTTCCCACTTCCTGTCTCTGTCCATGAGGGAAGCAAAATGTGTGCATTCTTCTGCCCACGCCCAGTCCTCCACTAACTCCTCCCCAAAGCAGAGCAAGTGGTTTCCTGGTTGGTGAGAACTTGAGAGTGTCACCGCACTGGGTTTTACCCATGGTCGGAATTCCTGAAATTCCTGAGTGGTTAAGGACAAACCCACGCAAGTCACTCTACTGCTGTTTCCTGTGTCCACATGGCAAACTCTCTGCTTCTGGTCAAAGACCTTGGTGGACCTTGCTGACTTGCTGTAAGATCTTACTTTATTTTTGTTTTTTTTTTTGTTTTTGAGGCAGAGTTTCACTGTCTTGTCCAGGCCAGTGTGCAGTGGCACGATCTCGGCTCACTGCAGCCTCCGCCTTCTGGGGTCAAGCAATTCTCATGCCTTAGCCTCCTGAGTAGCTGGGATTACAGGCGTGTACCACCACATCTGGCTACTTTTTGTATTTTTAGTAGAGACGGGATTTCACCTTGTTGGCCAGGCTGGTCTCAAACTCCTGACCGCAAGTGATCTGCCCACCTCAACCTCCCAAAGTATTGGGATTACAGGCATGAGCCACCATGCCTGGCCTCCTTATATCCTTTTTGATGTGTTTTGGAGCATAGGTGGGCTCCCTGATAATCTTAGAGTCAGGCACAGGGACTTAGGCTTCCTTACTTCAACTTTATTCTCCAAATTCCTCTTGCTAGAGAGTGTTGCATTGGGATGATTGAGTCCTCGCCTAGCTCTTAATAAAGTGATATCTTGTTTTCCCATTGGCAGTTGCTCTTTGTGTGTATAGATTTCTTGGTTAGAAAATTCTAGGTTAGGGGAAGAGGAGAAAGGGAAGGAACAGGAGCAGATAGGAGAGAAAGAGGAGGAGGTAGGAGCAGGAAGAGCAAAGGAAGAAGAAGGAAGGGGAGGGAAGACAGGATACTCACTCCCCAGCCCAGTAAAGGCAGATGCTTGAGAGGCTGATGTCTGTGGGTGTTTGTGGGGAAGACTGGTAAAACTTCCTGGCTTCATATTTTTTTAGCTTCATTTTCAAAAGAAGGAAAAATTTCCCAAATTCGATGTAATTCTACAATTATGGGGCACTCACTACATACAAGAAACTGTTCTAGAAGTTGGGAGTAGGTTGGACATAGATAGGAAAGAGATAAAATAGGTTCCCTCAATTTAGTTTCTTAAGAAACTAAAGCACAAAATAGTTTGTCATTGAAGTTAAGTAGAAGAATTCACGTCTTCCAATTTACTGCAAACTCTACAAAATATCAAATGACAAACTGACTCATGAGAGCTCTTAGAAGTGAGAACTGGGTGTCTTCCAGGGGGTTATATAAGACAATAGCATTTATAAAAATGAGCTTCTTTTGTAGTTTTTCTTGATTCTGGAAACTTCAGTTACCCTTCTCACTTCTGCTAACTTTGAAAAATCATGCAGAGGTGTTACCCAACAAATGCCTGTTTAAGCCGAGGGAGGTCACTCCTGAAGCCACCGTCCTACAGACCTGCTCTTTTCAAATCTCTTCACAGATAACAGAAAGCAAATGTTCAAAATAATTATAAACAAAGGAACAAGTATGAGATTTCCAGAAGCAAACACTTTTTAAATTAGATCTGAGAAAACACTATTTCAATAGTTAAGATTTATCTCCATCTAGGAACATTAATCCTTAAAACAGCCTGCCTCTGATAAAGCTTTTCTTTCCCACTGAAAAAGAGAACATGCAATGTTCTTTCTCACGGTTCAGTAGCGTTTTTGCCTCCTTCTGGGTATACTATGCTGTAGGATATAAACGTCATTCTTTTTATTACAGAAAATATTTCTAAACTTCTACAGGCATATTCTTAACATTTTTTTCTGGTTTTGATGTTTTCTATGGTAATTACGAGATTGATTTGTTGTTTTCCAAGTAGCTCTGGTGTTCTGTTGACTCTAGCCCAAATTAATTATCCCAAGAAGAAGCTAAAACCAAAGCATTTTGATAAGATAACTTTGAGAGTCACACATACGCAAGACTGTGGACAATAAAGTTTGGAGAAGGCAAAGGCAGATTTGCTGATTTCACTGCTGAGTTTAGTTTTTGGTTTTTGTTTTGTTTTGTTTTGAGACAGGGTCTCACTCCTGTCACCAAGGCTGGGGCTCAATGGCACAGTCACGGCTCACTGCAGCCTCAACCTCCTGGGCTCAAGCAGTCTTCCCACCTCAGCCTCCCGAGTAGCTGGGTCCACAGGCGTGCACCACCATGCCTGGCTCATTTTTTATGGTTTTAGTAGAGGTGGGTTTTTGCCATGTTACCTGGGGTGGTCTCAAACTCCTGGGCTCAAGCAAACCTCCTGCCTTGGCCTACCAAAGTCCTGGGATTACAGGCGTGAGCCACCACAGCTGGCATACTGCTAAGTTTTTGACAGTGGACTTCAAGATACACCCATCCACACTTTTTTTCTCCGTTTTTTAACTCCTCTCAGAAGCCAAATCTCCTAGCAAATAAGAAAAAACAAGGTAAACACTTAAGGGCAACTGCCACAACTTTTGAACACTGTGTGGGGAAACACAGTAGACACAGAAAGGGAGCAAATGGATTTTAGTGGCAGAGCATCGAGATACGTGAGTTTTTCCAAATCATGCCTTTACTGGTTTGCATGGTGGAGATAATCAGTGACATTGTACCCTGTGCTACCGGAAGAATATGGCCTTTTGTACTCACAACCACCCCCCCATCAGAGGAGCAAATACAGAGGGACTCTTGCAGTTTTCCTGGGTGCAAATGATGGCACCAAAAACGTAGTAGAATCTGGTTCTTACAGCGGTGAAAGAAAACACTGAAGTGGAAAAGAGGGCCTGGCATGGTGGCTCATACTTGTTCTCACAGCACTTTGGAGAAGGCTGAGACAGGAGGACCACTTGAGGCCAGGAGTTTGACACCAGCCTGGGCAACATAGTGAGACCCCATTGTCATGCGCGTCCGTGTGAAGAGACCACCAAACAGGCTTTGTGTGAGCAATAAAACTTTTTAATCACCTGGGTGCAGGTGAGCTGAGTCCAAAAAGAGAGTCAGCAAAGGGAGATAAGGGTGGGGCCGTTTTATAGGATTTGGGTAGGTAAAGGAAAATTACGGTCAAAGGGGGGTTGGTTCTCTGGCGGGCAGGAGTGGGGGTCACAAGGTGCTCAGTGGGGGAGCTTTTTGAGCCAGGATAAGCCAGGAAAAGGAATTTCACAAGATAATGTCATCGCTTAAGGCAACGACCAGCCATTTTCACTTCTTTTGTGGTGGAATGTCATCAGTTAAGTCGAGGCAGGGCATTTGCACTTCTTTTGTGATTCTTCAGTTACTTCAGGCCATCTGGGCGTATAGGTGCAAGTCACAGGGGATGCGATGGCTTGGCGTGGGCTCAGAGGCCTGACACCCATCTCTACAAAAACATTTCTCAAAAAAAGTAGCTGGGAGTGCACACAGTGGCTCAAGCCTGTAATCCCAGCACTTTGAGAGGCCAAGGTGGGCATATCACTTGAGGTCAGGAGTTTGAGACCAGCCTGGGCAACATGTCGAAATCCCGTCTCTACTAAAAATAAAAAAATTAGCCAGGTGTGGTGGCGCACACCTGTAGTCCCAGCTACTCAGGAGCCTGAGTCAGGAGAATTGCTTGAACCTGAGAAGTGGAGGTTGCAGTGAACTGAGAGAGCACCACCATACTCCAGCCTGGGTGACATACTGAGACACCATCTCAAAAAAAAAAAAGAAAAAAAACCGGGCATGGTGGTATATGCCTGTAGTCCTAATTATGGGAGGATTGCTTGAGCCCAGGAGTTCGAGATTACAGTGAGCTATGATTGCATCAGTGTACTTTAGCCTGGGTGACAGAGCAAGACTCTGTCCCTAAAAAATACATAAATAAAAATGAATAAAATGAGAATAAAAAATATTAAATGGAAAAGAGAATCATCTTCCACTGCTATCAGAGAACACCTGTGGTTCAGAGTGTGTCTGTGCCCATTGGGGTGACGAAAATCTCTGGTTAACTCTGATTATGCCTTTAGGTAGAGAAAGAGAAGCTTGAGAGAATAAGGTTACTATCCTTGCTACCTTCCAAGGTACCACGGCCCGAGTCCATATCTATCCATGGCAAGTAAGGGCTCTGGCACCCTGATCTTTTCAGCAGCCCCCAGGGAGAGAGATGATTCGTGGTGATTCCCGCAGGGCCACTCTTTCTACTAAGACTGCACACCAAGTGGCCTCACCTTCTTTAAAGACGGAACTGAGCTTTTTCTTGCTCCGAGTCCTCACGCCTACCAGCCGGCACCTCATTGTTCCTAAGGGAACTCTAAGGACTCTGAGGGAGCTGCTCTCTCGCTCAGCAATGAGTCCGTCGTGCATTGAGCTCACGTGCCGCTGCATACTGAGCCCATCCTTGACTTTCTTCTTGACGCCCTAGCTCTTCAGTGGCCTGGCTCCTATGTTGTCCTCCCAGAGGCTTTCTTGTTCTACGCTGCAGTCTCCTTGGTGGCTGGATGTTTCTGTTGTTGACTTCTTTCCTTGCAGTGACCCCTATCCTGTCAGTGCTCAACTGCCCACCTACAAGGGCTCTTTATGAATGTCTGGCCCACTTTTAGTTTGCCAAATACTGTGAACTTTTACTTTGTGTATTGCCTGGTTTTCTTCTGAGGGCTAACTCTTCATTTCTAAGCACTCCCTTTAAACTGATATCTCTGGGTACCAATTGTTCCTAAAATAGCTGGCCCTTGACCCTCCTTGCTTGTTCAGAAGCATAGCCTTCTATAGTGCTGTGGGTCTAATTGGATACTTAGTCTTTTCTTGTTTCACTTTGGCTCATTTTACAGCCTCTAAAGTCTGGTTCGAGAAGACTAAATCCAATCACTGAAATGAGCACTTAAAACTGATTAATTGGGGATCTGTCTACAACTGTGTTGTCACGTATATCATACTCTTCTGCTTTCTCTAAAATTAACATTGCTTCTCATGAATTTATTCAAATACATAAACATTTGTTTATGTTTGATTTTCATAAGTCTTACATTTTCAAGCAGTTGGTATTTTTTAAATAATGACACCGGCACATAAAGCTTGAGACCATCCTTGAACTGATAAGTTAATTATTAGCTTACAACTGAGCTCTCCGTAGGATTCTCATTCTTTAATTTGCTGATGGCCTATCATAAGAACACAGGATTTGAACTGAGTCATACCGGGATTAATCCGTATCCGTGTTCAGCTATGAATAGTTACCTCAAATAACATGCAGTGAGAAGATGCAACTGTTCTTCCTAATATACTTTAAAAATAATTATATCTCAGAATGCTAGTAGCAATTGATGCCTCTATTAGTCATAAGTTAGTCCTTACCTTTTATTATTCCATTTGTGTTTCCTAAGAGAACTACTTCTGCTGTAGACAATAGTCACTCTCTTCTGTTGTATCAAATAAAGAGAAATAGGTACAGAGAATGACAGAGAAAAAACTGTATTCTTTATGCTAATAAAATGTAATAAATGTATGGCTTGATCTAGAAAAGCAGACATAGATAAAATTTTTAAGTATTTTTATCTGTTTGGTAGTTTTGGTATGATGTAGTGGAAAAAATATAGACTTCAAAGTCAGACAGGTCTAGGTTTAAATTCCAGCTCTGTCCTGTACTATCTTCATGACCTCTCTGAACTTCAACTTCATTGTGTAAAAAAAAATTCATATTTATCTTGAAGGTCTGTTGTTAGAATTAAAAGTAATAATAAGGCCAGGCACAGTGACTCATACCTGTAATCCCAGCACTTTAGAAGGCCAAAGCAGTGGATTACTTGAGCCCTGTGCCCAGGAGTTCAAGACCAGCCTGGACAACACAGGGAGACTCTTGTCTCTAAAAAAAAAAAAATTAGAGTTTTGTTGGGTTTTGGCAATATGTAGACAAAACTGTCATAGGGAACATGGTCCCGACCTGTACTCTCTGGTGGCCACTAGCCACCTGGGGTTCTTTATATTTACACATTTACATTAAAAAGCTCAGCTCCTCACTTGTACTAGCCACAGTTTGTACGCTCAATAGCCACATGTGGCCAGTGGTTACCATATTGGATGGAGTGGATGGAATTCATTTCCATCATTGCAGACCACCATTCTGCTGGGCAATGCAGTTCTAGACCTGGAGATTCTTTATAGGCTTTACTGCTAATGTCACAAAGGTCATAAAATGTCTAGGATCAGGCAGCCCTTCCGGGTGCTGGGAATGAGACAATGTCTATTTCTGGGTCCCTTTTCCCACCAAGTCAATTGTCTTCCCAGTCCCTGCCCCTTTACCTCATTTTACAAAACACCAAGGTAAATTTTCCATTCCTAAGCCATCTGCCTGTCTTGTTTCAAGGTATCTGTTCATTAAGCCCAGTTGAGATAGCCTTTGGGAGCATAATATAAAACCCTTTATGGGAATAACCGAGTTTCAAATTCAAAGTAATGACTGAGATGCCTCTCCTTATGGAATTTCAGGGGGAAAACTGGGGGTGAGGATTGCTATGTACTGAATGTTTGTGTCCTTCTAAAATTCATATGTTGAAACCTGAACTCCAAGGAGATAGTATTGAGAGGTAGAGCTTTTGGGGGTGATTCAGTCATGAGGGCTCTGCCCTCATGAATGGGATTAGTGTCCTTATAAAAGAAGCCCGAGGGAGCTTTTCTGCCCCCTCTGCCATGTGAGGACACACAGAAGGCACCGTCCATGTGGAACGGGCCGTCACTGGACCGTGAATCTACTGGCGCCTTGACCGTGGACTTCCCAGTCTCCAGACCTGTGAGCAATAAAATTCTGTTGTTTATAAATGACCCAGTCTAAGGTGTTTTGTGGGGTTTTTTTGTTTTGTTTTGTTTTGTTTTTGAGATGGAGTCTCACTCTGTCACCCAGGCTGGAGTGCAATGGCGTGATCTCAGCTCACTGCAACCTCTGCCTCCTGGGTTTAAGCGATTCTCCTGCCTCAGCCTCCAGAGTAACTGAGATTACAGGCATCTCCTACCATGCCCGGCTAATTTTGTATTTTTAGTAGAGACAGGGTTTCACTGTGTTGGTCAGGCTGGTCTCGAACCCTTGACCTCAGGTGATCCACCCACCTCGGCCTCCCAAAGTGCTGGGATTACAGGCATGAGCTACCACGCCTGGCCAAGTGTTTTGTTATAGCAGCCTTAACAAACTAAGACAGGGATCTGCCTAGTATTGGGATGGCTATCCAGTTCCTGTAATGTCTGCGGCTAGTTCTGTTCTGGCTAACTGATTGGCTAGGTTAAAACAAAATATTTCTTAGAAGGATCATATTTTTGGAGATAGACAAACATGGCAGTTATATTAAAGTAGTATATTGTTTGGGGAGTTTTTGTTTATTTATTCAGCTTGTACAATGCTAGTTCAGTCCTCATACTAGTAGTGAATGATTAAACAATGAAACCTTGAGGTTCTGCTGCTTGGTAAAGCATTTAATGATGTTTGACTTGAGTGTCAGTCAAACATCAAGTGTTAATTGACTTACAGAAGTTAAAGGGTCATAATCTGCTCAGATCCCATCAGGAAATTACTCTTTCTGACTGAAGTTGCTAAGTTTAAATGCTTCTATTGCCATCATAGGGCAGAAGTTTGAGTCAGAGAGAGAAATCCAAGGTCACCTAATAGAAGAGACTTTCCCATTGTGTGGCATGCATTTCAGAGGGATCCTTTGAGGAAATCAACCCCTATAAATACCCCGGCAAAGACTGTATCTAAAACCAGCACCTTGAACATTTATAACACAACAGACGGTTTTCTGCACTTAATACATAAGAGTGACAATCTTGGTATAAAACAGCCTGAGACTAGAATTGCACAGAAGACACATAAAAAAGATTAATAGAACTTGGATATGAGAGTTCTGATCAGACTAGAACAGAAACAATTCTATTTGTCACCCCGAAGGGAGAAAGTTAACAAGTCAACATTCGTTAGAAAGGAAGGATTATAAATTGGTGATGATGCCAGTGATACTGCATTGGGATGGACCCTTCAACCAAGGAGATCAAGAGAGCCAGAGCTCTAGATCAGCAATCTTGGTTCTTGTGATAGTGAGCAAAGAATTGCAAAATAACACCAAAATGCAAGCTCAAAGCAAAGTTCATTGAAGCAGAATAATGCACTCTCAGAGGGAGAGTGGGCTGATCCCTACCAAGTGAAATCAGCCCCATATTTTTTTTTATTTTTTAATTTACTTTATTTTTATTTATTTTTTATTTTTTATTATTTTGTGTGTGTGTGTGAGACAGAGTCTCGCTCTGTTGACTGGGCTGGAGTGCAGTGGCGCGATCTTGGCTTGCTGCAAGCTCCACCTCCCGGGTTCACGCCATTCTCCGGCCTCAGCCTCCCGAGTAGCTGGGACTACAGGCGCCCACCACCACGCCCGGCTAATTTTTTTATACTTTTAGTAGAGACGGGGTTTCACCGTGTTAGCCAGGATGGTCTCCATCTCCTGACCTTGTGATCCGCCCACATCAGCCTCCCAAAGTGCTGGGATTACAGGCCTGAGCCACTGCAAATCAGCCCCTTTTTACAGAGCTCAGCTGCTTTTACAGGGTTTATGGGGAGGAGTCGAGGCTTGGGCTGTGTTTGACTGGCAGGATGGTGTCATTTAATTGGCAGTTGATGGTTATATCACTGAAGTTAAACTGTGCATTTTTTTTTTTTTACCCATAATTCATTTAGGAAATCTCACTCGGGGGCAAACACACATGTAAATTTTATTGTAATGACTGTATAGTCAGGATGAAGTTACCTGGTTACAGCCTAGATGGACTGGGCATTCATGACTTTAAGGGATCTTTATCTGTGCCCAGTTCTTCTTCCTCCAGGATGTGCTGGCCACAGACTTTACCACAGATTCCATCCATTAGGATAGAGTTAGGGTGGTCTTGGGAGCTGAACATAGGTGGATCAGGGCCTGTCTTAGTGACAGCCCTTCTGCTGTCCTCTCTCACCCCTTCCCAGCTGCACCTAACAATATCTAACCACCTAACAATATTAGAATTCTTACTGCATATTAAAGATTGCTCAATTAAATTATTAATTGAATTTTATGATTAAATGTACATAGCTCATGATCTATAGTGTGAATTAGTCTTTTTTCAATTAATTATTTGTTTGTTTATTTTTTTGAGACGGAGTCTCACTCTGTCACTCAGGCTGGAGTGCAGTGGCCTGATCTGGGCTCACTGCAACCTCCATCTCCCAGGTTCACGCCATTCTCCAGCCTCAGCCTCCAGAGTAGCTGGGACTATAGGTGCCTGCCACCGCGCCCGGCTAATTTTTTGTATTTTTAGTAGAGACGGGGTTTCACCGTGTTAGCCAGGATGGTCTTGATCTCCTGACCTCGTGATCTGCCCGCCTCAGCCTCCCAAAGTGCTGGGATTACAGGCGTGAGCCACCGCACCCGGCCTTATTTGTTTCTTTAAATCCTAGTTAACAGTTACATCATATTCAAAGATAAATAGATCTCCTATTCATCATTTCTATTTATAGACTGATATTTGGATTGGCTAGACTGAAGTGATACTTGGATTTGAGATTGTGTGCCCTAAATTGCAATGGAAATGGGCACTGTCCCAAATGTATCTTAGTAGGGCTCATTGCTGTTTCACCAGCAAGTACAATGAATAAGCTGTTGGAGAGAATACAAAGATGTGATACACTTCCAGAAGTTAGCAGTCTAGAGAAGGGGACTTACATAGAAAGACTTGCCTACAATAAAATTATTCCAGTTTTCTATAAGGACAGTAGCTGCTATTCTAAAGCAAATCTATTTTGTTAAGCAGCTAATTCACAAAAAGCCATTTCAGCAAAAATCAATTCACTGTGATCCACTGTTACATTACTGAGGGTTTTTCTTTTTATTTTAGTTTCTTCTCAGCATCACAGAGTCATCTCATCATGAATTTCTAAGCTCAGCTCAGTTGGATGTGAATTTCAAGTGGTTCAGTTGGTTTTAAATTTCAGACCCTAGAAAACGTCTCTTAAGGTACAATGGTGATGGGAGCAGCAGCCTATCTAGAGTGGCCACTGCCGTGACACCGACTGTAGTGGGGAGGCACTGCCAGGGCAGGGCTGCACACTCCAGGGAGCCAGCGGGAGCCTCCTGGGCACAGCTGCACCTGCCTAAGCTCTGGCTGTAAACCTGGGCATCTCTGCACTCTTGGGGGCCTGGGAAGGCCCACCAAGCCCTGTAGTCTCAGGGGTGTCTGCTCCCGCAGCCTGGCCTTTCCCTGCTCCTGGCACCCCCTCCAATTTTGAAGCAAGGTTGGGGCCAAGCTTGGGTGCTGTTGCAGCCTGGCCAGGTGTGCGCACACTCAGGACGGCGCTGACATGCCAGCCCCCTGCCACCTCGGCCCCCTCTGAACTTTGGTTACCAACGAGCACAGGAGAGAGGCCAAGGGAGGCTGAGGGCAGTTTGGGGCTGGCCTGCAGGTGCCCCTTGACATGAGCAGCCTGGGCATCATGAATGGTAGCAGGAAGCAGAGAGGCTTCTGGGCAGAAGGAGGTGGGTCGCCAGTGAAGCCCCACCTTCAAGCTAGGGAGGACCTGAAGCCTGGGGGCCAGTCTGCCGGTCCCATGGACCGGAGTGGGAACATGGACTGGAGTCGGAACATGGACCGGAGTGGGAACTTGTGGTGCTTTCTCCGGGCCCTCCCATGGCTGCCCATAGACCAGTCAACACACACTTCCTCCCCTCTAAAGACCATAAAAACCCCAGACTCAGCTAGACTTGGGAAGGTGATGGGACAACCAGCTGCAGAGAGGAGCTACCCAATGTTGGTCTCCTTGAGTTGTTTTGTCACTCAGTAAAGCTCTTCTCCACCTTTCTCACCCTCCACTTGTTCACGTACTTCATTTTTCCTGGATGCAAGACAAGAACTTGGAACCCTCCGAATGGCAAGGCTAAAAGAGCTGTAACACAAACAGGGCTAAAACACGCCCCTTGTTCATTGCGGGTAACAAAGAGAGAAGAGAGAAGGAGAGAAGAGCTGTGACCCTTCAGGGAGTCCGGACCTAAGAGCTCCCCACACCAGGACTGTGACACCTCTTTTGGGGCTCTGGAGTTCCTGCTGTCTCCAAGCTTCTGGGTGCCAGCATGTTCCCCAGTGTCAGCTGTGGAAGCTGCTTGTGGTACACCTGGTCCAGCTATAGCCTTGCAGGGAGCCAGTGCCCATGCTAGCACCTGGAGCTGCCTGCCCCACTGCAGCTGGTGTGCCTGGCTGTGCGCAGTAGCCAGACCCCTTGCTTGCTCACACACCCCTTGCCGCTGCACACCTGGCTCGCCCTTCGTAGGCCTGGGGGATCCAGGCTGGTACCACGAGCTGAATGCAGCCTGTCAGGCCAAGTGGTGGAATGAGCCCAGAGGGCCCCAAGCAAAACTCAGGCAAAGGCACCACTGGCCACAGAGGTTTCCAGCTGGCAAAGCGACACCCCAAGGATCCTGTAATGGTGGGACAGGATGAGCCCAACTTCACTGCAACTTACTCTCTTCTTTATTTTTGAGAATTTATGTCCTATCCCAGTTCTTTCCTGTGCATTTTCTTCCACTTCTCAAAGCGAAACACTAAAAGATCTGTTTTAAGATATCTGTCTGTCAGTATTCTTTGGGTCGATTGGTTAGTCAATTATTCAGTGAACTGCCTTTTAGCAAATGGGTGATCCAGTGAGATGGCCATTGGTAAAATGATGACTTAGGGAATCGAATAGAGTCAGTTTCACTTGTTTCTCATCTTGAAAGTGATGTATGGGCCATCACCAAGAATAAGATAGATCAACCATGACTTGTTCATGCCAGCACATTGATTTCCCCATGCCCTGTTTCCTAAGTGTCAATCTCATACCAACTTCATGATTTTTGCAGTATCCTCATAGTACCTATACTATTATGTATTTAATATTTGTCTTGAATCTGACACACCTGTAAGTTTTCATTCATTATTTTAAAGGGAAGTTTCATACTGAAAACTGCCAGACTACGCCACTCCAAAATGTGCCAGTGTGACATGAGGATTATTTTGAGCTGTAGACACTTGAAAAAATAGTAGGTATGAGAAGGACCCTCTGATCTTCCCTTTTTCTTCCTAAAGGAAGGTATAGATCCCCATATGGAAGATGTCCGTCGTATACCACAAAGAAAGTAACACTCTTATCACTAGAAATGGGGAGTCAAAATTCAGACCAGTCTGCAGAAACTTCGTTAAACTAATCCTTATCTTCCTAGTTACTTTTCCACCATAACTGACCCAGCCCAAGCCCCTTCCATTTGTCACACTTTAATAATTTACTCCTCTTTGTCCAATTCAATATATGTGTTCTACCTCAACTGCCTGTTTGGGTCTTATGAGGGCTTCTGTGTCATGGAAAACTTATATTAAATGAATGTGTATGCATTTCTCCTGTTAATCTGTCTTTGGTCAATTAAATCCTCAAGCCTAGCCAAAAACCGTGAAGGCAGAGATAGAATTTCGCCTCTCCTTCAGTATTGAGCAAAATATTTGTGCATTCATAAGTTTGACATGCCAGTTATATATATATATATAATTTTATTTATTTATTTATTTATTTATTTATTTATTTATTTATTTGAGACGGAGTCTCGCTCTGTCGCCCAGGCTGGAGTGCAGTGGCGCGATCTCGGCTCGCTACAAGTTCTGACTCCCAGGTTCACGCCATCCTCCTGCCTCGGCCTCCCGAGTAGCTGGGGGGGGTGCCTGCCACCACGCCCAGCTAATGTTTTGTATTTTTAGTAGAGACAGGGTTTCATGGTGTTAGCCAGGATGGTCTCGATCTCCTGACCTTGTGATCTGCCTGCCTCGGCCTCCCAAAGTGCTGGGATTACAGGCGTGACCCACCGCGCCCGGCTGCCAGTTACATATTTTTAAGTGCACATAAAAAATATTTAACTATTTGGATAAAAAATGTTCATCTTTGAACTACATGAACTCATCTCCCATGTGAATATACACTGGGAAAACAGTTGGAATAAAGAAATAAAGAATATGATCACATAACACCTTGCATAGCAGCTGTGTGCCCCACAGTAATATTTCTCGGACCAGTAGTTGTTGACCACAGCTGCACCCTGCCTCCTCCCCAGGCCAAGTGAATAAGGATCCCTGGGAGAGTGGGACCCAGACATGAGATTTATAAAAGCTTCCAGTTGATTCTAATTGCGGCCAGAGTTGACAGTCACTGTGCTAAACCATATCCTTCTGGTAAATTCCGTCAAGGCATGAACCCAGACACCCTGCCTTTAGAACAATAGCTGCCCAAGTCAGTGTTGAGCTCATTTATATTATAGACAGGCAAAAAGGACCCAGTATCTCCATCTGGAGAGCAAAATGATCACTTATAATTCTGCATTAAGGTGGAGATACACTGCTAAGACAAAGAATAAGAGGGCTGTCCTAGAAGGCTGTGCTCTGAATGAAGAGGTTAGGAGTTTCCTTCAATTGTATCTTTTGATTTTTTTTTTATGTTTCCTCTTTGCTACTCTTCACTTTTGTGGTCCAAACAGGATCTTTGAGACCTAACCTCTGTTTCAAATTTTCTTTTTGTCCTGAAGCATAGTGGCTTAACTTTTCGCTGCCTCAATTCCCTCATTAAAAAAAAGAAAAATCAAATCACTGAGCCAGTGAGTAGATGTGTTAGCTATGCTGGAGTTATGGTCTACAAAAGGCCTGGTGAATAATAGCTTGCTTTAAAAACGTATCCAGGGCCGGGCACGGTGGCTCACGCCTGTAATCCCAGCACTTTGGGAGGCCGAAGCGGGTGGATCACGAGGTCAGGAGATCCAGACCATCCTGGCTAACACGGTGAAACCCTGTCTCTACTAAAAATACAAAAAATTTAGCCGGGCCTGGTGGTGGGCGCCTGTACTCCCAGCTACTCGGGAGGCTGAGGCAGGAGAATGGCGTAAACCCAGGAGTCGGAGCTTGCAGTGAGCTGAGATCGTGCCACTGCACTCCAGCCTGGGCAACAGAGCGAGACTCCATCTCAAAAAAAGTGCATGTATATGTTTTCAGGGAAGATTCAGAAAATAGCGTTCACAATAGAGAAACTCTCCCTCCCTTTCCCCTACACAACCCAGGCTAAGCATACTTGGAGGAACACAATCTGAGCTTTCACTGTGTTGGCAAGAATGTTTATAAATGTAAATGTGTGTGTTTACCCAAGTAATTTAAAAATAACCGAAGTGAACTAAGTAAGTGCATGCCATGCTTACCAAGAATATTAGGAAGCAAAGGTCCTTAAATATCTGAATTAGCTCTGACACTGATTCAGGAAAGAACTGGCTCACAAGTCTTGCATAAGACTTATGTAAGAGCTTAGATGTGGTGCCCGAACTATTCCAGTTATCTACAGCATGAGGAAAAAAGCAAAGTATGCTACATTGTTGATACTTGCTCAGTTCTTTCCATTTCAACAGCTTCCTTGCTTAGAGAAGTAAAGCATCTCTGATTTTTTTTTTTTAAATGTTTAAGTATTCTAGTGTTTGCTACACACAGGTAGAAGTAAACTAAAAGAACAAAGCTATGGTATAGGTAGTAAGTAATTTAGAAATTAGGTAGAGATTTCAATTTGTTCATATATAGACAGTAACAAGAGTTGTCATTGTGATAAAACTTGAAATTCCAAGGCCACATTCTGCACGTAGGTATTACAGATTTTCCCACATCTTAGAAAATAGCTTCTCAACATTTAGATCACAATTCATCATCTTAATCATTATATTCTGAAAGTGATTTTTGTCAAATCTGATTTCCAGATATTTTGACCAAAATAGTAATGATGATCATACATGACTCAGATAGCCTGGTCTCTACCATAAGCTTCTCATTTAAAATACACACACACACACACACATAGATGTAGAGATATATAGATATTCCTCATGGGGCTCTTTGATATAGAGAAAAGAAGAATTTTAGAGTCAAACCATTCAATATAAGTACAAACACCAGTACCATCACTTACTTGCTGTAAGACCGAAGAAAATTAATTACTCTGAGCTTATTTTCTCTATTGTAAGATGGGAATAATAATATGTACCTCTTAGGGCGGTTGTGAGGATTTAGATTTAAATAATCAGCGTGTGTTAAGTGCTTTCTATGTAACAAGCATGTTCTCAGCACTTTAAAAAATTATTGAATCCTTATATCAAGAAGTAGGTGTTGTTGTTACCGGGGATCCTGAGTTGGGATGGGCCCTTCAACCAAGGAGATCAACAGAGCCAGCTCTAGGTCAGCAGTCTCGGTTCTTGTGATAGTGAGCAAAGAAATGCAAGCTAACACCAAAATGCAAGCTCGAAGCAAAGCTTATTGAAGCACAGTTGCACACTCTCAAAGGGAGGGCGGGCTGATCTCTGGGAAGTGAAATCGGCTCCTCTTTACAGAGCTCAGCACTTTTCTGGGGTTTGTGGGGAGGAGTTGAGCCTGGGCTGTGTTTGAGTGACAAGATGATGTTATTCGATTGGCATTTATAGTTATATCATTGAAATTAAACTAGGCATGTTTTTACCCATAATTCGTAATTCATTAAGGAAAGCCCACTCAGGGGGGCAAAATCACATGTAAATTTTATTATAATGACTGCATAATGAGGCGGGAGTTACCCGGGTTTATGGCCTAGACGGACTGGGCATGCTCCTCGTTAGGGGATTTTTATCTGCGCTCAGTTCTTTCTCCAGGGTGTGCTGGTCACAGACTTTACCACAAGCTCCGTCCATCAGGGTGGAGTTACAGTGGTCTCCGGGGCTGAACGTGGGTGAGTCAAGGACCTGTCTTAGTGACAGCACTTCTGCTCTCTTTTCTCACCCCTGACGGAGCCTGGGGGTCACACTGTCAGCTGCCCTGGTTCTCGGGGATTTATCTTCAGACTGAATTACACCACCAGCTTTCCTGTTCTCCAGCTTGCAGACAGCAGATCATGAGACTTCTCAGCCTCTGTAATTATGTGAATCGATTCTCATAATAAATCTCTTCTTATAGATCTCTTATTGTTCATGTCTCTCTGGAGAACTCTGACTAAAACAGATGACACCAATGTCAACCTGTACGTGAAGTATATGTAAAGGTTACTTCCCATCTTGTTTTTAGATGAAAAATAAACATAAATCAGTGTTCTCCAGTGGATCTTCTCATGTACACCCAGAGGAGTGTGTACTCCACTTTGGACGCAACCACCATAAGGCAAAATTAAAGTTAGAGAATGTTAAAACTAAAGCTCCTCCAAACCCATTATTTTAAGAATTAGCATGGATAAAGTCAGCATCCTTGAACGTTTTTTACAGAATTGTTTATTCTTCCTCCTCAACAAACTCTTTCTGGAAATTACAATTTAATACAATATTTGTTCAGCTATTGTTCTCTTCCGATGCCATCAGATAGTTTTGTATCACAGATTACAGAGCTCTTAGGTGTGTGCAAAACTAATTGCAGTTTTTGCCATTACATTTGCACCCACCTAATAGCTTATCCCATCCTGGAGTTTGTGGCAGGCTCATGATGGATGGACCTCTTCTAGCGTAAGATAGCCATACATTTCAGCTTGTTAAGCACCATCGCCGAGGCAGACCTGTGGCCCCCAGGGAGATTAGGATGTGCATCCACAAAGATGGTACAGTCAGGCCGGGCGCGGTGGCTCACGCCTGTAGTCCTAGCTCTTTGAGAGGCGGAGGGGGGAGGGCAGATCATGAGGTCAAGAGATCGAGACCATCCTGGTCAACATGGTGAAACCCCCTCTCTACTAAAAATATAAAAATTAGCTGGGCGTCGTGGTGCACGCCTGTAGTCCCAGCTGCTTGGGAGGCTGAGGCAGGAGAATCGCTTGAACCCGGGAGGCAGAGGTTGCAGTGAGCCAAGATGGTGCCATTGCATTCCAGCCTGGTGACAGAGCAGGACTCCGTCTCCAAAACAACAAAAAAAGGAGGTACAGTTATAGGTCAGATCTGGTTTCATATGCAAAGACCAGTTAGCTCATTTCATATTTAGAAATGATGTGATTAAGATATTTAGATATGATTAAGATTAGTTTAAATATAGTTTACAATAAGAATAGAAACATTAAAAATCACTGTCATGCTTATGCAAAAGTTACTAACTGTACAAGCATTTTATTTTATGGCTTTAGAAACAGTGGATTTAAAAAAAATGAGATAAGAGAGGATGTCAATTTGAGGACTGCACTAAAGTTATGCTAGAAATAATGAGCCCCTTCTTTTCCCCTTACCACCATGGATACAGTTCATAGCTGAAGAGAATATCAGAACGGCTATCCATGAATACAAGACACAATCTAATGTTAGCCGTTTACTCTGATTTTTCTTGAGACATGTGTGTATTAATAAAAATAGAGAATAGAGAGGGGTTCAATGATCCTTTAATATATGAATGATGGCAATTCTAAGACTTGAAGTTGTAACTGTAGCTGGATATTTAATTTTTGATTTTAGAATATCAGTCAACCTGGTTCCCTACTTTGTGCCAAGTAGTGCCTGTCACCTGGGGAACTTGAGTGTGGAAACACCAATGCCACTTTTCTTTAGTTCTTTAGAACTTTTCTGCGCACATGCAAAGCAAATCATCTTGCAGCTCTTGGGAATTAAGCCCTTTGTTAAATTCATCAGCTAGCAACATATTCCCTCCATTATGTAAATTTTGTGGTTGAGAAGGGTAGGAAAACAATAAACATGCTAAGTTCTCTTAGTAACTGAAGGGATGGATTATCTCCTGGTTAGGACTGAGTTTCTATTCTCCAGTCAAACATGGAACGGCACTGGTATCGAAAACATACAAAGAAGTAGAAGGAATGACACAGAGAATACTTGTATATCCATGTTACAGGTTAAATATCATTAACATTTTGCCATCTTTGCTTTTTCGTTCTATGTGTAATGCTACACACACACGCACACATGCACACACACACACTTTTCAGTATACATTGATGCTCCTTGCAAAACTGATTATTTCACTGATGGTAGCTAAACCATGATTTTATAAATTCTGTCATTTCTTCAATACATATTAACTGTCATTCTTCTGAAAAAAAAATATTTATTTTGCTCAGTGATATGGTTTGGCTCTATGTCCCCACCCACATCTCACACTGAAATGTAATCCCCAATGTTGGAGGTGGGGCCTGGTGGAAGATGATTAGATAAGGGGCTTAGCAGTATCCCCTCAGTGCTGTTCTTGTGATAGTGAGCGAGAGAGTTATTAATATCATGAGGATGCAGTGGCTCACACCTGTAATCCCAGCACTTTGGGAGGCCAAGGTGGGCAGCTCACCTGAAGTCAGGAGTTCAAGACCAGCCTGGCCAACATGGTGAAACCCCAACTCTACGAAAAATACAAAAATTAGCCGGGCATGGTAGGGTGCGTCTGTAGTCCCAGCTACTCAGGAAGCTGAGGCAGGAGAATCGCTTGAACCCAGGAAGCAGAGGTTTCAGTGAGCTGAGATTCCGCCACTACATTACAGCCTGGGTGACAAAGCGAGACTCCGTCTTAAAAAAAAAAAGAAAAGAAAAAGCACTAAAATTTATATTTGGCCAGGTGCCATGGCCCACACCTATAATCCCAGCACTTTGGGAGACCAAGGCAGCAGATCACATGAGGTCAGGAGTTCAAGACCAGCCTGATCAACATGGTGAAACACTGCCTCTACTAAAAATACAAAAATTAGCCAAGTGTAGTGGTGGCCACCTGTAGTCCCAGCTACTCAGGAGTCTGAGGCATGAGAATCACTTGAACCTGGGAGGTGGAGGTTACAGTGAGCTGAGATTACACCACTGCATTCCAGCCTGGGCGACATAGCAGGACTCTGACTCAAAACAAACAAACAAACAAACCTGATATCTAGTTGTTTAATAGCCCCTCCCACCTCGCTCTCTTCCTTCTGCTCTAGCAGCATAAGATAAGCCAGCTTCTTTTTCACCTTCTGCCATGGTTGTAAGTTTTCTGAGGTCTCCCCAGAAACTGATGTCACCATGATTCCTGTACAGCCTGCAGAACCATGAGCCAATTAAGCCTCTTTTCTTTACAAATTACCCAGTCTCAGGTATTTCTTTATAGCAGTGTGAGAACAAACTAATACAGAAAATTGGTACTTAGAAGTGGGGCATTGGTATAAAGATACCTGAAAATGTGGAAGCAGCTTTGGAACTGGGTAATGGGCAGAGGTTGGAAGAACGTGGAGAGCTCAGAAGAAGACAAAAAGATGAGGGAAAGTTCGAAACTTCCTAGAGACTTGTTAAATTGTTGTGACCCAAATGCTGATGGTGATATGGACGGAGATGGACAGACTGATGAGGTCTCAGATGGAGATGAGGAACTTATTGGGAACTGGAGCAAGGTCACTTTTGTTATGTTTAAACAAAGAACTTGGAGGCATTGTGGTCCTGCTCTAGGGATCTGTGGAACATTGAACTTGAGAGTTATGATTTAGGGTATGTGGCAGAAGAAATAAAACTGGAAACTGGAACTTATATTTAAAAGGGAAGCAGAGTGTAAAAGTTTGGAAAATTTGCAGCCTAGTCATGTGCTAGAAAAGAAAAGCCTGTTTTCTGGGGAGGAATTCAAGCAGGCTGCAGAAATTTGCATAACTTGCGTGGGCATGGTGGCTCATGCCTGTAAACCCAGCACTGTGGGAGGCTGAGGTGAGCAGATCACTTGAGGTCAGGAGTTCAAGATCAGTCTGGCCAAGCACAGTGAAACCCTGTCTCTACAAAAATGCAAGAATTGGCCAAGTGTGGTGGTGTGTGCCTGTAATCCCAGCTACTCGGGTGGCTGAGGCACAAGAATTGCTTGAACCTGCGAGACAGAGGTTGCAGTGATCCGAGATCATGCCACTGCACTCTAGCCTTGGCAACAGAGTGAGACTCTGTCTCAAAAAAACAAAAAAGAAATTTGCATAAATAAAATTTATGCCGATAGCCAAGACAACGGGGAAAAGGCCTCAAAGGTATTTCAGTGACCTTCATGGTAGCCCCTTCCATTACAGTCCTGGAGACCCAGGAAGGAAAAAAATGGTTTCATGTGCCAGGCCCAGAGTCTCATGCTGTGCAGCCTTGGAACACTGCTACCTGCATTCCACCTACTCCAGCTCGTGGCTACAAGGGGCCCAGGTACAGCTTGGACAGCTGCTTCAGAGGCTGCAAGCTGGAAGCCTTGGCAGCTTCCATGTGGTGTTATGCCTGCAGGTTCACAGAATGCAGGAGTTGAGGCATAGGAGCCTCTGCCTAGATTTTGGAAGATGTATGGAAAAGCCTGGATGTCCAGGCAGAAGCCTGCTACAGGGGTGGAGTCTTCAGCCTAGAGAACCTCTACTAGGGCAGTGCAGATGGAAAATGTGGGGCTGGAGCCCCCACACAGAGACCGCATTGGGGCACTGCCTAGTGGAGCTGTGAGAAGAAGGCCACCGTCCTCCAGACCCCAGAATGGTGGACCCCCAGCAGCTTGCACCCTCAGCCTGAAAAAGGTGCAGGGACTCAACACCAGTCTGTGAGAACAGCTGCTGGGGATGATTTCAGGAAAGCCACAGGGGTGAAGCTGCCCAAGGTTTTGGGAGCCCACCCCTTGCACCAGTGTGCCCCAGATGTGGGACATGGAGTCAAAGGAGATTATTTTGGAACTTTAAGATTTAATGAATGCTCTGCTGGGTTTCCAACTTGCATGGGGCTTATAACCACTTTCTTTTGGCCCATTTCTCCCTTTTGGAATGAGAATGTTCACCCAATGCCAATACCCCCATTGTGTCTTGGAAATAACTTGTTTTTTATTTTACATGCTCATAGGCAGAAGGGATGTGCCTTGTCTCAGATGAGACTTTGAAGTGGATTTTTGAGTGAATGCTGGCATGAGTTAAGACTTTAGAGAACTGTTTGAAAGACGTAATTGTATTTTGAAATGTGAGAAGGACATGAGATTTGGGAGGGGCCAGAGGCAGAATAATATGGTTTGAATCTGTGTTCCCACCCAAATCTCATGCTGAAATGTAATCCCCAATGTTGGAGGGGAGGCCTTGTGGGAGGCGACTGGATCATGGGGTTGGATCCTTCCTGAATGGATTAGCACCATTCCCTCGGTGCTCTTCTCATGATAGTGAGTTAATGTGAGATCTGGTTGTTTAAAAGTGTGTAGCCCTTTCCCTATCTCTCTCTTCCTCCTGCTCTGGCATGTGAAGTGCCTACTTCTTCTTCACCTTCACCATGACTATAAGTTTCCTGAGGTCATGCCAGAAGCTGATGCCACTGTGCTTTCTACACAGCCTGCAGAACCATGAGCCAATTAAACCTCCTTTCTTTATAAATTACCCAGTCTCAGGTATTTCTTTATAGCAGTGTGAGAACAGACTAATATTCAACTGGAAATGAGTATCATTATTCTCAAAAAGACAGGATAAGTGCTTACTTTTTTCACTAAAACATTTCAGAGTAAGTTGTTGGCATAATAGTGGCCTCTGGCTACTATTCTTTTTCTTTCTTTCTTGTTTTTCTAGTATCATGTGGACTCATGAGTTCTTACTTATTCATTGGATTACAATCAATTACAGTCATTATTGTTTTGAATAGTCGCAAATTTGGCCAGTTGGAGGCCCTTCAAACTCTCTGTGTCCTTTTTAATTTGTTCTACTTTTATTTTGAAAAAAATTCAAACTCACAGCAATGTTGTGAAAATAATACAAGACTCCTCATTTCCTCACCCAGTGGTTAACATTTTATGACATTTGATTTGTCATTCTCTCTCTTTCTTTGTTGCTTTTTTTCCTTGAACCATTTGAGTACATTTTAGTTATGATACTTTATTGACTCTAAATACTTCAGCCTTTCCCAAAACCACATTATTCTTTTAGATAACCATAAAACAGTCACCAAATCGGATAATCAATAATATAATATTATCATCACCTCCCATCTGCTTCATTGGATTCTTCACTCAGAAAGAAACTTAGTGCTCAGATCTTGATGGAAAGAAGGCAGCCTGAAATGTTACAATATGCGTGCTAAATGTTACAATATGCAAGAAAATGCAGGGCCTTGCTGACTTTAAAACAGCAAGTGTTTTTTTTAGTGTACTTTTTTATTTTTACAGCTGAAAGTTAAATAATACTTACATTAAGTTTTCAGCTATCATAAATGGTGCCACATCTTGGACTGTGCACAGAATAGCTGACTTGCAAACACTGGAAGTCTGGATGTTGGAAGTCTTCAAAAAAGTCTTTAGCTCTCTGAGGTCTAAAAAAAATCTGAATATTGGTCTTGTTTATATCCTTTGACCTTAATGACAATTTTATTTTGTTTTATACCAACAAATGCTGTTTCAGAAAAGGTTATTTTATTTAGTTTTTAAACCTATATTTTAAAATTTGAACTATGAGGTGGTGTGATTACTTATTAACATATTCTTTTGAAATTCTTAAATTACAACCCATGTATATGTTACATTATTGTGAAATATTATGGTGGTTGCTTCCTAATTCAAATACTTCATTTGTAAATAAAACAGTTACGTGCCACAGATTCTAGGGCTATTCCATGTAAAACCCGTCACATGACTTTAAGTACTAGACACACAGTTAGAACTTAAGATTTAGGGATTTGTTCTTTTTGTTGCCAAAAAGCATTTTGCCTTCTGTTTTGAGTTGCCATAACAGGAGTAATATGGTTTGGCTCTGTGTCCCAACCCAAATCTCATCTTGTAGCTCCCATAATTTCCACGTGTTGTGGAAGGGACCCAGTGGGAGATGATTGAATTGTGGAGTTGGGTATTTCCCGTGCTGTTCTCATGATAGTGAATGGGTCTCGAGATCTGATAGTTTTAAAAACAGGATTTTCTCTGCACGTGCTCTCTCTCTCTTTGCCTGCTGCTATCCACCTAAGAAGTGACTTGCTCCTTCTTGTCTTCTGCCATGATTGTGAGGCCTCCCCAGTCATGTGGAACTGTGAGCCCAGTAAAACCCTTCCTTTTGTAAATTTCCCAGTTTTGGGTATGTCTTGATCAGCAGCATGAAAACAGACTAATACAAAGAGTATACCAAAATCTTCGCCTATCCCATCTTCCCTTGTACCTCTCTTTGCTCCGTGTCCTTACCCAAATATCATAAACATAATCGCATCCACCACAATTCTTGACACGCAAGAAGAAACTGCCCTGCTGGCTTCTTTTCAGGAGCCTTTCTCTTGAGCAGCATGAGCTCAAGTGAATTTATCCTTCCATGCATAATTAGTCCCCTAAATCTCCAGTCCGCTACACTCATGGGAAGAGTGGGAGAGACACGGCTGTCTTCCGATGATGTGCTGGCTGCAGTATTTTTAATGTAAGTTTGCTCTTAGATTTTTTTTTCTTCTGGTTTATAGGTCATTAAACATTGTATGACCATTCCCAGTCTCAAGACTGCCAGCTAATTCTTCTGTCTGAGGTGTAAGATGAGCCAAATTAGTTTTCCTTTATCAATATTTTAAAATATATTTGAATTCACACAAAGACATGGCAAACAATATCTTTAATATAGAGTACAGATATTTCCTCAACATATATTACATACCTATTACTTAACGATATAATTTATTTGGACTTCAGGCAGGAATGAGGAAACCAGTTAAAGTCTCTGTTTAAAAAGACTTGTTGGGCCAGTGTGGTGGTTCATGCCTATAATCCTAGCACTTTGAGTGGCAGAGCGGGGAGGATCACTTGAGTTCAAGAGTTTGAGACCAGCCTGGGCAACAAGGGGAGAACATAGGGCAATGCAGCTCAGGAGGCTGGGATTGCTCAGGGGGCTGAGGTAGGAGGATCACCTGAGCTCAGGAGGTTGAGGCTGCAGTGAGCTGTGATCATGCCACCGCATTCCAGCCTAGGCAACAGACATCCTATCTCAAATACATAAATAAATAAATAAAAAGTCTTATTATGTGTTTCTCTGTGAGTCCTGTATTTTGCAAAAGACACTGACCCATTAAGAAAACATTCCGGCCAGGCGCGGTGGCTCACGCCTGTAATCCCAACATTTTGGGAGGCCAAGGTAGGCAGATTACGAGGTCAGGAGATCAAGACCATCCTGGCTAACATGGGGAAACCCCATCTCTACTAAAAATACAAAAAATTAGCCGGGCATGGTGGCGGGCGCCTGTAGTCCCAGCTACTCAGGAGGCTGAGGCAGGATAATCGCTTGAACCCAGGAGGCAGAGCTTGCATTGAGCTGAGATCGCACCACTGCACTCCAGCTAGGGCAACAGAGTGAGACACCATCTCGAAAAAAAAAGAAAACATTCCATATAAACCCTAAGTAATAATCTCAAGTCATTGCTCAAGTTAAATGATGCTTCACATCTCTTTAAATGTGTTTGTTTTGATAGCAGACCCATGGATCACATGCTGTTTATAACGCTTGGTAGACTGCAGAAGAGGGTGATATACAGGCAATATGACCCATGTAACCGCAGAGAAGAATTGGTCTTTTCCCATCTGCACACATATAACCCAACCATGCTGTCTTGCACGTATTCTAGTGTACACTTCTTTACTTCCTGGATGAAGCAATGATTACTTTTACTTATTTATGACATCCTATCTCTAAAAAGAATCTAAAGCAGCTTGCAAAGTTGATTAATAGCCATTGGAAAAATAGAGCCCAGGGCCAAAATTGGGTTTTATCGGGAAGAAGTTACACCACACTAAGCATAACAGTTGATCAATGCCAGGAGTGAGCTAAAAATTGCATAGAAAGACTTATTGATGCTCATTATGTAATGTTTGAGCTATGCAAATACAAACGCACTGTAAAATCTCCAAAATATAGCAGGTTACATCAACCGAGACCATTTGCAATTATGAAAATGTCGTTGACAGCTTCAAAAATAAAGGACATTTGTGTAACAAAATATACAAAGCTTGTCTTTGAGTAAGAGTCACTCCTTACCTGAATAGAAATTAGGTCCAGCTACAAACAAAATTTTCCCATAAAGGAAAATGTGAGATTTGCTGATTTGTTTTTTTCTGCCGGCCTAAAGAATGATGATGCTGGGAAGAATTTTTTTGGAACATGTATACAAACAGGCAAAGATCCCCCTGAAATAAGGCCTAGAACTTTGGCATCATACTGTATTTCCCAATGTAGAATCTTTTATTATGAGGGCATTGCGCTGTTTTGAATTTTTTTTTCAGAAGGCATATTTTAAAATACATCCCAAATCTGAACATCCTAGTCCAGTCTACACCATTTCTTACTTGGACTATTGCAGTAGGTTTTCAATTGTTCTTTTTTCTTACATGCTTACGGCATTACTGGCAAGCAAAGTGTTCACTGATGAATGAAAAATTACATTTACCTGCAAGCTGAAATATGACGTTTGTTTTGACTGAAATTCCAACTCAATGTGACAATACTGGTAAGCTCATATAAATCAAAAGTTCTAATTGGAAGTCATTTATATGAGTGTATCATTACCTTCTTCCCCTAAGAATTCTTTTAGACTTTTTTTAATATCTCCCTTGAAATTTTAGTACAATAGACGCACTGTTCTTTATATATAAAAGAGTAAGATGGGCCTGGCGCAGTGGCTCACGTGTGTAATCCCAGCACTTTGAAAGGCCGAGGTGGGTGGATCGCCTGAGGTCAGGAGTTCGGAGTTCAAGACCAGCCTGGTCAACATAATGAAACCCCATCTCTACTAAAAATCCAAAAACTCAGCTGGGCATGGTGGTGGGCACCTGTAATTCTAGCTACTGGGGGGCCAAGGTGGGAGAGTGGCTTGAACCTGGGAGGCGGAAGTTGCAGTGAGCTGAGATCGTGCCTTTGTACTCCAGCCTGGGCAATAAGAGCGAAACTCAGTCTCAGTCTCAGAAAAAAAAAAAAAAAAAAAAAAGAGTAAGATGTATTCACTCATACCCCAAGAACCAATTTTTGCTTCCATTGAGAATGTGTGATCTATTGAGTAAAATGGGAAAAACTAATGTATTACTTAGTATACTATAGTTAGTCTCATGGAAAAGATCTTCCTAAATATGGGGTCCACAGGAGAAAAATAGTGGTCCTGACTGAATTTTTATTAAAGTCAAGAACCAGATTAATAGCTGTTAACTCTGTCATCTTGCTGGGCTATGTCTTCTTAATGCTCGTTGTATTCCTTCTTCCATGCGGGTGAGAAACTATGGAAAATACAGGAAATATACTGCTCACAGAGCCCCTGCCTGTAGTTCCTGCCTAGCTTGCTGGCTATATTGGTTGATCATATGCCTGCTGTCTGTGCCTCTTTACAATTCATAAGACATTCAATGCTTTATGGCTGTTTCTCCTGTCTCCTACATGAAGGGGCTCAGACCACAAGCATGCAAAAAGTAAGCAATCAAAGGCAATAATAAAGCAACACAGATGAAACTACAAGAAGATATAAGGCCAAGGCAGTATACAATCCAGGGTCAGGTGACTAATCCAAGAGTTCATGATTTTCAAAGTGTATGTTGTGGAACCTCCAGAGAGGCATCCCAGAGGCTGTCACAGACAAAGAAGCGTCCGAATTTAGGTCCCGGAGTAGGGTTTGCCAAGATGTGAGACTTATGATCTCCCACCATCACTCAACCAGAACTCTTCACTTTCATACATTTCTTGTGTTGGCATTTTGCATGTTTTCTTTAAAGAACAATGTAATGATTTAGTCTGTTCTGTGAAGTTTTTTCAGTGTTTGAACTGATTGAATTTAGAAAATTGTTTTACAGAGGTATGACTTTTTAAAAATATTGGCACACTTAATATTAAAACTATTTGGTCAGAAGATACTTACATGTCAGAGTCAACCACTGTTGTGACAATAGAAACATAATCCCAGTGCTCTGAGGGTACTCATTGTGCTAGTCTTTACGGCAATGGTTTTCAAATGTTAGTATTTATCAGAATCACCTGGAGGGCTTGTTGAAACAAGCGTTCTGATTCAGTAGGCCTGGGTGGGGCACTTTGCTTTTTACTAGGTAGTAAGACTTGGCACCAACGTAAATAAAAATGGTTTAAAATCACTATAAAAGAAGCCCAGAAGAATTTTTTTCTGAATACTCAAGATTTATCTTCTATACCTGAGGATCCCTCCTGCTCACTTTCATTTTAGTCATTGTATTAAAATTAAAATACAGGTGTCATATAACCATCAACAACTAATGTTGAGTTTGTAGATTCTGTCATATGGTCAATTCCTATTAAGAATCAAAAGACTATGAATGCCTAATAAAGCTGCAAATGTTCTGTTTCCTATACCACTTTTTTTTGAGACAGAGTCTTGCTCTGTTGCCCAAGCTGGAGTGCCGTGTCACAATTTCAGCTCACTGCAACCTCTACCTCCTGGGCTCAAGCTGTCCTCCCACCTTACCCTCCCAAGTAGCTAGGCTACAAGGGCATGCGACCTCTACCTGGCTAATTTTTGTATTTTTTTGTAGAGACAGGGTTTCACCATGTTTCCCAGGCAGGACTTGAACTCCTGTGCTCAAGCAATCCTCCCACCTTGCCCCTGCAAATTGCTAGGATTACAGGTGTGAGCCACTTAGCCCAGCATCATATACCACTTTCTGCAAGAATATAAAAGGCAGAACAATACCATGCTATGTGATTAAGACAGTTGACTAGAGGTGTCCAGCACTAATCTCCTCTTCAAAGAAGGACCAAAATGGTGAATAGAGTATGTTGAATAGTATATTGAATACTAGAATTTAGCAGGGAAGTGACAGAGACCCTCTGAGGAGGGAAACTCAAGATGATAGCCTAGAGAGGGCAGCAAAGCAGCCAGCGAGAGCCAGGAGGGGTTCCCCACTGTGAGGATCCCCATTGCAAGAGATCTCCAACATTCCATATTCCCATAGCACACATGTGCAATCGTAGTGACAGGAAAGCCACTCAGGCCTCAAAAGCCCTGTGCTTAGTAAAGGGAACTGCTTTGAGTCCATGTGATTACATTGTCCTGAAGAGGGAATTCACATTGGGTTCCACTCACCCTCCAGAACCCAGGCTGCTGCTGCATGGCACTGTTTTAATAATGTAATAAACACGAGGCTACGTCCTGCCGGGGGGCCCAAGAATCCCTGCATTTCCACATCCCCGAGGCCCAGCCAACATTCCCCTCATATCCACTTAGAGGGCTGCAGCATCATGACACCAACTGGACCCAGCAGTGTGGCTGCATGCCAGAGACCCAAGCCCACACAATGCCCTACACTCTGGGAAACAGGTGGTCTTGTATATTAGGAAGGCTGCCCCTAGGATTTATGGAGCTGAAGTTTGTACTCCCCAAAGCCTGAGAATCACCCGCCAGGGGCTGCCACCACCACCAATTACCTTGCCCCCTCCAGCAGCAGGGCTGCCACAGACCCAAGTGTGCCCCCAAGAGACTCAAAAGCCAGTCCACCACTGGCACTTTCACGTGCTGCCAGTGGACCCTGGAACTGATCCTTACCAGGGCTCACTGCTGCCATAGTCTGTGCTCATATGCACAATCCAGGGGCCTGAGAACCAGCCCATCTAGCACCCCAGGCTCCAGAAAAGCCTCACCACAGCCTTCATCAACAACTGTAACCTAAGCTACTAAGAAATTCACAGACACCACTGACATTGATACAGTCAAAGAAATCATATAGGAACTACGCTGTGACACCCACCACAACCAAACATAATGTACTCAACCCAACTGACAGTATAGATATATCTGCAGCAAAAAGTCTTTCACTGTGAAAACTACTCCATAAAGTTGGCAGAAGTGACTATTCGCAGGTTGTGTAGGAAACAATGATGGCATCTGCTTGGCTTTTGGGGAGGCCTCAGGAAACTTACAAATATGGCAGAAGGCAAAGGGGGAGCAAGCACTTCGCATGTCTGGAGCAGGAGGAAGAAAGAGAGGGGGAGATACTACACACTTTTAAACAACCAGATCTTGTGATAACTCACTCTCATCATGACAATACCAAAGGGGATGGTGTTAAACCATGAGAAACTGTCCCCATGATCCAATCACCTCCACCAGGCCTACCTCCAGCATGGGGGATTACAATTTGACATGAGATGTGGGTAAGGACACAGATCCAAACCATATAAGTAGATATTATTAAAAAGAACCCAACAGAAATCCTACTACTGAAGAATTAGATGATAAAATAAAAATACAATTGAATGCTTCAACATTAAACTAGATCAAGCAGAAGAAAGAATTTCTGTACTTGAAGACAAGTCTTTTAAAATAACCCAAACAAATAAACAAAAAGAATAAAAAGGAATAAAGAAAGCCTGTGTGACATATAGGACAACATCAAGGGAACAAATATTCAAATTATGAACACTTCAGAAGGAGAAAAGATGAGAAAAGGCATAAAAAGCCTATTTAATTACAAAATAGCAGAAAACTTCCCAAGTCTTGGAAGAGTTACAGAAATGCAGATAGAGGAGGTTTAAACATTCCCAAATAGATTTAACCCAAAAATGTCATCTCCAAGGCACATTATTGTCAAATTGTCAAACATCAAAAAGTAAAGAGAGAATTCTAAAAATAGCAAAAAAAAAAAAAAAAAAAAATCAAGTCACACATAAGGGAATCCTCATCAGACTAATATCAGATTTCTCAGCAGAAACCTTACAGGCCAGAGAAAATGGAATGATAGACTTAAACTGCTGAAAGAAGAAAACTGCTAGTCAATAACACTAAACTGAGCAAAGCTATAATTCAGGAATAAAGCTAAAAATGAAGTCTTTCCCAGAGACACAAAATGTGAGGGAATTTATCACCACTAGACCCGCCCTATAACAAATGCTTAAGGAAGTCCTATAACCAGAAGCTAAAAGATGATATCTACTGTCAAAAAAATACACGAAAATGCAAAACTTACTGGTAGAACAGATACACAAGTGAGAAGGAGAAAGAATAAAAGGTTATTGTCTTGTTTTTCTAAGACCACCAGAGCGAGCAAAAGAACCAGCAAGTAGGCAAAGGTCAGGCGCAAAACTGCAAGTTTATTTTAGTAACCCAAGGTGTGGAGAAGAAGTCTGTCGGCCTCCGGCAAAGAAGGCCGGCAGAGTTCCCCTCCCCCAAGCTCTCGGAGGGAGTTCCGACAGTTCCGACAGCAACCAGAAACTGGGAAGTCCGCGTGGCTTAATGGAGGAGAGCGGCTTTTCTAGGAATGGGAGGGCAATAGGTGGGGCATGGGCGTGTCAGGGGCGTTCCACAGGTGCGACCAGGTAAATCTTGGTCTCTTCAGATTGACGTCACCTGGCGCATGCCCAGTTGGTCTGCACCCTCCCTGGATGCCGGCTGCATTTTCCCGTGCGCGGGAAAAGTTGGGAGGGGGGGGATGAAGAACCCGGATGTGCACCATCTTGCCTCCGCTCGGGAAAAGTTGGGAGGGGGGATGAAGAACCCGGATGTGCACCATCTTGCCTCCGTTCGTCCAAACAGTTATCACTGCAGAAAACCACCAAATTGCAAAGATAAACAAGAAAAGAAAAAGGTCACAAAGGATATATGAGACAATCAGAAATCAACTAACAAAATGACAGGAGTAAGTCCTCCTCACCTATCAATAACAATGATGAGTGTAAACCATTTAAATCCCTTATTTAAGAGATATAGCCTTGCTGAATGGATTTAAAAACTGAAGACCCACCTATACACAAGAAATGCACTTCATCTATAAAGACACACACAGACTGAAAGTAAAGGGTTATAAAAAGGTATTCCACACAAATGGAAACCGAAAGTGTGTGGGAGCAGCTATACTTATATCAGAATAAATACACTATAAGTCAAAAAAACAAATACAGACAAAGAAGATCATTACATTATGATAAAGGGATCAATTCAGCAAGAGAATATAACAATTGTAAATGTATATGCACCCAACACCTACATATTAAAAGCAAACATTATTAGAGATAAAGAGAAATAGTTCCCAATACAATAATAGTTGGGGACTTTAACATCCCACTTTCATCATTTGACAGGTCACGTAAACAGAAACTCAATAAAGAAATATAGAATTAAACTGCACTATAGGCTAAATGACCAAACAGACATCTACAGAACATTTTATCCAAGAGTTACAGAATATGCATTCTTTTCATCAGCACATGAAACATTCTCTAGGATAGATCATATTTTATGCCACAAAACAAATCTCAACAAATATAAAAAATAGAAATCATATCAAATTTCAGAAATTTCGGGAAAAAAATTGATAAATTCTTGGACACACATAACCTACCAAGATTGAACTAGGAAGAAACAGAAAACCTGAACACACCAATAACAGACCAGAGTAACAAGACTGAATCAGTAGTAAAATGCCTCCTAACAAAGAAAAACCCAGGACCAAATGGCTTTACTGCTAAATTCTACCAAATATTTAAAGAAGAATTAGCGACAATTCTTTTCAAACTATTTCCAAAAATTGAAAAACAGGGAACTCTTCCTAACTCATTTTATGAGGCCACCATTACCCCTGATAACAAAACCAGACCAGGACACAACAAATAAAGAAAAGTACATGCAAAAATCCTCAACAAAATACTGACAATCTGAACCTAACAACACAATGAGATTATACATCATGATCCAGTAGGATTTATCCCAGTGATGCAAAGATGGTTCAACAAATGCAAATCAGTACTTGTAATTCTACACATCAACAGAATAAAGGACAAAAAAAATGATAATCTCAATAGATGCAGGAAAATAATTTGATAAAATTCAACATCCTTCATGATAAAAAAAAGCTCTACAAACATTATGTATAGAAGGAACATACCTCAATAAAATAAAGGCCATATATGACAAACTCACAGCTACTATACTGAATACAGAAAGGCTGAAAGCCTTTCCTCTAAGAACTGGGGCAAGACAAAATTACCTCTTTCGCTACTCTTATTCAACATGATACTCTAAGTCCTACCCACAGCAATTAGGCAAAAAAAAAAAAAAAGTAAATAAAGGGCATCCACATTGAAAAACAGGAAGTAAAATTGTCCTTATTTGCAGACAACATGATCTTATATACAGGAAAACCTAAGATGCCACCAAAAAACTCTTGGAACTGATAGAAAAATCTAGTAAAGATGCAGGCTGCAAAGTCAGCACACAAAGATTAGCAACAATTCTACACACTAATAATGAACTGGTTGAAAAGTAAATTAAGAAAGCAATCTCACTTGTGATAAGAAAAGTAAAATGCCTAGGAATAAATGTGAAATATATCTACAATGAAAACTATAAAACACTGATAAAGAAATTGAAGAGGAGACACACACAAAAATGGAAAGATATCCCATAATCATGGATTGGAAGAGTTAGTACTGTTAAAATGACCATACTATCCAAAGCAATCTACAGATTCAATGGAATCCCAATCAAAACACTAATGACATTTTTCACCAAAATAGAAAGAAATCCTAAACTTTATATGGAATCACACACACACACACACACACACACACACACAAACCCTAAATAGCCAAAGCAATCCTTTGCAAAAAGAACAAAGCTGAAAGTATCACACTGTCTGACTTCAAAATACATACAAAGCTATAGTAACCAAAACAGCATGGCATTGGTATAAAAAAACAGACACATAGACCAATGGAATAGAATAGAGAACATAAGAATACATCTATGCAGTTACAGCCAACACATTTTCATCAAAGGTGGCAAGAACATACATTGGATAAAGGACACCCTGTTCAATACATGGTGCTGGAAAAAATGAATATCTATATGCAGAAGAATAAAACTAGACCCCTATATCTCCCCATATACCAAAATCAACTCAAAATGGATTAAAGGCTAATGCAGCAGACTCAAACCTGTAAGACTACTAGAAGAAAACATAGGGGAAATGCTTCAGGACATTACAAGATTTTACTGGTAAGACTTAAACAGGCATCAAATACAAACAAAAAAAGACAAATGAGACTATATGAAACCCAAGAGCTTCTGCACAGCAGAGGAAACAATCAGCAGAGTGAAGAGACAACCTACAGAATGGGAGAAAATGTTCATCCAACAAGGGACTAATATCCAGAACATACAAGAAACTTTTTTTAAAAAGGCAAAAAAAAAAAAAAAAAAAAAAAAACCCCACAGAAAACAATCATATATATGTATGTGTGTGTGTGCATATATATTTTTTATTTATTTATTTATTTATTTATTTATTTATTTATTTATTTTTTGAGATGGAGTCTTGCTCTGTCACCCAGGTTGGAGTGCAATGGCACAATCTCCACTCACCACAACCTCCACCTTTTGGGTGCAAGCGATTGTCCTGCCTCAGCCTCTGGAGTAGCTGGGACTACAGTCACGAGATACTTTTCAAAAGAAGACATAGGAACAGCCAACAATTATGTGAAAAAAAATGCTCAACACCATTAATCATTAGGGAAAGACAAATCAAAATCATAACGATATATCAACTTACCCCAGTTAGAATGGCTATAATCAAGAAGACAAAAAAATAACAAATGCTGGCAAGGATGCAGAGAAAAGGGAATTCATACATTGTTGGTGGGAATGTAAATTAGTACAGCCATTATGGAAAACAGTATGGAGGTTTTTCAAAAAACTGAAAATAGGAGGAACATAGAATCCAGCGTTCTCACTGCTGGAAATTTATCTAAAGGAAAGGGAAACCTCTATATCAAAGGGAAACCTTTATTCCCATGATTTTTTGCAGCACTATTCACAATAGCCAAGATACGGAATCAACCTAAATGTCCATCAATAGATGAATGGATAAAGAAGATGTGGAATATATACACAATGAAATACTATTCAGCCATAAAAAAAATGAAATTTTGTTATTTGCAGTAATATGGATGAGCCTGGAGGATATCATGTTAAGTGAAATAAGTCAGGCACGGAAAAATAAATACCACATGTTCTCACTCATGTATGAGAGCTAAGAAATACTGAGCTTATAAAAGTAGAAAGAAGAATTGTAGTCATTAGAAGCTGGGAATGATAGGAGGAGGTAGAGGATAGGGAAAGTGGTTAAAGTTACATTGTATTGCTACATAGGTGAAGTAAGTTCTAGTATTCTGTAGCACTGTTGGGCAAATATTGTTAACAATAATTTAGTGCATATTTTCAAAAAGAAGCGAGGATTTCGAATGTCCATAACACAAACAAATGATAAATGTTGGAGGTGTTTGTTATTTTTATCTTTATATATTTTGTCATTACACATGTATACATGTATCAAAATACCACTCTGTATCCCATAAATATGTACAATTGTGTGCCAACTGAAAATCAAAGGAAAAAATAGGCCAGGCACAGTGGCTCACACCTGTAATCCCAGCACTTTGAGAGGTCAAGGCAGGTGGATCACCTGAGGTCAGAAGTTCGAGACCACCCTGGCCAACATGATGAAACCCTGTCTCTACTAAAAATACAAAAATTAGCCAGGCATGGTGGCAGGCACCTGTAATCCCAGCTACTTAAGAGGCTGAGGCAGGAGGAGAATCGCTTCAACCTGGGAGGTGGAGGTTGCAGTGACATAAGATGGTGCCACTGCACTCCAGCCTGGGCAACAGAGCAGGACTCCCTCTCAAAAACAAACAAACAAAAAAAGGAAAAAAGCCAATACTATACTATAAAATAACACATCTGTCTTTATCACTCCTTATTCTTTGTGCTACTATAATTTCCTTCATGACACTGTTACCAAATGTTATTACTTTTATTTATCTTCTCTCTCTCCCTCTCTCTATAGTGAAAGGAGGGCAGGGACTTGGTTTGTTTACTGTTGTGTCTCCAGTGTATAAACAGTGCCTACCAGTTAGTACACACCCTATAAATATATGCTAAGTAAAAGAAAGACTAATTGTGGTATTACTTTACCTGACTTTCTCATCTTATAAAATATTACAGGAGGCATTAATATTTTAAAAATACAATATTTATGATTTGTTTTTCTGAATATAAAATAAATTCATGTTAGAAATGGAAAGATTCAGAGAAATACAAAGAAAAAAAGATCCCTAGCAATCCCACTGTAATTTTTTTAAGATTTGTATTTTATTTTATTTTACTTTAAGTTCTGGGATACATGTGTAGAAAATGCAGGTTTTTTACATACGTATATGTGTGCCACAGTGGTTTGCTGCACCTATTGACCCATCTTCTAAGTTCCCTCCCCTCCCCACTGTAATTTTTATCTACAGTATCTAGTGTTCCCTTTCTCTCTCTGCTCTGTGCGTGTGTGTATTTAAACAAATGAGATTGCAGTACATTTTGCGAGTTGCTTTTTGGAATCTTAACATATTGGGAGCATTTCAACGTTGTCTGATATTTTTCTGTAGTAACATTTTATTGATTGCACAGTGTTAGTCCATATGGATAGAATAATTAAATTAAAATCCACCTTTTATGAAATGTAGGTGTTTTCCAATTTTTCACAGTGAAAAAAATATCATGAGAAGTATCCTCATAGGTGAGTCATTTCACACATCTGCAATAGTGAATATCTGAATTTTAAAAGCCACTCTAGACCTACATAGGTGATGGTAAGTCATTTTGACAAGAAAAGGTCATAATCCATCATTGTTAGCAAATATTGACACTTTATAAGTGAACATAACATTGGTTTATATGGCTTTAGGTAAATATTGTTTCCCTGAGATAACTCGTATCTAAGAACTTCTTGCGTTACATCTATAAAGTTTATGAGAATGTTTAAGATGTAATGTATTAGTGTTATCGAATTTCTGCTTTTACCTTTATGAATTCCATACTTTTGTTTTTCATAGTTTTGTTTCATGTTTCTTTTAAACTTCTTTATTTGCATAAATGATAAACGTATCATCTACATAAACCCATCATAAGTTGAAAATCTCTTAAGTCGAAAATGCATTTAATACACCTAGCCTACCAGACATCATACCTTATCCCATCCTACCTTAACGGTGCTCAGAACACTGACATTAACGTACAGTTGGGAAAAAATTAAAATTCCAAGTATGGCTTCTACTAAATGTGTATTGCTTTTGCACCATGATAAAGTCAAAAACATCGTAAGTCCAGCTATCATAAGTCGGGAACCATCTATTGAGGTTAATTTGGGAATTTTGATCCATTTGATGTTGCTTTTGTTACTTTTATTTTTGTACATTTCCATCTATTGTTATAACTAATAAGGTTAGTCTAACTTCTGACATCTTTTCTGACATCTTTCCTTATGTCTTATCGTGTGGTCTCGCTTATGTCATCTTGTTTTGTGCTTTTTTTTTTTTAAAACAATGACTCCATTTTGTTTCTCACTGCTAAAAATGCAGACATGGTTTTATTTTTATCTTTTCTACTGATTTGGGAGATACAGCTCTATATTAAACTATTCATGGTTTGCTTTAAGATTCAAAAGCCTTCTTTGATTTTTATTTCCTTGATTATCTGAACCAAAATAAATCCTTTGGGTCATCCTCTAGCTAAGCTAAGGATATAAATACAATCACAGTCCCTTTGATTTTTCAGTTTTTATTAGTATAGCTTGAGAATATAGGTTAATATTACTCTTTTAAAATTATCTTACATTATATATTTTCTCTTTCAAGAAATAGTTTAGATCATTTAGTTTTGCACATGGATTAGATTTAAATCTACATACAAATGCTTTTGGTGCTCATTCCAAGTACTCTTGCGCCATTATTTTCCTGTTCCTGAGCTAATAATTTTGCTTCATTCGTAATACACGTGATTATATCATCAAGTAATAGTTTTTCAAAAATTTACATGGATGATACTTATCTGTAAGCTATGGCATTTATGTACACATCTTTATTTCACCTGAAGGACAATTTGGCTGCCTATAAAGAGCTGGATCTGAAATAATTTTGTCTTAATATTAGATAGAACTGTCCCAGCTGATCTCAAAACTTTCAGAGCCAGGTGAATCTTGTCCATTTGTCCTTTGTTTTTCTAAGTACCTAGTCTTTTAGCATGGATACAATTTAAATTTTTTATCCTTATAATTCAAAATGAGTGCCACCCACTATTCACAATAGCAAAGACTTGGAATCAACCCAAATGTCCATCAGTGACAGACTGGATTAAGAAAATGTGGCACATATATAGCATGGAATACTATGCAGCCATAAAAAAGGATGAGTTTGCGTCCTTTGTAGGGACATGGATGCAGCTGGAAACCATCATTCTTAGCAAACTATCACAAGAAGAGAAAACCAAACACCGCATGTTCTCACTCATAGGTGGGAACTGAACAATGAGCTCACTTGGACTCGGGAAGGGGAACATCACACAATGGGGCCTATCATGGGGAGGGGGGAGGGGGGAGGGATTGCATTGGGGAGTTATACCTGATATAAATGATGAATTGATGGGTGCTGACGAGTTGATGGGTGCAGCACACCAACATGGCACATATATACATATGTAACAAACCTGCACATTATGCACATGTACCCTAGAACTTAAAGTATAATAAAAAATAAATAAAAAAATAAAAAATAAATAAAATTATTACATTGAAAAACAAAAACAAAAACAAACAAAATGAGTGCCACCAGGATGTAGCTCTTTGTATCTCTTTGTACTTGATTTTTGCCTGGAATTAAATGATTCTTAAACTCTTCTCTCTCTCTCCCTCTCTCTCTATATATATGCACATATATATGTGTATGTATATATGATCACTTTTGCAAAGTATTTCTCTGACCTTTTGTCTAGAACCTAACTTAGCCATATGATGCTCTGAGTTCTCTGATCATAGCTATCTTCCTTTCTTTCATCCTCGTGTGATGCTCTGAGTTCTCTGATCATAGCTACCTTCCCTTCTTTCATCTTTTTACATCCATCCACTCTACTTTCATTCTGTGAGAACTCAACTTTATTTCCATATCCCTAACTCATTTTCATCTACTCCAATTGTGCCTTACACATCTTCAACAGTGAATTATTCCATTGTATTTTTAGAGTCCTTTTGATCCTGCCCAATGTCATACATAACCCTCTCCTTTCCTTTTCTCTACGTGACCATTCTTTCATTCTTGATTTTTCATTCCTTGTACTTACACCTTTTATTTTCTGGAAGCTTTGCAGTCTTACAGTCTACTGAGGGTGCTTTTCTTCTGATTTCTGTAATAAGTCACATTCAGGGGTGCATTTTTAATTTGTCTTCATATGCTATTTCATTTCATTTCATCTGAGCAAATTTTTATAGGATCCATTTCTTTCTTATCTTTACTTGTAGTAAGTTGAGACTAATTTAATGTTTGCCAACATATATTATATATGAATCACTATTGAGCCCCTTCCTGAATGTAGGTTGTAACCAAGTTCCTTGTCCAGATCTTTAGTTGAGGGAAGTTGATAACTATTCCAAATTTCTAATACATATTCTTCTATTATAAAACAATAAATTATTGTTTTTCGACTCCTAATTTCTGATCCCTGTAGCTATAAGCAAATGAGTAAATAAAATACAATTTCCAACCATCTGTCCTCCATTCCTACTTTTATAACTCTTTGTATATGAGAACCACAGCATCTTTGATGAGACCGAGATGGCTAAGTGATCATCAAACTCATTTCTTCTTCTTCCTGGACGCACAGCCAGGGTACATCTCTAAGTTCCCTTGCAGATGGAATTCTATCTCGAGGAATGTGAGTGAAAGTGATGGACACTTTGTCCAGGTCTGAGCAAGCAAAAGTTCCCACATGTAATCTATTCCTTTCCAACAACTGCTTGCTGGATATTGATGGTTAGGACAATTTTGGAAGCCAACTACTTAAGAGGGCAGAGCCTCTGGCAACCTGGATTCTTCAATGACTCTGAGGAGCAGGCGGCACCACATTCTCATTTGGATGACTGTGAGGCAGGAAAAACGTGTACTGAGTTAACTGCAGTGGTAGGGTTCATTTGTTTCAGAAGTTAATATGCTTTTACCAATATACACTTTCCTTCATCTACACTTTACTTCTCAGTTATTTTCTAAGAGTTGCTGAATCTGGGCAGGCATGTCGAGACATTGGAGAAAGGGCTGGAAAGTTTTAGGTAAGATGACAATGCTTAGGCTATCTCTCACATCACCACCCTGAGAGGGGTGGGTTCTTGGCTTCCAGGAAAGAATTCGAGGGTGAGCTGGTGGTGTTAGACAGCAACTTTTGTTGAAGCAGCATTGTACAGCAGCAGCAGAGGACTGCTCCTTGCAGAGCAGGGCTAACCCATAGGCAGTGTGCCCAGAGTAGCAATGTATGGGCTGTTGGCAGATGTGTTTATACCCACTTTCAATGATATGCTAATTAAGAGGCAAGTTATTCAGAACTTTCTGGAAATGAGGCAGGGATGTTCTGAAACCATATGAGGTAACTTACGGGCCATTGCTGTGGTTCATTGCCGTGGCATTTGTAAATTGTCATGGCACTAGTGGGAGTGTCTTTATGCTAATGAACAATGAGGGCAACTAGAGGTTGCTTTCATCACCGTCTACTGGTTTTGGCCAGCTTCTTCACTGCACCCTGTTTTGACTAGATCCTGCTCTAATCAGCGGGGTCGTCACTGGGGTCATGACCAGTGTTCCGAAAACAAGTCCTGCTGATCTCCTGCCTTGATAGCACTAGGCCACATTTGCTGGATTACGTGGTCGGTGGACTAGATGTTTGTCCACTAGACTGCAGGCTCCATGCGGGTAGTGATGACCTCTGGCTCACTCAGTGCCCTGGCCCCAGCACCCAGCACCCAGCACAGTGCAGGCCCACAGAGATTCCTCAATTATTTATATATATGTATATACACACACACACATACACACACACACACGTATATATACACACATATATAATATATATAATTGTGATAATTATATATATTATTGTGATAATTATATATATAATTGTGATAAAATGCACATAATATAAAATTTGCCATCTTTACCATTTTTATGTGTACCATTCAGGGGCATTAAATACTTTCCCATTGTTGTGCTATCATCACCACCATCCAACCACAGAACTCTTCATTTACAAATACAATGATATTTATTGGAAAAAGGGATGAGAGGTCATTTTTATAAAGTGAAAAATTATTTATAATGTAAAATAATATCTCTCCCAGTTTAACCACTGGGGAAGTTTGGACTTATATGTGTATATATATATATATATATATGATTTTATTAAATAAGGAACACCTATAAGGTAACTGATGGATCTAGAAATACTTGCATACATGGGCTGGGAAAATAAAATATTACTGATGGGATCTGAATAAAAAAGCTGGGAAAAAGGTGAGTAGATAAATCAGCATAACCTAGAAATAGGATATACATTTAAACTATCTTTAACCTTTAGATACAGTAAGATGTTTTGCAAATGAATACTTAGATGTTGAATTTCCTTTTAACGTTTGCTCTCAGAGGAGCAAAGCATAAGGCCATTTGATTATATAAACTACAAACAAGTAATTTGCAAGTGTTTTACTCTAAGAAAAAAACTACCCAAGAGAGGGCTTGTGTTTGGGAAAAGTCATGTAGGTTTGATTCCTGTGAGATGCTTCCAAAGCTACAATATTGTTAATTGACTTGAAATTGATTTGAAACTCTTTTGTCCAACAACATCCTGTTGTGTGTGTGTGTGTGTGTGTTTACAATATTCAGAGAATTCTGCTCGGAGTTGTGAAGCCGGTAGAGGCAGAAGATACATATCCATCCTAACATAAAACTTGCAATGTATTAAAGAAGAGTCAGGGTGTGATGGTATGTGCCTATAGTCCTAGCTACTTGGGAGGCTAAAAAGGAATTACCGCTTGAGCCCAGGAGGTCACGGCTACAGTTAATTGCAATTGCACCACTGTGCTTCAGTGCACTCCAGGCCCGGGCAACAGAGAGAGACCCTGTCTCAACAAGGACAACAACAAAAAAGGAGTCAAAGCAAATTAGAGGTTATAGAGCATATGTGTGCAGATAATTATATATTTAAATACTGTACATAAATACTAATTATAATAAGTACTGAAGGATACTAAAGTAGTCTGGTTTTACCCTGAGCAGGTTTAATGAAAGACAGTGTCTCCAAAACATAGTGATTTCATGTCAATTTAAGCATTTTTTCTGAACCAACATAATTAGCATGAATGTACTGAAGTTATGTAATTTACAAGTGAATCTTTCAGACCTAACATTAAGCTCCATAAATGCCATTATAAATCATTATGTCCGAAATACCTCATAACAATAGATTCATACAAGACCCATTGATAAAAGTCACCAGGTATGAGCCAGGTCAGTTTTTTCTATTCTTCTTCTTCTTCTTTTTTTTGGTACTTCAAAGGAGATTATGATCAATGTCAAAGAAGCAGTAAAACTAAATGAACTAATTACAGATCTACAGGGGGTGTGTTCTCAAGGTGAGTAGCTTCTAATTACCAGATACCATCAGAAGGAAGGACTGTTGTGAGGTGCTGAGCTCTGCAGTACTTTTCTGTTCCCATCAGTTAGCATAACATCATTTGGCTACTGCTCTGGGTATTGATGTTATATAACATAAACACGCTTACGTAAGGAAAAGAGAGAGAAACGCATAACCAATGCAGAACGGTGCTGGCTGCGGATCGATGCCCTTCAGAGCACCCATGTTTTGGATTGTGCTTTCTGTACAACACAAAATACTGCCTCAATAAATTTGTACAATAAGTTGCAAGCTATTTGGAAGTGACAGGAAAACACACAGTGTAAATATGCATTTATTTCATGTTATTTAGTTATAACATCACTTTCTATTAAAGGATTCAGCTCTATTATGATTAGTCTATTGAAATCTAGTCTACAATGAATAGGTCCTAATGGTATATGCTTGTGGGGCACCTGGTTGAGTTTTTTTTTTTTTTTTTCCTCTGTCAAAAACAAACTTGCCTATACTTGTATTAAAGACATGGCCTATTTTCTTAGTAGTATTGTACTTGGAGTTGATTGTCCTAGGTAACCTTCTTTCTCTAGTCCCTTCTCCCCAGAAATGCTCAGACACACCCTGGGTGCTATTAAGAATGAATCCTGCAGGTTCATTCATGCTGTGACAAATGGCAGAATCTCCTTCTAATTTGAGGCTGAATAATATTTCATTATATATATTACGTATAATGTATACATACATATATATGTGTATACACACACCATTTTCATTACATTAAGTGAAATCAGCGAGACATATAAAGAAAAATATTGCATGATCTCACTTTTATGTGGAATCTAAACAACAACAACAACATAAAGGTCAAGAGGCAGGGGGATGGGATGGGGAGATGTAGGTCAAAGTGGCAGATACGTACAAGTGAACAAGTCTGAAGATCTAATGTACAGCAGGAGAACTAGAGTTAATAAAATTGTACTGTATTAAGGATTTATGTTAAATAAGTAGATTTTCGCTGCTCTTGTCACAAAGCAGTAACTCTGTGAGATGATATGTTTATGTGTTTCACTAGAGTAACCATTTTACTATCTATATGTATCCCATACATCATGTTGTAAACCTCAAATATATACAATAAAATTGATTTTAAAAAAAGATTGGACCCTGGGTCTGGCTTTGAGTCCAGGCTCTACTCCTTATTAGCTATGCAACTTTGAATAAGTTGCTTAAGGCCGTTTCCTCATTTGCAAGGTGTAGGTAGATAAGAGTATCTATCTCAAAAAAGTAAGTGGATTAAAGAAGATAATGAACCAGTGTGTGGTTAGCAACCACGTAGTTGCTCATAAATGGTAGCAACTTTGCTACTAGAAAAGCCAGCTGCATTTGATGTTGTGCAGATCAGTTGTATGATTCACTTCAGCGTTGCACTCTGAAGGCAGTCACAAACAGAAGCAAAGGCAACCGCCAAACCAAGTGCTGCCTTCAGTGGGTCAAAGCCCTCTTCCCTGTTGCTGGCTTCACCTCCTAGGTTATCCTTTACAAAATGTAATCATTACTGAGCCTACATGAGCCTTGATGGCCTTGCTGCCTGGCACTAGGGCATGAAAGTCATGCCTGGGTAGGAATCAAGAAGGGCTGCTGTGCCCCTGCTTGGCATGTACAGTAGAGTCAGAGAAGTGATTGGATGGTAATAAATAGTTCCCGGGACTTTCTTCCCTTCTTTCCCACCAAACCTTTCTACAGCCATGATGCCTGCTGTCCTATATGAGCCTTGTGACCGGAGCTCCTATTTTTATTGAGTCAACCCATAGGTGTTATCATACTCCTAATCCATATATAAAAAAACTTGTGGGAGGCCTTGTTTCTTGTATTTGCCTAGTTAGCTTCCTGAGAAGTTCCTCCTTCATCCAATATTGACTAATTTCTGGGCTCACTAGTGACTGTGATAACCTATGGTCCTTTAAGACACTGTGCAATTGGCCTACCATTCATATTTTTGCTTCCAGACTATACAAGGACAACTATTACTTTTTATTACAGTAAAAAGAAAATATCCAAGTAGCCCTTTTGCTGGTTATCTTAGTACTGGTGAAAAAAATACTTAATTTTTAATGCTTTCTAAAATTAAACATATGTATTTTATTTTAATCAAGATCCTATTTCAGTGGATAAAACATGTTTTAATCACCTCCTGTTCATTCAATTGGTGAGGGAGGGACTCCTGCCCTAGGGTTATAAGGATGGCTGAAGATGCTACTACCAACACTGGAAAGATAAGATCAACAGCAATTTGTTAGTCAGATATACTCACTGCCCGGGGAGTTAGGGGGACACCGTAGACCAAGGAGGGTTGTATTCAGGAGCAGAGTGGACAACCAGGGGCTGCGGGAGGCAGGCTTTGTAATATCAAGAGGGTGAGGTGTCTGTTGGTTCATAGGAGGAAGTGATTGGCTTGTTTGAACAATTTGGAAAACTAGCAGGAAGTTGAAACTCCAGGATACGCCAGGATAAGTAGGAACTGCCTCTCGTACTCTTGAAAGGAAGGTTGTTCAGCCAAGGGACCTTATCCACAAGAGCAGAGCAAGGAGGGGAAATTGCAGTGAGAACATTCAAGGCCTCCCAGTTTCAACAGATGTCAAGGCAGTGCATAACTCTGGGCCTTAATTTTAGACTTTAGACCACACATGTCAAGATGGCAGACCTCTCATTCTCTTGATGTATAAAACCAGAGCAAAACAATGTTCTAAAGGTGACTATCGTTTGATGAAGGACTTTTTTTTTTTTTTTTTTTTTTTTTTTTACTTCTACAAGGCTGAGACGAGATAATACTGAGAAAGAAGCAATTATTTGGTATCTTGAGGCAATAAAGCATTCTATTTCTTTTCCTGAAATATGTATGCTGTTCTACTCATTAACCTATTTTCCAGTCTTGCAAGTTACTGCAAGTGCAATCCAGTGTCATTGGAGATAAGATTACTGATTAAAGGGAGGGGAACATAGATTTATCTGTTTCTCAATGTAGACATTGTCTCAAAATAGAAAGACTTATAATTTCTTATGTATTATGTGACGGTTGCTTCACAACCTCCCCCATCACATATTTCACAGTGTATTTATATTTCTAAATAAATAACACATTATAAAGCCTTGGAAAGTCAGTGAATGTTCTATACTTTGCAAAGGTTATTGTCAGAAGGAAAACGATAAAGGGAGCCATTGTCCCTTTTCTCTTTCCCATGCCCTCTCCCTTAGGAGGAACGGTTGGTTGTACAACACTCACTCATACAATGGCATGCCAGCCAGCATCTAAAGAGCACCAGGCAAATCTACATGTAGCATTCTAAAAACCAGATCTTCAAGAAATGTAAGGTTCAACTAGTGGAGCAGCTAAAACTGTCTGGCACATAGTAAACTCTTATTCCAATATTGGTTAATTAATGAATAAATGTTGACAGTAGCTTTCTGATTGAAATGAACCAATGCATAGTCCAAAAGGATGGGCACATTACATGAAAACCTACTTAACTCTCAAGACCGCTTCTTACATTGGACCATGTACCAATGTTAGCCTTGAGTCCACACCTTGGATCATCTCATGAGGATCACCTAAGATGGTCCCACTCTATAAGATCCTGGTTCAGTTTGTCTACGGCCATGAATCTGCATTTCAGAAAGCACCCCAGATGATTCTCAGACCCACTACAATTTAAGAATCACAAAGCTCAATAGTGAAATGTATGCCTTTTGGAGAAAAAGAAGGAAGGTAAGAAACTCCTGCAGACCAGCACAGGCCATGGTCACCCTTTCACTCAGGTGTGTGACTCTTTCTTCTCTACCTCAAACAATGCTTCTTCCCAATGCATATATGTGAATTTCATGATGAAATGAAATGACACGTGCCTTTGGATGATACTTAACAGTTTTTTTCATTCTGAGAAGGTATTTTATTTGTTTATATTTATTTACTTAAATCAAGGCCACCTCAACTAGAAACCCTTTGGTCTCCATGCTCTGATTCCTTTTTTGATGGGCTTTAAAGTTACTGACCCCCTCATCTCAGCTATGGTTCCAGTGATCCCCAGGCCCTGCCACATTCTGCTCACTGCGGTGTTCCATGCTGCTCTTTTCTGCTGTCTCAGACTTGATCCCACCTCTCTACTCTCTTCCAGGTGAATGAAGCAGGCTCTGAACTTCGCGAAAAGTCATTTTCGCTTGAAGACCCTAAACTTGTTGTAGTTTGACTCCCCCTCTTTTTTTTTAATTAATTTTTTTTTTTTTTTGAGACAAGTCTTGTTATGTTGCCCAGGCTTGTCTTGGATTCCTGGGCTCAAGGGATCCTCCTGCCTCAGTCTCCTGAGTAACTGCGAGTATAGGTGTGTGCTCTCCCACAGTTTTTGAGATAACCTAGACTCCTTTGTGGTGCGAATGGGACTGGTGTTTTCATAGAGAGGAGAAGCTTTGTCCTCAGCCTCCTGGACTGCTCTAGCTTTTTCCTTTTTTCATCCCTGTTGCTCCCTTGCAGGGACCATCTTCAGCTAAGGACCAGAAGATGAATGCTCATAGGGTTGACTTGTGTGCCCCAGTCCTTTGGTGATGGCAGTGGCGTCTTGTGGGAGTTCTGTCCTTTATCTTTCTCTCTCTCTCTGGGCTTCAGTCTTGGGATGGGAGACTTTTCTGGCTTCTGTCTCATTCATTCCCTCGTGTAGCCTTCATCTGCAAGGCCCAGACGAGGGGGTCCTGCCATTAGGCCTTTAACAATTTCTGCAGCAGGTTTGCCAGTCATTTCTGCTCCTTCAGCCACCACACTCGGGCTGCTCTCTGGGGAAAGACCAGAAATTCCTCCTGGCGTGCTGGACATTCCCTCTGAGCACAGGGACATGCTTGTAAGCAGTTGCTCCAACTACCTAAAGATCCTCTGAGCACGCCTGCCATGATGTGCTGGTTCCACGTCCTACTGGATCCATGGAGGCAGCTCTTGCTGGTGCTGTGTTAATGTGCTCTGAGTCTGCAGACTTGGTGGCCTGTGTGTCCATAGCACCTGCTTTCATGCCTGTTGCTACCGCTGCTGTTGCCCCTTCATTGAGCACTGATTGCATTGAATGAACGAATGAATGAATGAATGAAGAGGAGTGCACTTCCATGAACACACGTGCCAGAGACGTGTTGAATTTCTTCCCCCTAAGCGCAATCAGAGGAGGTGACCCCAAGCGCCTCAGGGACCGTGAGAAGTTCCTAATGCTGGCCTGATGCAGATTCCCTTCTCCATGGAACACCATGGCCACTAGGCTCTGCCTCCCACACAGGTATCCCCATAGCGTCCTCAGCTGGGATGGCCTGGGTACAGATGTAAGCCTTCGTTGGTGGTCTTAGGGGATAAACAAGGTTTTTCCAGATCTTTTGCATCTGCAGGGGCACAGCTGCAGGTGAAATGAGTGGCCAATGGCGAGCTTCAGGTGGAACTGTTGTCTGTGGATGGCCATCTTTAAAAACCTCAAGGAGGCAGCCCTGTTGCCTCAAAGGTCTTTATCGGCCTACAACCTCTACCTTGGATGTCTCAGTCACTTTTTTTTTTGAGACAGAGTATCATTCTGTCACCCAGGGTGGAGTGCAGTGGTGTAATCTCGGCTCACTGCAACCTCCTGGATTAAAGTGATTCGCCTGCCTCAGCCTCCTGAGTAGCTGGGATTACAGGTGTCCACCGCCATGCCCGGCTAATTTGTGTGTGTGTGTGTGTGTGTGTGTATTTTTAGTAGAGACAGGGTTTCACCATGTTGGCCAGGCTGGTCTCGGACTCCTGACCTCAGGTGATCCACCTGCCTCAGCCTCCCAAAGTGCCTAGATTACAGGTGTGAGCCACGATGCCCAGTCTCTCAGCCACTTCTGGTCATGCCAGCAGCATGGCATCAGATATTTCCCGGCTGGGGCTGGTGGATACACAGTCCACAGCCACCATTCCATGGTGTGTAGATGGATCATCACTCTTCTTTTGCTATGTGGAAAAAGTCTCTTTCAAAAATTTGTTAAATTAACTTAATTTTGGCCTGAGGCTGCCTCCATACCTTGAGTTTCTGTGTCAGGAGCCACAACCTAACTTAGTAGGTAAACAAACCGAAACCCTAATTTAGGAGCATATTTTTGTAACAAATAGCTGTGTCACAGCCAGTCATAGCAACCGAACTTCCGCTAATCACAGGCTACCCACTGATCAGACCATGTCCAAAAAAGGCAAATGCCGGAGTTGTAACCAATCAAGCTATTTCTGTAGGGTACTTCCAGTTTTCTGTCTATAAATAATCCCTGCCCAGGGAGCTCTCTGAACTTCCACTTGTTCTGGGTGTTGCCTGATTCATGAATCATTCTTTGCACAATTAAACTCTGTTCAGTTTAATTTGTCTAAAGTTTTTTCTTTCAACAGAACGATGTGTACTTGAAAACAGTACACTCTCTCTTGCACAGCTGTCCCTGGAGCTTCCCCGTGGAGCTGTTAAACTTGCCCTCTGCTGGCAGTTTTCCACAGGGTAATATGGTTACATAGATCCGCAGCTCATGGCAATGTTTCATTAAGACAGCTCTTGGTGGCTGCTTCACACTTTTCTCACCACATCTCAAAGGCTGCCCTGCTGCGCCAGGTCTCCCTGGAACCCGGGGCTCCTGCGCAGGCCCCTATTTTGCTCAAGAACACCCAGGAAGGGAGGGCTTGGCCTGGAATGGGGACAACGATTACCCTCTACTCAGGCCTTTGGTGCCAGCTGAGGTCGATGCTTGTGCCAGGATCGAGACTGTGCCCAGCCCATTGAGGGTGGGCAGATGTGGTGGTGCACAGATGTGGGGGCGCACAGATGTGGGGGTGCATAGATGTGGGGGTGCACTGGACAGGGCCTCCCAGGCAGACACTCATTCACAACAGCCCGAGCCCAATCCGCCACTGCTCGCCTTCCTCCAACGTCTCCTCCTAAACCATCCTTCTACCCATTGTGACCTATCACCTATCACCGTCACTCTCCCCTTTGTCCTCACATCTCCCTCCCCACACCCACAACGTGGTGGTCCTGCCCCGCAATGCAACAGAAACCCTGCCCAGTGCCGGGTGGAAGCTGCGAGGACTGTGTAGACACTGCCTCCACAGGGCTGGCCCACTCTGCCGAGGGCCAGCTCAGGGGTGGTTTTGTTTTAAGTTGCAAAATAAAAGGTATCACCTGTGGGCCCTGAAGGCTTCATTTCCACTGGATGACAGGAACGTGTTTGTTGGGAGGTTGTAGTCTTCCTGAACTGGAAAGGACCTTAGAAACAATCTATTACAACACTCTCCTCCTACATAGAGTTGGAGAAATTTCTCCCATGGCTGGACAGAATCAAGGAGACTTACCCTTTGGAAATACAGTTTTTGACATTACCGCAGGAACATAGCGTCCCCCTCATAATGTTAGGTGGTTAGATAGACATTAGCAACTGGGAGGGGGCAAGAGAGGAGAGCAGAAGGGCTGTCACTAAGGCAGGCCCTGGCCCACCTAAGTTCAGCCCCCAAGACCACCCTAACTCCACCCTGATAGATGGAGCTTGTGGTAAAGTCTGTGGCCAGCACATCCTGGAGAAAGAACTGGGCGCAGATAAAACGCCCCTAATGTGGCGCATGCCCAGTCCATCTAGGCCATAAAACCGGGTAACCTCATCCTCTTTATACAGTCATTATAATAAAATTTACATGTGGTTTTGCCCCCAAGTGGACTTTCCTTAACAAAGTATAAGTAAAGACGTGCAGTCTAAGTTCAGTGATATAAGCATAAACTGCTAATCACATGACACAATCCTGTCACTCAAACAGCCGGAGCCTCAACTCCTCCCCACAAACTGCACAAAAGCACCCTGAGCTCTATAAAGAGGGGCTGATTTCACTTTGCAGAGGTCAGCCCAGCCTCCCTCTGAGAGTGCATTACTGTGCTTCAGAAAGCCTTGTTTTGAGCTTGCATTTCGAGTTTAGTTCGCAATTCTTTGCTCACGATCACAAGAACCGAGACTGCTGGCCCAGAGGTCCGACTTTGTTGATCTCCTTGGCTAAAGGATCCATCCCAAGGCAGGATTCCAGGTGACAATACCATCTTGGCAGTTGCTAATTTTCCTATGCACATACAGGGATCTATTTTGTTTCCATATAGACACAAAACAAGCTTGATTTATCATATAAGCAATTCCAAAGCATTCTTTTAAGCAAGCTGTTTATGTAAGTAGATACTAATGAAAGTTGAGTACACTCAGTAACTGCTGGCTGTATTGGAGCTGTCTACTCATATTTAGAATAATCAAATTTAGGGAAAACAAAAAAGTAGGTGTTTCAGAATGCCCCCATGCTGCTCAGAAAGGTTTGATCTAAATCTAGGAAAGCCACTTTATATGGGAGAGACCTTAATTTTTTAGGCCTGAGTTGATGTCACTGGGGACAATGATATAGTGGCAACTGGATTCGTAAATCCTCTAAAGCTGAAAGCACTTGTAGCAAGGTTACTCTGGGAATAACATGTCCATGGGGAACTTTGGTTCCCCCCACACTGGATTAGAAGAGTTGTCTGGAATTTTCACAAAGACCAGGGTGAGCATCGGATTAAACTGGTGATCAGAATTCTGAGGGCTCATATGAACAGGAGCTGGGTGTGGAAAAGGTCACCATAAACTTACATGTGCTAGAACATCTTTCTACGCTCCACATTTTACTTAGACTTGTCTGGTCAAGATATTTCCAATTGCAAGGCATTTTATTCCAAGTTGTTACATGTTCGTGATTTGGTTTCATAAGGGAGTTGATGGCATTAACTAGGTAGAGACAGAAGAATATTGGGGGTTGAGAGATTAAAACCTAAATATTGGCTGCAATGTACATTACTCCAGTGACAGGTGCATTAAAATCTCAAACTTCACTACTATAGTTCATGCATGTAACCCAAATTTACTTGTACCCCCAAAGCTAATGAAAGTTTTAAATACTTATTTAAAAATGAGAATGTGGGAAGCATCCTACTATGTTAGCCCTCCGGACCATCCAGCCTGGCATTTTTTTAATGACAGAAATATCAACGGATAGATCATGAAAAAACATCATTGCTTTTCTTGACTAACCTGAAGTTCTGTAGAGCCTGACTTCCCTTAGTAGTAGTTTTTGGTTTTTTTGAGACAAGGACTTGCTCTGTTGCCCAGGATGGAGTGAAGTAATGTGAGCGTAGCTCACTGTAGCCTCAACTCCCCAGGCTCAATTAATCCTCCTGGCTCAGCCTTGCAAGCAGCTGGGATTATGGGCATGAGCCACCATACTCAGCTAACTGTTTAGTTTTGTGTTGAGACAGGGTCTCACTGTGCTGCCCAGGCTGGCCTCAAACTCCTGGACTCAAGTGATCCTCCCACCTCCCATTCCCAAAGTTCTGTGATTAGAGATGTGGCCATCGCACCCATCCCCTTAGTAGTATTTTAACGTATCCATTATTCCTTAGAACCTTTTTATATCTTGTTAACTTTTGTGATATTTATTTGCTGTGTTCTGAATGTTGGCGTCCCCCCATATGTTGGCACCTACATGTGTGATAGTATTAAGAGATAGTGATGTAGGGGGTGATTAGGTCATGAGGGTGGAGCCCTGTTGAATGGGATTAGTGCCTCTTTTATAGAGATGTGAAGGAGCCTCCTATGTGGGGACACAGCAACTAGGCACCATCTATGAACAGGAAATAGGCCCTCACCAAACAAAGAATCTACTGTTGCCTTGATCTTGGACTTCCCAGCCTCCAGAACTGTGAGTCATAAATTTTGGTTGCTTATAAATTATCCAGTCTAGGGTATTTTTGTCATAGCCATCCAAATAGAGACATTAGTGTTCCATGCTACAGAAAAGAGTCCTTGATGTTTTCTACCTAATTAATTTCACTTAAGTTTGAAAATAATGTCCTCTCCTCTAGCTACTTCAGAATTGGAAAAAGAGATATGTGGCCTCCTCTTTCATCCAAAGTCCTTCTCTTTAGTCCAAGACCTGTGCCTGTCCTAAAACATGTACTAGATACTGACTAAAACTCATCTGTAATGCACATTGACTTGATGTATTTTACATCTTGCTTCTCCTCTTGTTTCTCTTGACTTTCTAAGCTGCTGACCTGGTTGGTTGTTCTGCCATTTCTTCCTGGTCTTGACTCTGATCTATACAATTTCATCCCCTGATCATGAACTCTTCCATCATCTGAAGTCATCATGTCTCCTTATTAGGCCATATTGGAATACAGATCATCTGGTCTAACCTAGTTACAGGTGTTTTTCTACTTAACATGCTTAACTTCCTTCGCCAAACATCCTCCCCACCCAACTAACTTACTCCAGTCTTTTAAACAAAACTATAGATGTATTTATCTTATCTATGTCACTCATTATTTTATGAACTGCCATCCTGAATCCTTTACAATTTACCTAATAACTCAGATGATGATGATGATGATGATGATGATGATGATGATGATGATGATTTGAGACAGAGTCTCACTCTGTCACCCAGGCTGAAGTGCAATGGTGCAATTTCACCTCCCTGCAACCTCTGCCTCCTGGGTTCAAGCAGTTCTCCTGCCTCAGCCTCCTGAGTAGCTGGGATGACAGGCACATGCCACCATGCCCGGCTATGTTTTGTATTTTTAGTAGATGGGGGTTTCACTGTGTTGGTCAGGCTGATGTTGGACTCCTGACCCTGTGATCCACCCGCCACAGTCTCCCAAAGTGCTGGGATTATAGCTGTGAGCCACTATGCCCGGCATAACTCAGATTTTTAAAAATAACACAGAAGCTGAAAATGTGCCAAGTAAAGTTGCACCGCATGCCTTCGTCCTCTAAACTAGGTGACAGCCCAACCACGCTGTATAATCCTGGGACTAAAACAAAACTACATGGGAGGAGAACAGTGGCAGGGGCTTCTCTATATTTGATGGGCATGGGGGATTTACCTGATTGCCACTATCTTCAGGAACCTTCCAAAGGAGAAAAATCACTTAGTGTTGGTCACTAGAGCTAGTGATTTTTTTTTTTCAAGAAGCTGGATATTACAACTTGATTTTTACTTCTCTCTCTTACAAATGATTAATATTTTCTTAGATCCTGTCCTAGGAAACCATGTTAGAGCTTCCAGTCCACATCCTTAATTCCACGGGCTTCACTCCCCCTTCCAGTTGTGGCACAAGTGACCAGAACCATTACAGTCAGGTGCTGAGCATCAAAGCAAACACGTTTCTGTGTGTAGCACCACAGCCCTTTACTCATTTGTTCATACAACCGTTTTATAAATTGAGGATCAATTATGTGTCCCAAGCATCAAATATTCAGCAGTGAACAAAGAAGTTAAAATCCCTTGTGGAATTTATATTATTTGGAGAAGACAATAAATAATATCAAATATACAGTGTAAATCAAATATACAAAATGTACAAAACCAAATATATAGTATAAATTAAATACACAGTATATTAGGGATAGATGCTAAGGATAAAAATACAGGAAAAGGAGATAGGGAGACCAGGCAAGTCACCACAGAGCGGGTGGCATTGCATAGAAGTCTAAAAGAAGGAAGGAAGGAGGCTTGGGACTGTGTATTAGAAGAGGATTTCAGGCAAGGAGAACAGAAAAAACAAAGGCCCAGGAGAGGCCAGCGTGCCTGGACAGTGGTGAAGTTTGGGGGTTCCAGCCGGAGATGAGGTTGCAAAGTGAGGGCACATTAAGTGCCGACTTCCAGGTCACAGTTGGGACTTTGGATTTTCTTCTGAGTGCAATGGGAAGCAGATACTGTGTTTCGAAGAGCACCTAGTTGTAGTTTTGAGATGATGACTCTGGTTGCTGTGTTGTAGAGGAAAGAAGGAGTGAAATGATCAAAGCAGAGGCTGCTTGGAAGGCTGATGCATGGATCTAGGAGAAAGATGCTGGTGTCTTCGGGGAGGGTGGTGGCCAGGGAGATGAGAAGGGGTCAGATTTTGGATATTCTCTGAAGGTAGACCCAAAAGGATTTTCTGGCAGATCAGATGCCAAGTGAGAGAAAGAGAGGAGTCGAGAAAAACTCTGAGATCTTTTGACCCGTATAGGCATCCCACCAAATCTTCTAAAATCTTCAGACCTTGCTGATGATATTCCCAGGAGTTTAGGAAGCACATTAAAACACGAATGCCAATAATGATGCTGGAGTCTATATTCAAATTATTAATGCTTTATTTCTTTGCTTTCTTGATTGACACATATATGGTATAAATAGTTTACCGAATATATAGTTTACCGAATATAACTTTCTTTATATCTGTTTCCACGTGCAAAATTATTTCTCTTACCTAAAGAATACCCAAACTTGTCTTAATTTTAAAACGAGAGATGTAGGCTGGGCACGGTTGCTCACACCTGTAATCCCAGCACATGGGAGGCCAGGCAGGCAGATCACTTGAGGTCAAGAGTTCAAGACTAGCCTGGCCAATGTGGCAAAACCCCGTCTCTACGAAAAATACAAAAATTAGCCGGGTGTGGTGGCGGGCACCTATAATTCCAGCTACTCGGGAGGCTGAGGCAGGAGAGTCGCATGGACCCGGGAAGCAGAGGTTGCAGTGAGCCGAGATCGTGTCACTGTACTCCAGCCTGGGTGACAGAGCAAGACTCTGTCTCAAAAAAAAAAATAATAATAATAATTAAATAAATAAATAAATAAGAGATGCTACTGTCTTGGGCCAGGGTGGTGTTGGGGGAGAAGGGGTAAGAGTGGTCAAGCGGACTGTCTGACACACCGAATGGGAAGTATCAGAGAAAGACAGGATATCTTAGTCAGCTTGGGCTGCTGTAACAAAGTATTAGGTTGATGCAATTGCGATGAAAAGAAATGACAAAAACCGCAATTACTTTTGCACCAACCTAACACCATAGACTGGGTGGCTTACAAACAACAGGAATTTATTTCTCAAAGTTCTGAAGGGTAGAAATCTGAGATCAGGGTGTCAGCACGGTAAGATTCTGGCAAGGGCTCTCTTCTGGGTTGCAGACTGCTTACTTCTTGTTGTATCCTCACTTGATGGGAAGAGACTGAGCTAGCTCTCTGGCCTCTTCTTATAAGGCACTAATCACATTCACGAGGGCCCCACCCTAATGACCTAATTACTTCCAACCAGGCTCCACCTCCTAATACCATCACTCGGGGGATCAGATTTCAATGTATGAATTTTTGTGGGGACAAAAACCTTCAATCCATAACAGAGGAGAAATAAAGAAAATAAATTGCCCCAATGTATTAATGGTAAGTGGATTTTTGTTGTTGTTTTGAGACAGAGTCTCTGTCACCCAGGGTGGAGTGTAGTGGCACATTTTTGGCTCACTGCAACCTCTGCCTCCCAGGTTCAAGTGATTCTCATGCCTCAGTCTCCAGAGTAGCTAGGACTACAGGAATGTGCCATCACACCCAGCTCATTTTTTAGTATTTTTAGTAGAGACGGGGTTTCACCATGTTGGCCAGGCTGGTCTCCAACTCCTGACCTCAGGTGATCCACCCGCCTTGGCCTCTTAAAGTGCTGGGATTATAGACATGAGCCATCGCACCCCACCAGGTTTTTATCACTAACAAGAATGAAGAATAGTACGTGATATCTTTGTGGGTGGGCTCATTTAACAATGATTTTCTAGTGTCTTCTTGGTGCCTAGGTGCTAGAGACATGTCAGTGAACAAGATGTGCAGAAATCCCAAATCTCAAGGAGTTTACATTCTGGAGGGTGGAGACAAGTAATGTGTATGTAATATGTCCGACGATAAGTACTGAAGGCAAAGGCGTGGTGCGGGTGGGGGGACAGCAAGGAAGGAGGATGGAAAGTACCGGGGGATTCATAATGTAGTAAATTCTTAGAATTTGTTAAATAATATATGGGGTTTATTCCTATGTCTACTTTTTAAACAGCTTGATATAGGGAAATGTATTCATTTAATCACTTTGACTATCAGCAAAATAGGCCATGGGTCACACACTTAGTATTTCTAGATTCTTCAGAGTATTAGAAATGAAAAATGAAGCATAGCACCCTTTGTAAGGGTAGTGGCCCTTGCGCACTTTGTGTACCCTGTAGGGATAACAAAGAACGCGCGGTAAACGGTACTTGGTTAGATGGTAGTCATTGTAGGCAATTGGCTTTAGACTTACACTTCATATAAGCTCTATTTAACCTACTCAGGTTGTCCTCATTAGGGCTTTTCACTTGGAACGCTATTATAGCAATAATATATTGTATTTTTAGCATCTTATATAAAGTTTCCCACAAATGCCCAAGTTATATAATCAGCCCCCCCTCGGCCCCCCCACCCCCGGCTTTCTTTCAGCTTCCCACAGTTTTACAGTAGGGGCAAGGAGGTGTGAGTGCAATAGGGGATCCCTGTACAGTGACTGCAGGTGTTCAGGTCTCAGAGACTGGTTCCCCCTCTCTAAACAGGGATGGGTACGCACCAACAAAATGTGTTTCTTGATACCCTTCTCTTCTATTCTCAGCCCTCACCTGCTGTTACATTTTCAGCAGGTATCACATGGCTGTGTTCCTCAGTCTGGGAGACGCTCTGTCTCCTCTTACTGTGTTCAAACCAAGCCCTGGGGCTTGGCTCCAGAGGCAGAAGGCACCTTAGGGGTAGTTCCAGTTCCCTCTTTCTACAGATAGCAAATGAGGCCTAGGGAACCCAGGTGACTTCTTCCCTGGCATAGAGGCATAAATACAGTCAGCACCAGGTGGCCAGATTCCCTCGCTGGTATGACTTCTATGAAACTAGCAGCTTCTCAGATCTCAATTTTCTCACATATATATAATGAGAGGTATGACAAGGTGGTGTCTAGGGCCCTCTCCATCTGTGTATTGTGTTGAAAAATGCTACTGGGGACCAGGCGTGGTGGTTTATGCCTCTAATCCCAGCACACTGGGAGGTTGAGGCAGGGAAATTGCTTGAGGCCAGGAGTTTGAGACCAGCCTGGCAACGTAATGGGGCCTGCTTCTACAATGAGGTTTTAAAAAAAAAAAAAAAAAAAAAGCACTTTGCTGGACAGAGAGTCTGTAGTCCCAGCTACTCAGAGAGGCTGAGGTGGGAGATCACTTGAGCCCAGGAGGTCAAGGCTGCAGTGAGCTATATACTCACTATGCACTGTAGCCTGGGTGACAAAGCTAGATTGTGTCAAAAGAAAAAGCTATTGGGTAGGTACTGTTTATATGAAATGTTATAGTTACTCTCTTTGAATAGAACATTATCAACTGAAATGAATTAAGAATGGGACGTATTTTGCTCGGACTGACAAACTCAGTTTCTTTTTTAATAAGAATGTAAAGAAACAAATGGTAAATTCACCCACAGCAAAAAAAAAAAAAGAGGTTCAAATACACATCTTCAGCTGAGTTGTATACAAGAAAAGCACTGTGTTATGTTCCTCTTAAATAGGAGTTTACCAAACTATATCAGGAAAAGTCTTATGGTGTGGCAGTGGGAGGCAGGGATAAGCAGGCAATGATGGTGATAAGCATTTTCCAAATTAGGAAACAGATACGCTTTTCTTCTTACTCTCTTACATAACTGATCTATTTTAGAAGACAACACTCAAAAACCGAAACAGAATACAAATCTCATGATTTTACTACTTTGTTAGCAAAGAATGACACAAGCAAGTAATGCGGAAGGAAAAGGAGAGCTCTTCTCTCCATTGTACTTCTAGCCAGGGGCAGTTTAGCAGGATTCCCTCTTCTCCATCACAGCCTGCTGGGTGACTCAGAGACCTGTCTAAATATTAGGAAATGAAAGTAGAAGGACACTAATTTTTCTCACCTTTGAATTTAAACAAGCAGTCACATTATCGTGCAACTTTTGGGTGGCAGAGAATGATGGAAGGGTGACCTGTGACAGTGCCAGTGACTGCTTTGCCTAGACTTCCTGATTCAGAGGGAAGTTATGCAGCTCACAAAGGCCACAGCGGCAGTACAGCCTCTTACATAAATAAGTTACATAAATGAGAACAAGTTATGTAAATGTATAAACCAGCAAACATGAATTATAACCATTCACAAATGCCAAGGAGAACACGGTAAGATTCCTCCTACGGTCCCATTTTTTTCTCCCGCACATTATCATAATTGTGCCATTTTATTTCACATCAGAATCAGATGTGGTTATCTGTCATATTTATTAGGGAAAGGAACTCCAAAGGACAAATAATACTTCACATTATTTTTCTGAACCACATATTGTACTTTTGGCAGAAATCCCGTAATAGAACCCGACTTTATATTTGAAAAGAAGTTTATGAGTGTTTATTAATTTATTATGCTCCTTGTAATAAACATGAACACATTATTTACTATTGTACATTTTGCAAGTTGCCATTAAGAACAAGAATGCATTACAAAAATGAATGTGCGTGTACACATGGATATTTGTTATATTAGTTGTGATTTCAAGTCTCAAGGGAGTATGTGGACATCAGATGAAAGTCACTGTTCTGCTTGTTGAGGGAAGGTAGTAATTTCGGGGGTTAGGATTGGATTTAAGGTTATCTCATGACTTAATCCCAGTGCTTCCAATGCCAAATGCTGAGGAGGTGCTCCTTGGATCTAGCTGCAGTTTGCTTCAGGTGCAATGTGAATGATAAATGAACTTGTTTCTGTCTGCATCCTGTTGGAACAGGAGGCTTGGCTTTTTCCTCAAGCACCTCTTTTTTATTCATTCCCTTTAGGGTAATATATCTCTATCTTTTCTGACGTTACACGACTTGCTCATTGTGTAGTGAAAACACATTAACTCAAAACATTTTTTAGCCTTAATTGCCGTTCCTTATAAAGAGAAATATTAAACTTATACCATTTTCAGACATACCATGCTCAGGTGAACTTTCCAATTAGCAACTTCCTTTACTTTGAAAATCTCATATATTTCTATGAAATATTACTATTATTTTATTAAATATTATATATGATCAGTCTAACGTAGTAACATAATAGTGGAATAGACGTGATCTTAAAATCTGTATTAGCTGTGTGATTTTTGACAAATAACTTTCCCTCTGTTTCCAATCATTTGAAAAAGGACTAAAAGTTCTAAGTGACTCCCAACATTAACAATCTAATACCCTATAATCAAATCTATAAATATTTTCAGCGGAGAGCTTTAAACTTGCCGCTGTGAAGTTTAAGGGAAATAGCACCTATTATATATCAACCCCATCATTTTCTTCTGTTGGCAAAACTGCAGACCCTGCTTGGGTTGTAGTAATACGGTGACCGCCACGTGAAAAACATTTTTCTTTTAAATATGCCAAATACAGACTTTAACCAGCTGTAAGGCAGTGCCTGAGGTGTGGAGACACCTGAGGAACCTGTGGGCTTTCTCCCTCGAGGTGGGCCTACGATGAGTTTTCAGCAACGGGCAGCAGTCACGTGGCACCAGGAAAAACTCCTTGCCCTCTGGAGGGAGTCGCCCCAGGAGCGGGGGTTTTGTGTTCATGTTTAAAGTTGAGTCCTCTAGAACCGAAGAGTCCCAGTCATCTGCCGAAGGTGCCCTCCCAGGCCCCCTGCTTGGGAGCGCCCACCTGGAACCTGGGCATAGAGGAATGAAAATGCAGACCTGCACAAGCATGAGGACACGCCGGGAGACCCCTGCCCGCCAGGAGCTGGGGCAGGTCCGGCCTGGGCGGGGGCGTCGGGGGGAGGGGTGGTGACCCTGAGTCCCGCGCGGCAGGGGCGCGGGCCACCGCAGGTGGGGGCGTCGGCGAGCAGGCAAGCGGGGACTGAGGCTCCGGGCTCCATCGGGCTCTGTTCCGTCACGAGCCGAGCCCTCCTTTCCGGAGAAGCCAATTAGATCTCCGACGGAGGAATCATCCGACCTGCGTCCCCCGCCGGGAGGGGGCTCGGGAGGGGCGGGGCCCAGCGCTTGGCTCCTCGGGAGCGCGGCCGCGGGCTGCGTGGGGGAGTCCCGGCGCCGTCGCCGAGCCCGGCCCCGTCGCCGAGCCCGGCCCCGCCCCCGCCAGGCCCCGCCCTCGGGGCTTCCCGGGCGCGCGCCGCCCCGCCGTGTCCGCGCGCCACGCCCCCCG
>NC_045440.1:3876105-3881965 GCF_002776525.5 Piliocolobus tephrosceles | reverse complement strand
AGGCTCCGGGACCGTGGCGGCGGGCGGCGGCGGCAGCGCAGCCCTCCGCGGGCCGTGTCCTCTCCGGCGGTGGCGAGGAGTTCCCCGGGAGGGAGTCGGGAGATGGCCCCGGCGCCGCAGGGCCGAGGCCGGTTCTGGGAAGTGGGCGGCGGCAGCGGCCTTCGGCTGGAGCGCGCGGCCGCGGAGTCGGAGCGCTGGGAACTGCTGCTCCGCCGCGGGGAGCTGCTGGCGCTGGGCGGCCACCTGAAGGGCTCGCTGGAGGCGTTCGCGGCGGCGCTGCGCCGCGGAGCCCCGGCCAGGCCCGAGTGCCTGGGCGCCCTGGTGGACTGCCTGGTGTTCAACTACCGGCTCCGCCACGGGCTGAGCTGGAGCGCGGCCCCGGCTGCGGGCGCGGACGGCGGCGCCTGCGGGCTCCTCAGATGCCTGGGCTGCCGGGGCTTCCTGAGCGAGCCAGTGACCGTGCCCTGTGGCCACAGCTACTGCCGCCGCTGCCTGCGGAGGGAACTCCGCGCCCGCTGCCGCCTCTGCCGGGACCGGCTGCCGCCCGCCACCGCCAGTGCCACTGATGCTGAAGGGACCGCCCCGCGGCCGCCGCCTCTGGCCGCCGCCATCGCCGCCTCAGACTTCAGAACCAGCGTCGTCCTCAACCACCTGGCCGAGAAGTGGTTCCCGGGCCAGCGCGAGCGGGCCCGGGCGGCTGGCAGACTCGGGGAGCTGCTGCACCAGGGGCGCTACCGGGAGGCCCTGGCCGCCGCCTGCGAGGCGCTGCGAGCAGGTGACCGCGCGGGGATGCGGCGGGGCCGGGTCGACCGCACCCTCCTGGCCCCGAGGGCCGGGGACCCGGAGCTTGTCTGCGTCCCGGGAGTCTCCTCTGCTTCCCCGGGGCCGCTGGGCCACTGGCGTTTCGGGTCTCGGGGTGCTGGGGGGTGTGGGAGGGGGCGGCGCCCCGGGGTGCTTCGGTCACAATGGGGATCGCCCTGGGAGCCGACTGTGACGCAGCGCGGGGAGGGGCGCCCGGCGCGGGGTTCCCTCGGCCGCGGCCTGGCCGTCGGGCGTGCGCTCCGGCGCAGAGTGGGTGACCGGGACCGTGGCTGCCCCGGCGCGGGATGGGTGGGAGCTGGGCTATCCCGAGTGGCCGCTCGCTTCCTGCCGCGCGCTTTCCGGGAATTGACTCTCTCGGGCCAGGCCCGCCGCGGAGAAACGACTGCTGGGGTGGGGAGAGAATCCCCCGCGAGGACAACTAGGCCGGGAAGGCGGCGTCTCCCTTCCTCACCCACAAAAGTCACCGGGACAATTGGGAGCCGCGGGAGGGCAGAATTGCATAAGCTGGGGGCGGGGGTCGTTGTGTAACGGGTGACGTCCGGTGGGCGTGGCGGGAGCTCCGCGCGGGCACCCGGCCCCGGGAGGCCCCGCAGGCCGCTGGGCTTGGGGCTTGGGGCGGAGCTGCCCCGGTGGTCCCTTGCTACCTGGAAATGCCTGAACTGGTTTCTCTCGAAAGTTTCAGCTGGCCTGTTTCAGATCATGCTTATTTCCTATGTACTTTGCAGTGCACCTAGCTTATGGTAAAGATGAGAGGGGCTTCCTGATCCAGAGTTCTTTGCCACGCTTCTCTTGGCCGTTCCACTTAGGATCAAGCTGTGGGGAAAGGCCTTGTAGGTCTTGAGTGCATTTCTTAGTCTCCAAGAAGCAGCCTCGGCCTCCTAACCTAGGTTAGCTAGCACTTTCTTCTTAAGGTGGTTTTAGGCGCTGAAAGGGGGCGGTGTCAAGCTTCTCTTATGTAAAAGGAAGAGTTGTTCTTTAAATCGGTAGTTCTTTACCAGCGGGATTTACCTCCCCTGTTTCAGGGGACATTATCTAGAGCAATATCTGGAGACATTTTTGGTTGCCACCTCTTGTGGGGGGTGGTGCTGGTACCGACATCTAGTGGGAGAGGCCGGGGGTGCTGCTCAGACATCCTACGAGGCACAGCAGGATTCCCACAACAAAGAATTATCAGGCCCCAAGTGCCACTGTTGATAAACCTCGTGTTACGCGTATTTCAAGATTTTAGTATCTATCCATTGGCATGAAATGATAGTTGGGGGAATAATCCCCAAGAAAATAGACATCTAGAATAGCAGCTGACTTTAGGTATTACAGGTAAATTTATAGACTGTGTAACTGAAAGGATCATCTTTCAGGTCATCTTTTGTCCCAAGTGCTTAGTCATATTGAACTAATGTCAAGATCTTGCATTGTTTAATATCTTTAGAGTTCGAAGCACAAACACCGGAGATTTTTGTATTCTTTCAGTGCCTTTATGAGGAGTAGGCAGTTATAAAATAGAAAGATAGGCTCAGAACAAAAGAAAAGTGTTTGGAATACACAATTCTGATACGGATGACTCTGCCTCTCTGGGTGAATAAAGAGAAGGGAAACTGGACTCAGCTGTACAGACCACCTAGTAACTGACCATGGTGTGATTTTTAAAGCAAGGAAGCAGATGCCAGGCAGTGAAGACTTGGGCACAGTGACACTGTTAACTGGTCGAGAGGCAGCGCTGTATCTTCCACTTCTCCTAAACGTTGGTCTAGGGTTCATCCTGCCTTATAGCTCATCCAATGAAAATGTTTATTATACATAAACAAGGAAGTTTTTTTGGTCACTGAGGCTGAAACTTATGGACAGTACTACTGATGTAGTGATTCGACCTTAAATTAGGTGTTTTACAAGAATCCAGGTCCTGGTCCATGGAAGAACAGTGAACGCATTTGCTAATTGAGGTCTAGCTTAACATTCTGTGACCAATAATAATTAACAGAGATTCTGGTTCTTGTATCGAGGATGTTATGTTTAACAGGAAAAGGCTCTGAAAGATGTAATCTCTGCTTTTTACAACCTGCATAGATTGCACGTGGGGATTTTGCACACTAAGCAACTTAATGCTACTCTTGCAGGAATAGAACCCGAGTCTTCCGACTTTCACCTCATTAGCTAATTTTTTCCTCATTTTTAGTTCTTTCAAGAATCATTAATTCCATACTTGAAAATGTCCGAATGGCACTAATGAGGATAAGTTTTTTAAATCTTTTGAATTATTAATGTGAAGTAAAATGAGAAAAAAATCTTAGAGCTATTAGAGTTGGTAAAGGGCCGATTTATAAGTGTTTCACAATTTATGGGTATAAATCAAAATGTTAACGAGTACAGTCATAATCTATTTGTATAATCGTTAGGCTTTAACTTCTTTGGAATTGGCAAGTTAGGCATTTGACATGTATTTCTATAACTGTGCAGTTGTAGTTATTAATGACCCTGTCATTATTGTTGATAATGAAAAAAGATCTTCACTATAATTTTTTTCATATAATTCTTATAATGAAACAAGTAAATACTATTAACTAGAAAAAATCTAGTCTGCAGTTAGCCCACACACATCCAAACTTATCTCTGCCAGCAGCAAAAGAAAGCTTGAAAACCTTTGCCAAAATCAGAAGTTTCCCATTTAGATTACATAAGTTTCTGTTGAATTGAAATATATTTAGATAACATTTAAACCATTGATCTTTTGGTATTAACTCTCAGATGTTTCATAACTTTCTGTCTTTTTAGTATTCAAGGATATTATGTAAAGTTTTTCCTGCGCTGAATCTCTGTACTTGAGCCTATTGAAATGATCCCACTAAGCCATGCTGTCTGCCTTTTGTGTTTAACGTTTTTTTACACTGACTTGTCTCCTTCGTGTGTTTACCTCTCCTCTAAAAGAAGACAACAGAACAGTATAATTTACAATTTGTACAGGATAAAAGAAAAATAAAGGTTATAAGGGGGAGAACATTTTGTTTTAAAATATTTGGGTAAGGAAAATTTTGTCTTTAATATTAATTCTGTAATCCTTGACCAGGCATGGTGGCTCACACCTGTAATCTCAGCACTTTGGGAGACTAAGGTGGGCGCATCACTTGAGGCCAAGAGTTCGAGACCAGCCTGGCCAACATGGTGAAACCCTGTATCTACATAGAAAAAATTAGCCGGGCGTGGTGGTGCATGCCTGTAGTTCCAGCTACTGCAGAGGCTGAGGCAGGAGAATTGCTTGAACCCTGGAGGTGGAGCTTGCAGTGAGCAGAGACCACACCACTGCACTCCAGCCTGGGCAACAGAGCAAGACTCAGTCTCAAAAAATAAAAATAAAAAATAAATAAAAATAAAAATATGATCCTTGACTGTTACCCAGTATTTTTACATTATTCATATTAATATCATTTGATCTTCACAGAGAATTCTATGGAGTACCATAATATTATCCTCAGAGGGAAATTGAGGCACCTATGGATAGACATGCAGTGTGGCTTAGTGATTAAAGCTCTGCATGCTGGAAGCTGACACCTGGCTTTCATTCCCAACGCAGCCCTCGTTTCTCTCCGACCTTGTGCATGTTGCCTAACCTCTCTGTGTTTTGGTTTTCTTATCTGAAAAATGAGAATAGTCTCTACCTCATAGGGTGTTGTGAGAATCAAATGAGTAAAAACATGCTAAGTGTTTTAAATAGTGCCTGACACAGAGTAATGCCCAGTAAATATTGATTAAATATTTTTAAGATGTAGAAGTGTGTTTTGGCCAGAAGGTGATTTCGCTGAAACTGGAATCTAAACCTTGGGATTTTACATCCTGTTCTGTTCTGTCACTTGGTAGAGAGAGTAAAGATTACATCCCGATTTTAGTCTACACATGTTAATTAGCAGTTTAGCATTCATCAATAAACTATAGATACTGAAAAGCTTTAGCTATCAGAAGATCAGTCAAATTATAGGTAAATACTGAATACATTTAAAGAAAATGTGGAGGGTTTTTATTTCGTAACTCGACTAGGTTAAAATGAAGAAATTTGAATTTAAACAATACAGTAGTTTCCCCTTATTTGTGGTTTCAGTTACCCACATAGTACAGTATGATAAAATATTTTGAGACCACATTCATGTACCGTTTATCACAGCATATTGTTATAATTGTTCTATTTTATCATCAGTTATTGTTACTAATTTCTTAGTATACCTAATTTATAAATTAAAGTTTATCATAGGCATCATAGTATATATAGGGCTTGGTACTCTCCAAAGTTTCAGGTATCCGTGGGGGTCTTGGAACGTATCCCCCCCGATAAAGGGAGGCTCCTGTAACTTATTTATGTCCTTCCTTATTGTGCAGAGGACTTGAAACAGGAAACATAGATGTCTGTATGGTGATTATAGTTCACAAGTATTTTCATTTCTGTTATCGTAATTGATACATACACAAACTCATATGAGATAGGAGGGCAAGTATTAGTATACCTAATTCACAGATTTAAGAAAAGTCCCAAGAATTTTAGGTGACTTTCTTAAGGCAAGTAAGTGACCAAGTTAAAACTGAAAGCAGAACCCAAATATGTGCATATTGATTCTAAATGCAAAGTTTATTTTAAAATTAGCATGTAAAACATAAATCTATTCTTACCATTCAACAATTTTTTATTGAGTAGCTACTATATACCAGGCATTGTTTTAGGTGCTAGAAATATAAAAAGGAGTAAAATAAAGTCCCTGTCCTTGTAGAGTTTGTATTTTTTGTTTCTTTTATAATTACAGCAAATTGAAAATCTCTAGAAAATGGGGTTTACTGCCTAATTGACTTCTTCTTAACCAAGACTGTATCTCTAATTATTTTCTTTGATTCATAAGATACTTTAAGGATTTTTTTTTTTTTTTTTTTTTTAGTGCCTCAGGGTTACTAAAAAGATCAGTTATAATGGCTATTGATATAAATGATAAAAAAACTGATTGAAGTGTCCCATTTCGGCCGGGCGCGGTGGCTCAAGCCTGTAATCCCAGCACTTTGGGAGGCC
>NC_045440.1:3642416-3876005 GCF_002776525.5 Piliocolobus tephrosceles | reverse complement strand
AAACTAGCCGGGCGAGGTGGCGGGCGCCTGTAGTCTCAGCTACTCAGGAGGCTGAGGCAGGAGAATGGCATAAACCCGGGAGGCAGAGCTTGCAGTGAGCTGAGATCCGGCCACAGCACTCCAGCCTGGGTGACAGAGCGAGACTCCGTCTCAAAAAAAAAAAAAAAAAAAAAAAGAAGTGTCCCATTTCAAATGAGTAATTTGTTTTTTAATCTGTTCCTCATTCATCAAATGCAGGATTTACCAAAACTGAATTATCTTAGATTTCGAGTTATTTATATATTAACTTTTTGTTTATTCAGAATCATTTTTGTATTTGTTGGAATATTTCTAAGAGGCTTGGAAAATCTCAAGTAAAATTTTAAATGATTTTGTGTAGTATTCTGCCTCTTTCCAAAGGTATTTCTGAAAATTGGGATTGTTTTATTATTGAAGTTGAATGACTTCAGGGAACTGTAAAATGCAAGATGGAAGCTTCTGTTTGGTTTTTTCTTTCCCTTTGGTAAGCTCTTTTGCTTCCCCTCCCCTCGACCCACCTTTGTGCTGTCTGTTGTCCAGTCTGCTCTGCTGATCCCTACAGATGTTTCTTATCTAGGCTACCATTTATGTGGGTAAAAGACAAGGTAGAAAATACTCTTCTGTACCTTGTATCAAGGGCTAATCTAATGTCTTCATCACCTTGTTGTGAGATATTTTGGAATGTTATCAACAACAATTATAGATGGAGCATGTATGTCCCAGGTGTGGTGTTAACTGTTTAACATGCATTATCTTATTCAATCCTCACAGCAGTTATAAAATGTAGGTGTTTTAGAGGTAAACATATTATAGGTGAGGAGAGTTCAAACAGTTAAACTACCAAAAGGGGATGTGAACCCAATTTCTGTATCCAGTGTTTATGATCTTACTATCCCAAACTCCTACTCCTGAACATTCTTAATCAATCATCAACAACTTATCAGTTGGCAGCTTTGAGCTCAGCCCTGGTAACCAAGTCCTACTATACTGAACTTAATGAAGCAACAGAAGCAAAAAAAAGAAAAAAAGAAAGAAAAATTGGTATTCGATATTCTGGTTAGCCTTTGAAAATTTTGATAGCTTGATCTATAAATCTAAGAAAAAGACACTCAGAAAAATGAGAAAAAGGATATGAATAGAGAACTTTATACACAGCCCAAATACTGAATAAACAACAGAGTTTTAAAGGTCAAACTTAATGAAGAAATGGAGGTTGTTAAAATTATGATGCTATTTTTAATTTATATATTTCTAGCAAAGAGAAAAAACACAGCTTGTGGGAGTGTAAAATAAAGTTTTTATAAAAGAAGGGTTGGCGGAATGTGTTGGAAATGTTGTATATCTATATAACTTTGTAGGCCCAGCATGGTGGCTCATGCATATAATGCCAAAACTTTGGGAGACCAAGGAGGGAGGACCACTTGAGCCCAAGAGTTTGAGACCAGCCTGGGCAACATAGTGGTACCCTATCTGTACAAAAAATTTAAAAATTAGCCAGGTGTGGGGGCATGCACCTGGAGTCCCAGCTACTGAGGCAGGAGGATCTATTGAGCACAGGAGGTCCAGGCTGCAGTGAGCCATGGTAATGCCACTGCATTCCAGCCTGGGCTACAGAGTGAGATCTTTTCTCAAATAAATAACAAAATAAAGTGCAGTAAATAAATAACTTTCTACATACTGTATAGCAAATAACTAAAAAGGCAAGCAGATAAAGATAGACGTTTGTTATACTTTTTATACTGCCAAAAGTTGGAAATAACTTAATTGCAGAGTAGGAAATTTTTAAATAGGTTGTGTATATAGTAGGATATTTTGCAACTATTAAAAATCATGTGGACTAGTATTACAGGGAAGAAAAAAGCAGATTATAAACAGCATATGTGATATATTTTATAAAACTACATGTTAATAATGTACTTCACACATAAAGAACAAAAATACATGGGAGGCCGTTGTTTTCGACTGACCTCCTGCACTAGGCACCAGCAGACCAGGCAGAATCAGAATGGAGGCCCTTGTGCTAAGTGCCACATAATCAAACTGAACTTTGAATTTGAATTGAAATGAGCCAGTTTTCTTAAAAAAAAAAAAAAAAAAAGAGATTTCAGTCAACCTGAGTTAGTGAAATAAGAAAGTCCTCTCTGTTTTAACCCTGTAAAGAAAGTTTTCAGCTTTGAAACAATTCGTGTCCCTTATTTCTGCTCTCTTCAGCTCTTTTCTGCCTAGAAGGCTAACCTCCTCTGCTTAGCTCATCAGAACACTCATTTTGTAGAATGAGGTGTTGCGCATTTCTAGAATCACAAATAAAAGCCAATTCGAACTTTAAATTTGTGGTAATTATTTTTCTTTTGTTAATACCAACACTGGCTGTTTCTTTGTGATGGGAAAAAGATAGTTTTTAACTCTTATTTCTATATTTTTCAAATTTTATGACTAAACATTTTTTAAGCTTTTTTGATTTGAAAAAAACTTTCTTGAAGGTGAGCTAAAGAAACAACTTGCCGGGCGCGGTGGCTCAAGCCTGTAATCCCAGCACTTTGGGAGGCCGAGACGGGCGGATCACGAGGTCAGGAGATCGAGACCATGCTGGCTAACACGGTGAAACCCCGTCTCTACTAAAAATACAAAAACTAGCCGGGCGAGGTGGCGGCGCCTGTCGTCCCAGCTACTCGGGAGGCTGAGGCAGGAGAATGGCGGGAACCCGGGAGGCGGAGCTTGCAGTGAGCTGAGATCCGGCCACTGCACTCCAGTCCGGGTGACAGAGCGAGACTCCGTCTCAAAAAAAAAAAAAAAAAAAAAAAAAAAAAAAAAAAAAAAAAAAAAAACAACTTTAAGACTCCTGTTACTAATCACGGATCCCTAAGGAACAAAGATAGGAAACCATGACCAGCTCTCTCTTCAACCCATGAAATAAATGCTTTGGACAGCTGAAGATTAGATTCCTCTGGGAGCAGAGTCTTATTTCAATCTTTTTACTTGCCGAATGACTTACAGATCATGCTGGATGTAAAAGGAGAGAAAATGGGAACATGAATTGAGCTTAAGGAATCAAATTTTAATGAATTTTCCGTAGTTCAGGAAACATTTATCAAAGCCAGGATCTGAGGATAAAAGGCAGGAAATAATGGAGTTCAAAAATCTTTAAATTACTTTAATAACTGCCATATATATACAGTGAAGGTACAGAATTGTAATAGCAAACACGCCATGCTTTCAGTGTACCAAGCCCTGTTCTAAGTACTTTGCACCCATTAACTTACTCTCTTGAGTAACCCTTGAGGTAGAGACTGTTACCAACATATTAATAGTGTGGCGGTAAACAGCTAGAACTCGAGCTGGCTTCCTGAGTTAGAATCTCAAATCCACCAATTACTAGCTGTATGATCATGGGCAAGCTCTCCGCTGTTTTCTATAGAAATGTGGACAATCCTAGATCCGTGTAGAATTGTGCTGAAGATTGTAAATCATTTAGAACAGCACATAGTGGTGTTAATGTTTTAAAAGCCCCTGAATTTTAAAGCTAAGGAAATTAAAGTACAGATATTAACTTGCAATTTGCCCCAAGTCACAGTGAGTAGGTGGAGGAGCCAGATCATGCTCTTGGTGGTTATCATAAATTGTGGAGGAAGACCCAAAGCAAAGCATCTTGGGAGGAGATTGGTGAGCTGAGTCTTGCTGGATGATAAAATGTTATCAAGATAAAGAATGGTATGATAAGGGAGGAGCTCAGCACAGGAAGGAGGCATGAAATAGAATGCTGTGCATGGGGCAGTGTGGGTAGTGAGGTATAGTTGGGACTTTGAGTGAGTGGAAGGTTCATAATGATAATTAAGGCTGGAGAGATGGGCAGGAGCCAGGCATGGAGGAACTTGTACTAAATAATACCTGTTTTATCTTGTGGATGGTAAGGATGTAGGTAGAGTAGAACTGAAGTCAGGGAGATCAGTTAGCAAGCTATTGCAATAGTACTAGAGAGAGATTTGGGGAGCCTAACCCAGGGTTACTAGCAGTAGGATTGGAAAAGGGCAGATTTGAGGCATATCATAGGAGGTGACATTTACAAAGTTGATTCTGATTTGGGAAGTTAGTGGTGTCAGTGATAGAGAATACAGTGAAAAATGCTTTTTTGGTGAAGAACATGCTGAGTTTGAGAAAAAGTATGGCAGGCAGTTGGAAATTTGATGAATCTGAAGTTAGGGTGAAAAATCAGGACTAAAGATAAAGATCAGGGAGTTAATTAAATAATGACGACTAGTACATCTGTCCCTGCTTCTGGTAGATGCGGAAACAAGACCAGAGACACCAAGTGATTTAGAATAAGATCACAGAGTTAAGTACCACAGTCATATTCAATACAATTAGCCCAAACCATGTTGTCTTTGGATTTTGTCAAAGTTGTCAATTTTGACAACTTTATCAAATTTTGACAACTTTTGAAATTTTGTCAATTTTAAAAATGGAAAGTATATAATATGCCAGGCACTTCCTGGGTACTACAGATACCTGCAGCAATGGAGTGAGCACCAGGATCTTCTCTGATGGCGTGTGCAGCGAGCTGACTAGTTCTCTCTGGTGTCCTCAAGGTCACATAGAGAGCATACAGTAAATACTTATTGACTCTTTCAAACTTAAGTTAATGATACAGTCAGGACTGATTGCCATTTTGTTGTCTTTCATGAAAGTTTACGTGGAAGGCAGACCTTGTGTATGCTTTTCAAAGAGGCTCTTTTAGCGCACTTGGCTCTTTTTTAGAATTAAAAAGAATTTGAGATCAGTAAGTATGATGGTCCTAATCTTTTAAAAAAAGTATCGGAAGTTTGAACTCACCTGATGAGGGGTTTTTTTTTTTTTTTTCAAAAAAATAATCATTCAAAATAATCCATTAACACTGGAAATTCTCAATAAGAACATTACAGACAAGGCGTTAGGGAGCAAGAGTTTTAAAATCTGGCTTTTTTTATCTCTATTTAGGGCGTGCATCTTCTCTTCTTACCCCAACATATACTGTTTAGGACCTCCTTTAGGGAGATCTCACTATCCTGAATTGTTCTGTGTGGGGAGGGGAAGGAATATGCCTTTTTTTCCTTTGGTCAGAGTGGATACATTTTATAGTTTGACTGTTTTTTCAAAGACAGGTCTTCTGAGTCACTTCTTTCACTGCTGCCATAAAGAAACTATAAAGGTGATTGAGCAGTGAAGGCATGGATAAAAGGGGAAATATTCAACAGTTCTGAACGTGCATGGCATCAAATATAAAGGAGGGAGAACTTGATAAGAAAAAAATTGAAATTAAAAAACGTAAAAATCCAAGAATAGGCTGCTTGTTGCGATAGTGAACTCCTTCTCGCTGGAGGTACTGAGCGGAGTCTGTCTCAAGGATGCTTTTGGAAGCACCCCAGCTGTGGGTGGAAAACTGCGCTTCTGAGCCCAGTCCTTTATCGCCTGGAGTTTTTGATGCTGATGCTTTTACTACTCGTTGTTAGACTATTTTGCCATACATCGCTCTGTTTTCTCAACTCTAGTTGTACTTGACAAGTCAGTATTGCATGATGCTGTTTCACAGTAAAATTTTCTAGCTAGATTATAAGCTCCTCAAAGACAGGAATAATGTAAAACATTTTTGAATAGCTACAGGGTCTAGGTTTGGGCTAGGAACTCTTAATTCTTGATTGATTAATCATATTGAACTTTTAATTCATATGCATTTTGTTCAGAGATAATTTTTCATTGCTTTAAGAAGCACCAGACAAAATACTCTAGACATACTTTTTTTAAGAAGTAAAAAGTTTTCTAAAATATTAATTTTACTCTTTAAATGTTTTCATGGATATAAAATAGTGGGAACATTGTAATTCCAGTTCTCAGACACCAGCAACAGAAAGAGGCCTTCCTAAATTAATTGCTCAAATGAGAGTTATCAATAGAAAAGCAGTCATCTAAAAACTAGAGTAAACCCGGCAGCTATTGATGAATTTTATTAAATTTTATTTAGAGGCATTAAGGTCTTTATGCCCATCTTACAGTGAATACCTTATGCTTTTAAAGATCTCAAAGATAGCTTTAAAATAAGAGTCAAGTTGATGTCATTTGTTGCTATATTAAAAATTAATTTCTTGCTTGGACATCAGTTTTAGAATCTGCGTACCTATAGTAATTGATTGCAGTAATATCAGTGAACCAGCTAAGTGTCTGAAATTCTGAATGCCATAAGATAATAATTTGGCTTCTTAAGTACAGATGTAGATGATAGTGAAACGAATAACAAAGCCTTTTTTCTCAGGAGTATTTTAAATTAAATATATTTTGAAGTGGGCCAATACCGTTTTTGCTAGTGGCAGGAATTACAATTCGATCTCTTAAAAGCTGACTCTTATTAACTCATTTCCTCCAGAATCAAGACTACTGTATACCCTCATAAGATTGAGCCTTTGTCAGTCCCTTGTCACTGTGGGAATTCCACATGCAATAGTTACACATATGGCTATTTTTATAAATGAGGACTTAGAAAGTAGGGTAAAAATATAAGATTTACTATAAAAAGGCAAATCTAAACATCTAAGAAATATGTCTTTAAAATCTTTATAGACTACCCTTTGTTAAAAAGTTTTCTTAGGAGTGATTATTCATATCATAAAAGTATTTACAATATTCTGGAGAACAGTTTCCTCCACTAAAATGATCTACTTACAATGATTTGATACAACTTCTAGATAAGATTCAACATGTAAAATGGGTTGTGCCTGTACTGCCCTTGGCTTATAGACTTTAGTTTGGTGATTATTAACCCTGGAATCACTAAGTCATTTCTTAATCTGGTATGATCATATTTTGTGGATTATGTAATAATCTTTTAAAAGTAATCATATCTTTATGAAATATTTATTTCAGAGCCCAGTGACTTGATTGTAAAAATTTACAGAGCGGAATCATATGCTGGTCTCCAAGAGTTTAAAGCAGCCATAGAAGATTTAAATGCAGTTCTTTTTCAACTTCCAGATTGGCCTGAGGTAAAATTACTGTTTTATGTTTGCATAAATTGTAAAATTTCAACTATAGGGGACATGCATTCATTCACAGTTACGAATTTTGACAAAGTAGATGGTTGACTCCACATAAAATACCTAGTGCTCCAGAAATGTAGGTTCAGCTAGGTGCAATGGCTCATTCCTATAATCCCAGCACTTTGGGAGGCTGAGTTGGATGGATTGCTTGAGCCCAAGATTTTGAGACCAGCCTGGGCAACATGGTGAAATCCCGTCTCTACAAAAAATACAAAAATGAGCCTGGCATGGTTGTTTGTGCCTGTAGTCCCAACTACTCGAGAGGCTGAAGTGGGAAGGTCACTGGAGTCCTGGAGATTGAGGTTGTGCCCCTGAAGTACCACTGCATTCCAGCCTTGGTGACAGACCCCATCTCAAAAACTAATCTGGGTTCAGTATTTTAAGACGATGAGTATCATCTCACAATTTTTTTAATTATAAGAGACTTTTCTTTCATAAATTAGGAACAAACAATTCATGGTACAGGGAAAAAAAGACTTTATTATACAAAATACCTGCAAAGAAATACAACTTGCCATATTGTGAAGATGGATGCAAACTGGACTTCACTGAATGAGATTTATTAATGGAAAGAGAATAGGTTCTTAAAGTTGGAAACTTTGTGAGGTATTATATGGTAACTAGGTGATTAGGCAGTGATTTAATTCGGAAGATAGAGACAAAGGAAGTTGCCGTGCTCATGTGGCTTTTAAAAAGACTTAGGAATGTGTATAACATACAATCAGTTTACAGATTCTCCTTTTTATCAAATTATCAAGGCAAATTAGTCCAAATGTGTTCTTTAAGATATAAGTTACTCTTTTACGTGACTTTTTCCCTCCATTCAAACTGTGCCTTTGAGGACAGTGTAGTAAGGCTGCTCTAAAAATTATAAATTAATTAGAGAAATGATACGAAGTTTCATGATGGCATGACTGGTTAGTATAAAGCAAATATATTCAGAATAAGAGGGCAGTGGTCGGTGTGCATGGCTTTAAAACTACTGAAAAGGAATCTTCTGGACTTATCACAGAAGTGATGTAACCAGAAAGGTTTTCTTCAGCCATTAAAGTGGTAGCTAAAAAACTGTTTGACTAGAACGTTCTTTAGGCTCCTCTGATGTTAATACTAAGAATCTCTTTCATTCTAATCACATAAGCAAGGAACATTTAAAGCTTATCAGTTGATACTTTGTTGGTGGACCAACCCACAAACTGAATTTTGGGTTTATGTGTGATAATTAGTGGGATTCTAATTTTTGTCATAGAGTTTGCTCAACTCACATTACAAAGGAGAAAAGTGAAAGACAAAATAAGGGATTTATGAAAAGTGGTATGTCTATAAGTACTTTATTAAAAAATAGCATGGGCAATTATAGATTCCTAATAACTTGGAAGAAATTTACCATATTGTCCTAAATCTAGGACAAAATTTTTTTCACATTTTAATATTTCTTTAATTTTGATGCATTCTTAAAGTCAGTATAATTTTACATGTAATTTCCTTTTCCCTCAAACAGTTCTTATTAAATCAATAATATTTAAATCAGTAATTTCCTTAAAGTGTGGGGACATGGTATTTCTGATCCTGCCAAGCTCTGACCTGGTGTAGAACTTTGGTCAAAAAGTCATTGTGTGAGCCTCAGTTCCCTCTTAGTGTTTCTCCAGGTGGTGTGTAGGTATGCCTTTAAAATGCTTTGGCCTCAATTATTCAGAATTTTAAAATCTGCATTTCCTTTTTTTGTTTGTTTGAGACAGTCTTGCTCCGTCACCCAGGCTGGAGTGCACCGGTGTGATCTCAGCTCACTGCAACCTCCGCCTCCCATGTTCATGTGATTTTCGTGCCTTAGCCTCCCGAGTAGCTGGGATTACAGGCACGCCACCACGCCTGGCTAGTGTTTGTATTTTTAGTAGAGGCGGGTTTTCACCATGTTGACCAGGCTGGTCTTGACCTCCTGAACTCAAGTGATCCACCTTTGTCAGCCTCCCAAAGTGCTGAGATTACAGGCGTGAGCTACCGCAGTCGGCCCAAAATCAGCATTGCTGAGCAAACTGTTGTTTTTCTTTACTTGATAATGATTTTTTAAAAAGCAATTCTTACCACAAAGGTTTTATGTATGTGCTTTTATTGAAGGTCTACTTCAGGAAAGGAAAAGTACTCTACGATGCTGGTTTTTTAGGTGATGCCTTACAACTCTTTCTTCAGTGCTTAGCCCTTGATGAAGATTTTGCACCTGCAAAGCTGCAAGTACAAAAGGTAATCAGTTTACCAACAATTACAGTTCAAGGTAGGGCTAAGAGACAGGCAGGGTTTTTAAAAAAAAATGCTAATAAAAGTTGGAATAAGAACATAAGTAGTAAATAAATCTAACTTAGGAACAAATGTGACAATTTGAGTGGTTTTCAGGTTCATATACTTACTATATTGAGTTCGTGGTGAAATCGAAACATTTCATTCACAGATATTTCAATGCATTTTTTTGGTCAGTTTTCTAATAGTTTGTTCAATCTGAGCCAGACCGATGGTCCTTAATTAAGCGTTGCTATCGTGATGTTCCTGCTCAGAAGCCTTATCGACCTGCCTTGTGCCTTTTCCTTCAGGTCTGTCCTTGCTTACTCCCCAGGGTTGCCAATAGGATTTCCCAGTCCACTTATTTTGCCTTATATTTTTCAATACTCCATATGTCACTTTCCATGCTTTGTTCTATTTGTGGTATGTTAGTAGTTATTAAGTTTTTAAAATAGGGGATGGGGGAAGGAAGGGAGCTGTCTGATGAAGTGACTTTGGGAAGCACTGGGTTAAGCCAAGTTAATTAGGTTTCTCCAGAACATCTCATAGCTTTTGATATGCCAGCGTGAAATCAAATAGCACTCAGCTCTTGCAAGACTTATTCACAGAATATCTGGAAAGAGTAGGGTCTTCAAAAAATCCTTTGAGAAAATCTATGCTAATACAAATTCAGGGTCCCAGTCATGATGCTCTCCTCCATATACTCAAAACATGCCACATTATTTATCACAGTTGCAGTGTTTCTTAGAGTGTGGCTTTTTGTTGGAATCATGTGGGGATCATGTTACACCTGAAGAGCCCTGGGCCCACCAACTACAAGTCTTTGATTCAGAATCTCTGAAATCGGAGCAGCCATTTAAGAACCAGCCCAAGAGATGTTTATGTACCCTGAAGCATGAGAACTTTGAGATTATTCTCAGATCTCAACCCCCTTAAGAATCCAGCTGGCATTGGTAAAGCCTCTATGAGGTTTGTTTGCTTATACGTTCTAGCCCACTGATTTAAGAAGAAAATGTTTACTATTGTCTGTTTTCTGACTGTTCCATGTTCATTAGTGTTATCTTCTTGGTAAGATTGCAAACTTTAATTTTAAGAGCATGTGTTTCTGTATTTTGCATGCTGCCAGACATCCTTCTATTTCTGTAACTATTTGTTTGCTGGTTAATAGGATCAGGTGGACGCAAAAAAAATAATGCTTTAGAATATTTTGTTTTTCTCCAATATACTTTTTCTAAGTTGTGGTATAATTTACATATAATAAAATGCGTGGATTTTACACTTCAGTGAATTTTGAAAAATGTATATACCTGTGTAACAGCATCCCAGTCAAAACGGAGAATATTTCCATCACCCTAGAAAGTACCTTCATCTCCTTTCCAGTAAATCCTCCATCCCCTGCTCCTAGAGGCAACTACTGTTCAGATTTGTCACTGTAGAATAGTGTTGCTTATTCTAGAACTTCATTGGAATGGAATCATACAGTATTTACTCTTTTGTGTCTGGGTTTTTTTTTGTTGTTGTTGGTTTTTTTTTTTTTTTTTTTTGCTGAACATAATATTTTTTAGATACATCAAGTCAACTTTTTGTTGTTGTCTAAGTATTCCATTATATGAACATAATGGAATTTGTGGTTTTCAGTTAGTAGTGATTTTCATTTGGATTGTTTCCAGTATTTTTTCCTGATATAAATTAAGCTGCTATGAGTATTCTTGTACAAGTCATTTTGTGGACATATGTTTTTACATCTCTTTGGCAAAAACTTAGGAGTGGAACTGCTGGGTTCTAGGGTGGATGTGTGTTTAATACATTTTTTAAAACAGAGGAAATATAAATGTGTATATACAGATTTTTAAATGTTTGCTTATTAAATGGAGTTTCTGAGCACCTACCAAAGATACATGCTTTTATCTACATTGTTTATATTTCCATGAATGGTTTGTGATTTATTCTGATATTTGTGTATTTGAAAGATAGCATCTGAAAAACCGAACCTCCACTTTAGACTTTAATATGTGCTGTACCTATAAATACAGATTGTTTGACAAGCAAAAATAATCAGAATCCCTTTCATTTTATTCTAGCCACCTTATTCCCCCATCTTAGCCTGTTTCTGTTGGAGTTTTAGGCGTATTCCTGAGATAAGCACCCAGAAATTTCATTCTCCAGCTGTCTCCCAGTTTATTTCCTAGCTATTATAGGGAAGCTGCCATGGGGTGCTCCTAACCAAGTGTTGGGCAGCAGTAACTGCCCACACAGGTTAGTTGTTCAGTGAGAGATTAAATTGAGTGTATACAAGGAATTTTGTAGTTTTGTAGTTAGAAGTCCAAGTTTAGTTTACATAAATGCCCCAAGGCCAACCTCATAAATATACAGTGAGGTGAACCATGAACTATTTTGATAGGATAGGGCTCACTAAGATTCAGAGGTAGATATTTAATATTTCTTTTAAGATCTTTTTATATTCCTTGTGTTAAAAGATCAGCCTTTATCCTGAGTCTTAACTACTCCCATGCCTTCCTTTCAAAGTTGTGAATAGTTTCTTTGTGGGTGATTTGACCCCAGGAGGCATACCTAGTTTTGCAAGACTTTTTGCCACTTACAGTGTTGCTTACCTTGTTCGTCTCCTGCTCATTAAACATAATGTCTGCTATAAACTTTCTAAATATTCTTAATTAGGTAAATTTATATAAAATTATCCTTAACCAAATATTTTATATTTTCTACTTTTAATATTTCTCTTACAGATTTTATGTGATTTATTATTACCTGAAAACTTAAAAGAAGGCCTGAAGGAATCTTCCTGGAGTTCATTACCATGTACTAAAAACAGACCTTTTGATTTTCCTTCAGTGATGGAAGAGTCTCAGTCTCCCAGTGAACCTAGCCCAAAGCAGGTACGGGGTGAGACGAGGTTATCATGAATTTAGCGTATCTATTTCTTTACAAGCTACGATCTTCACTTTCCTAGTTTCAAGTACTAGCACCTACTTAAGTACTTTTAACCTGGTTAGTTATCTTAGTAGAATTTTTTCTATAGCCTTTATTTTACACTAAAATCTTTTATGTAAAATATTTGCTACTGAATCACAATTTTAGGTCACGTGAATGTCAGGAAACTTTTAGGTATTTAAAAATATGTATAGAACATTGCATTTATGTTTCCTCAGGGTAGGAACAGCTGTGTTATAGCATAACTACTTTTAAACCTCATTATAACAAAAGTCAGCTTGATTTCTAGGGCTGTGTAAGTACAGTCATCCCCTGTATCTGTGGGAGATTGGTTCCAGGACCTCTCACAGATACGAAAATCCAAGGATGCTGAAGTCCCTGATATATTAATAAAATGGCACAGTATTTGCATATAACTTATGCACATCCTCCTGTATATTTAAATCATCTCTAGGTTACTTATAGTACCTAATACAATGTAAATGCTATGTAAATAGTTATTATACTGTATTGTCTAGGGAATAATGACAAGAAAAAAGTCTATATATGTTCAGGCTTTTTTTTAGAATATTTTCTATCCCCAGTTGGATGAACCCACGGATGCAGAGCCTATGGATACGGAGGGCCAACTGTGCTGGCAAAAATCATTTACTTGTCACAGTATTGGAATCAAGTTAGTGCTATTAAATGAACATTAAAATGAGCATTATAAGGCATTGAAATTTCATTTCAGTTTGATTCTTGGTGAGAGGAATAAAGGATAGTAAAGAAATACGGTTACTTTTGTTTATTGTATTTTTGTAGAGTGAAGAAATACCAGAGGTCACTTCAGAGCCCGTCAAAGGAAGCTTAAACCGTGCTCAGTCAGCACAGTCTATAAATTCAACAGAAACGCCTGCCAGAGAGGACTGTTTAAAAAGAGTGTTCTCAGAACCTGTTCTGTCTGTTCAAGAAAAAGGTGTTCTGCTGAAAAGAAAGTTGTCTCTTTTAGAACAGGATGTGATTGTAAATGAAGATGGAAGAAATAAGCTTAAAAAACAAGGAGGTAAACATTTTGCTCTACACTTATATACATTTATTTAGTCAGAATAGTCTTTAAAGTTTTTCCTAAAGAAGAAAACCCCATGTCTTTGTTTTAATAGAAACTCCCAGTGAAGTCTGTATGTTTTCCTTAGCTTATGGTGATATTCCGGAAGAATTAATCGATGTCTCAGATTTCGAGTGTTCTCTCTGCATGAGGTAAGCATATATCTTCTTTATAGAAGATGAATATTTTATGTTAGTATAAATAAAATACAGTGTAGATAAAGGTAATAATAGACAATGTAAAGTAACAGAATGCTGGAATAAAAATAAAAAGACATGAATTTTAGTCCTGGGTTTACCTTTCATGCCTTGGGCAAATAACTGAATCCCTGAACCTCAGGTTTCCTAATTTAGAAAGTGGGGTCAAGCTTTGCATAGCCTACATCTTATTGTTGTGAGAATCACATGGCTTCAGTATAAAAGGAATCTGGGAAATTGTAAAGTACTAGGAAAGTTACAGATATTATTATTGAAACTTACCTATCTCCATGGTTTTAAATTTGGGTATGAATTCTAATTATGTATTTTATGTATATGATCCTATCTTATTAATGTATATTAACCATAAAATCTTTTTAAAGTAACATAAGGATAAGGATTTCCATTATTCAGAATGCTATAATTCTAGAAGACTAAATGTTTTGAAATAACATTTCTCATTTACACGAATTGTGTAGGATCAAAAGATTCATACGGGGTCAGGAGGCCTAGTGCTGGTCACACTAGGCTGGTAGCAGTTATATTCCTGAGCAAGTCTTAATTCTGAGCCTTGGTTTCTTCATTTGTGAAGTGAGGGGATTATACTACACAGTTCCTAAAGTACCTCTAAATCTATTTCTAGCAAATTCAAAACTATCGTGTTTCAAAAAATAAGTAAAACTAGTTTTTCGGCAATGTTTGAATAATACATTTAGTATTAAGCCTAACATTTCTTTAAGATTCAACTGCATTATTTATTAGATCATCTTTTTATGAGTTTTAAATCATAAGGCTCTTATAAACCTATTAAGGAATCATTTTTAAGTTGATATTAAAATGGGAATCTAAAGGCTATACAAAAGCTAATAATTTTTAATGATGTATTTTACATTATTTATTTTGCAGAGAGTCTTTGAAATCTGGTATGTATTTTACATTCACTGCACATATCAGCTTGTACTAGCCACATTTCAAGTGCTTAGTAGCCATAGTGTCCAGGGGCTGTTGCATTAGTCAGGACAGCTCTAGGCCCTTGGCAGGAACCTCTGTTGATGGAGAACTTTTATAACATTCTGGAGGGTATGGTTACACTTATCATTGCCCCTTCCCTCCTCTCTTGCCTGCTGGGCCCTCCTTCTTCCTCCTTTAAATAGAGATTAGTGTTATGGTTCTATAGTAGTACAAGCTTTTCCAGTGGATAGTTTAATGTGAAAACTAACATGTATTTTGGTTGATTTCAGGTTGTTTTTTGAGCCAGTAACAACCCCTTGCGGACATTCATTCTGTAAGAATTGTCTTGAGCGTTGTTTAGATCATGCACCATATTGTCCTCTTTGCAAAGAAAGCTTAAAAGAGGTAAATATTTGTATATGTGTCTGTTTGTTGGTCTTAAGTTTGGCAGCATGGTTTAATTTCTGTTCAGCCATAGAAATAGTGATGATCATGTTCAGAATTACATTCTGTATGCTGAGTGACTAACAAGGATAATGTTTTATTACCCATATGCTAATGTTGGAGAAAAATGAGGTTGAAGAAGATGGGGGGAAAGAAGACAGATGCTGAAGACCAAACCCCTTGTACTTAATTTTTTTTTTTTTAAACAAAAGTGGGTATGGTTACTTATCTGGTCAGGAATAAGTTCAATTTTGGTGATGACTATATTGGGGAACCCTATTGCCATGCCTCCAACCCCCAATAATAAACCAGATTTGAGGACCATTTCAGCTTCCTTAACATCTAGAACAACTTCCTTTAATAAAACTTTCTGCATTGATGGAAATATTCCATATCTTTGCTGTCTGATGTATTAGCCATTAGCCATGTTTGCCTATTAAGCTTTTAAATGTGGTTCGTGCGACTGAGGAACTATATTTACATTTTATTAACTTAAATTTAAGTAGGCACATGTGACTAATGGCTACGACATTGGACAGTGCAGCTCTAGAAAAGTGCTAGACTGGAAAGAAGAGAGGGAGGTTCAGCTTCCTATACCCCTTCTTGTAGAGTCAGTGATCAGTGCTAATAACCTGTGATAGGAAAGTAGCTAGATCTCAGTGCGTGTCATCTCTAATTGATGAGAAGAGAGCACCCTCTTAATCGTGCTCGAGTGACTGCAGATCACCTACGGTCAGGCTACAGCCTGTGATTCTGAGAGGCAGTTGCAGTTTGTGGCATTGATTGGGGAAAGTGATTCTGATGATTGACAGGACTGCTTAAAGAAAAGTATCTTCCAAATATGAATTGAAAAATTCATGAAACCATTATGAATATACATACAGTGTTTCCTATATAGAAAACAACTCAGTACGGATGTCATAATAGCATGTCTGTTACTGCATTTGAGATGTGTCTTACATGTATATATAAAACAAGCTGATATGTAAAACAAAAGCATATTTAGAATGTTCTCAAAGTCAGGAAACATCAGATAAATTTATCTTAAAAGAGTTTGTTAGTTCCATTTTCAGCTAATATGCTCAATGTTTTTAGATGAAGTACTCTAAACATGTTATTTTTCCAGACTTTATTTAAATACTCCCCAGGATAACTATGATGCTTGTTTTTCCAGAGTAACTGTTAGGTTGGTGCAAAAGTAATTGCGGTTTTTGGCATAATATTAGATCCATTGCTTTAATTAGGGGTATTCCTTCTTTAAAAAATGCCTGCAGATTGCAAAATATATATTAAGCATATTTTTTGAAAGTATAACTACATACTATTTAGCAGTATCCTGTTTCCAACTTTGAAGATACCCTGCATAATATAATTTGTAAATTCAAAATACATATACTTTAAAAAATATTGGTATGCTGTTCAGTTTTACATTTTTCCTACTTGTCATTTTATTTTGCTCATTTTTCCATTTCCATCTACTTTAGATACATGATTTTTATAGCAGCATAATAGTCCAGTGATTTAACATTTTCTTGTTGTTGGATATATAGGGTTTCTTGTTCTCTTGTTCATCTACCATGCTTTTGCTAACATCATTTAAAATCAATGATTGTATGCATCTTTGACCATTTCCTTAGGTTAAATTTTTGGGAGGTGCATTATGGGATCAAAAGCCATATATTTATAAAGCCCTTGAAACCAATTGTTGGATTGCCTCATCCCCTGAAATGTTACATTGATTCAGATTTTTATCAGTAACGTAAGAGAGGTTGTATTTCCCTAGATTTTGAAACATCTTCATTAACTTAATAGGAAATGATAATGGAATTGCTTTTATAATGTCTACTTTGATTAATTTTACGATAAACACTTATTATCTGTGTATGTATTACCTGCTCAAGGCCACCTCTCCCCATGCTCCCCTGACCAGCAGCATCTATCACCTGAGAACTTGTTAGAAACATAGATTCTCGGATCCTACCCCAGATGCTCAGAGACTCTGGTGTGGGACTCAGTAGTCTGTATTTTAACAAGCCCTGATTCATGCTCAACTTTGAAAACCACCACCAATTTCCCAACCTCTCGCATTTCCCCATCTGTTTTTCACTGGATAATGACGAAACCCTTGCTTTTACTGACTGCAGATTCAAGGACGGCTTCATCTTGTGATTGTTTCCCAGGAGGTTTTCCTCACTAATTTTATGAAATAAATATGTATTGGGCATTTTCTTTGTACAAAGTTATGTGCACACACCCTGACCATGTCCCTGGCCCTACCCTAAGCAATTTTTAGTTTTAACTACAGAGATGTAATGTATCTGTGTACATCTACTACATGCTACAATGCCTACTATGTGGTGAAAACAGTGAAATATGGGTTCTTGGGAGAGAAAAAAATAACTAAGGAAGAGTTTGTGAAAAAGGTAAAATTGGAGTCAGACCTTGAAGGATAGACATGTTTTTCATAGGCAGGAGTGAAAGAGATGACTTAAAAGTTGGAATAGAAAATGACACAAAAATGCATGAGGATAGTACTTTTTCAGAATATTTAGGGGGCAGTGCAAATATACGACTTTATATAGAGCTGGGGTGGATGGATCGTATAGGAAAAGCAATATCTTGATAAGGTCTGAGTGATAGTGTCACAAGAAATGCACCGCCCTTGGGTCACTCAAGGACAGAGTCATGGTCCACTCCTCTACTCAGTAGTGGGTGACAGTGGAAGAAAAATCTGAAAGAAAAATTATCTAGAGACTGTGTCTGAAATTGGGAACAGAACAGATGTTTTGTTTTTCTTATATAAGGCAAATGTGTTATTTTATTTATTCCTTATCTCCTTTTTGTATCTCAGTTAAAATGACAGTTTAGTGCCCATGAGCTGTCAGATGGAAAAGGGCCTCTGTTATGGAAGACGGCGGGGCAGGGCCCTCTGCAGCTCCTAGAGGAGCTGTGGTCACAGCTTGAAGCAGTTCTTCTGTACAGGGCTTGGTTCAGGTTGCAGCCAACTATCTTTAATGCTCTTGAGCAAAGCCTTAGACAGGTTTTTTTGCTTAGCATCATCCATTGTAATGTTCCCCTCACTAATTAATCCAGAATTGATGGTATAAATATGTAATAAAGGCTTTAATATATCAGTTAACTGTGTTGCCTGTTTTATACTGTAGGAAAACCACTGCTGGAATGTAAAATAATATTGTCTTTTAGTATCTAGCAGATAGGAGGTACTGTGTCACACAGCTGTTGGAAGAATTAATAGTGAAGTATCTGCCTGATGAACTGTCTGAGAGAAAAAAAATATATGATGAAGAAACTGCTGAACTCTCACAGTAAGTTTCTTCTCATAAAAAAAAAATTATGAACTACTATCCTTTAATAGTAAGGGAAAACCTCACCGCAAGCTGGATCCTGTCTTTAGTTCATCTCAGTCTAGTCAAGAAGTACCGGTCAGTTTCTGTGGTCCTCAACAGACAGAATTTTACAAACGTTCACTTGGTAACATCCGGATGTTTTACAGGGAGTTGTTGACTCAGCTCTGTGGGCTGAAGCAGTATTTTAGGCGGAGGAGGAATTTCCTACACTGCCATCAGGCAGTGGAATGGGAAATAGGGGGCGCTGGTGACAGCGACATTGGTGGTGATGGCAGCTCTCGTGTCATGGTAGGGCGAGAGGAAGGTTGAGGGTCAGTAACCTAGATTAGCAGGGGATTTTCTGTCACATGGAGGCCAGGAAGGGGGCTTTCCAAACTTTGAGATCTGAGATCGAAATTGAAGAGGGGTGTTCAGGGCCAAATCCTCAATGAATGAAGATACTGACTGTGGCACAGCTGAGTTGGTGTCGGGAGGGTGAAAATCTCGGAGGTAACTTTGGGATTTGGTAATTCAGACCACTCTGCAGAGAACACAGCAGCTGATGGAGCTGGGTAGGCAGGGCGAGGCATTGCTCATTGTCCCTTTCCTGTTTTTCTTTCCCATTTTTCTGTTCTTTTCCCTAAATGTCTTTCCCTCTGACCAGTTACTTGGGTCTCTTTAAATTTTATTCACGGGTTTTAAATTTCTTTACTCTATTTATTTTACTCTCTTTTAATTGAACACACTAAAAAGCAAAATTATAATTTTTGTATGCTGTTTTATTTCTTTAACAACTTTTTGTTTCCGTTACTTTTCAAAATATAAATTGAACATTTTATATGTCACTTTCTAACAAAAGCTGTGTTTGTAGACTCTCCTTTTTCAACATGTGTCCATCAGATGTCTTCAGTGAGCCAGGGGCCTTCCATAGAAGAAAGATTGCCATTCTTTTCTTTATAGAAATAGATATTGATTTGTCTTCTCACAGAATTGGTATTTTATTGTGTGATTTACAAAATACTCTGATGTGACAATTATGAACCTTTCTGATCAGTGCTGAAGCATCTAGATTTAAGAAAGCTGCAGTTATACTTTTGAAAATTGAAACACAGTGACACAACCAGCCCGCCCACAGAGGAGCGGTAGACTCAAAGGACAGAGGAGGGAGCCACACACAGAGAGCTGCGCGTTGGAGAGAAGCGAAGCGTCAGGGTGTCCAGCTGCTTACTAATGGGGCTGTTTCTTAAAACACATATTTTAAACATGTTTCACCTTATGTTTATATAAGTCATTGATGGTCATTTTGAAAAAAACTCAAAAATACAAATGAGCATTTAACAAAAAGCCGTAATCTGCAACCCAAAGGGAATCAACTATTGGCATTTTGGCATACGTATTTGCAAACTTGAATGCAGTATGTAAACAGGCTTTAAACAAAGGTGGGATCATGTTATTCATGATCTATATCTAAAACCTGTTCCTCTCATTGACGTAAGCATTTCTTCTAATTCAGTTCATACACATCATCTTTTAACGGCAACATAGTATTCTGTTCTACCTGTGTGTACCATAATTGATCTTACTAGTCTCTTTATGCTTCCACATTTTGGTTACTACCCACATTGCTACAGTGAACATTCATGTAGCACTTGTCCACTCATGTCTGAAAGTAAGCTGGTTGGTTCCAAGAACATGAACATTTCCTGCCAACAACGTAAGGTTTCTGCTGTCTGTAGCCATGTTCTTCAGTGTGCTGCACTGTGCTGTTCAGACCGCCCCCATGCCGCCAGTTTTCCCAGATCTCAGACAGGACTGGGCATTGCCTTTCTCCTTCTCTTTCTTTCTACCAATCTGGCAATGAAAAATGTTATATCATTTTAATTACTTGGAAAAAATGTTATCTCATCAGAATATGTTTTCTGATCTTGCGTTTGAAAATATTTTAATGCCTGAGAATTTTTAATTATTTGCTTTTTGTCTGTTGTGGAAGTTCACTTTTTCTTACTGTTATCTAAGAGTAACTATGAGTGTTTGGATAAAAGATATTTATTGTCATGTTGGAAATATTTAAACAGATTTTAATATAAAATATTACTTATAATAAATTGATTCATAAAGATACTTAGCTCTGTAAGATAATCTGGTGTCTTAAAATTCAATTTACTCTTATAAATAAGAGGATCACAGCAGATTTTTAGTATTAATATTTCATCAGTGTGAGCTTAATGAACGGGGTGCTGATTCTTGTTCTTGCCAAGAATAAAAACCACCTTATTTAGAACTTTTTCTTTTTTTGTTTTACATTAGTTCATTACTGTTATAAACCTCACGCATTTTTTGTATGTGTTTGGTAATATTTTTCTTGTATGAACTCAATAATTAAACTGTTTTTCCCTCAGCTTGACCAAGAATGTTCCAATATTTGTTTGCACTATGGCCTACCCCACTGTGCCTTGCCCTCTCCATGTATTTGAGCCAAGATACAGATTGATGATTCGAAGAAGTATACAGACTGGAACCAAACAGTTTGGCATGTGTGTCAGTGATACACAAAATAGGTATGCTTTTTGTGAACTAAAATATTTGTATTTATGTTAGACCTCTCAATATGGATGAGAACTTGCATGTTTATCTTTCACCTTTGTTACTAATCAAGGTTTTCTTTTAGTTTTGCAGATTATGGTTGTATGTTACAAATTAGAAACGTGCATTTCTTACCTGATGGAAGGTCTGTGGTTGATACAGTTGGAGGAAAGCGATTTAGGGTTTTAAAAAGAGGAATGAAAGATGGATATTGCACTGCCGACATTGAATATCTGGAAGATGTTAAGGTATTTTAAAATGTGCTTTGCCAGCATATGTTAGTGTATCCTGTTCCAGGGATTGGTACAGGCATGCAGGCTATTTTCTAGGCGCATGAACCAGTTCTTCTTATCAGAGAGCCTTCCCACTGTTGAGAATGCGCTCCAAGTTACCTTTTTCGTATCTTGCTCTGCAATTGTTGCACATTCTAAGAGAACTTGGAAGACTAGAATGTAGATTCTCTTTATTTCTACAGGCTTAACAACCAGCCCAGTGCCCTAGAATGTGTATATGTACACATGTGCCTGTGTGTATACACATGATACGTACTTCATAGTGGTTAAGTTGAACTTCCAGCCCATCTAAGTTTTGAAAGGTTTACATTTCTGCCCTGTTTTATTGAACGCATTAGTAGTTGAAGCTGATGGAATTAGTAGATTGAAACTTCATGTAAATGTAAACACATTAAGTCTTGTAAGAATTGTTTTATATACTAAGATTGTTCTTGTGCCTAAGATAACCTTAATGATAAAATAGAGTTGAATGCTGTGTGGAGACCCTGAGGCAGACATAGAAAGCACTGTCAGTGTACATGTTGGTGATATCTTACCAGGGTAGTGGTTTTGTGATGTCTTTCTAGAATAGGGTTAATGTGGCCCTTTTGATGTTTGCAATACCCAGTTCACCTACTACAGTTAGTTTAGGAACCAGAAAAATGATTTGTGATGCTATAAATACCAAATTGAAGGCAATTTCTTTTGGAAAGGCATTAAAAAACAGATCTTATCCCGTCACTTGTTCATTGATCTGTTTAGGCCCTTCATTTCAGTCAACATTTATTGGATATTGGCATTAGGTGTTTTCACAAACATTAACTCATAGAATTTTCACAACTCTATGAAACAGTAGATGAGGAAAGTATAATTCAGAGGTGTTAATTAATTTGCCTAAGATCCTATAGATAATGTAACAAAAATGATTAAAGCAAACTCTCTGACTCAGGCTCTGAGCTTTATCATGATGCCATTTGGCGCTCTGCTGATAAACCTGATTAGTCTGACGTTGGCTGTCCTATCTTATTATAAAAATGCATTGGGGTACTTTGCCTTGTGCAGTTGGCCAAAAGTATTGTGTGAGTTGAAATTTTGAGTTGATTGGTATAATCTGTGCCAACTTTAAGCATACTTGATTAATGGAATCACTTGCTAAAGGTTCTCCTTTGTAAAGTTAATAACCCTATTTAAGTTTCATGTAAATTTATGTCTTCACATATTGGATTTGATGACAAAATCACTTGAGTATATGGCTAAATTACATGACTATGTGTATTAATACTGATAAACATGTAGGCAATGGAATTACATTCTAAAAGTATCACAGATTTGATATTTATAAACTTTTATAAATTTTTTTCTAAAATTTTTTTAAATAAATTTTTGTTATAAATAATTATAAATTATTTATAAACTTGAGTCCTCTTTGTGGTCCTCGGAATGTCCAGTAATTTTTCCTCATCATAATGTCTTCATCTATATAATGATTTTCTTGTCCATTCTGGAAAACCTTCTCAGATTTGTTTTTTATAGCAAATTTTCCTCTTCTTACAATAATTCTGTTTTCTGTGACTTCTAATGAAATTTTAAGTTCTGTTAAAATTATCACAGTAAAGTACTTTGACTTTAAAAGCTTGCTTTTAAAATGGAGCTGGCCAGAAAGCAGGCAGAGACTTTAAAAGCATCTCTGGCTGCTTTTTGGCCAGCTCCGTTTGTCATCACAGACTCTTATAATTGTTATCATTCCTTGTTTACTAGAGCCTGTCATTTGTTTTCTTGAATTTTGTGAGGGTGCAAAGCAGATGCTTTAAAAAAAAAAGATTGAACAAGTCATAAGTTTTGTTTCTTGCTCCTGTCAGTGTATGTTAGCAACAGCCCGAACCTTGCGTAGTCATTTCAGGACCAAAATTCTTCAATTGTGTGGCTCCTCTACCTTTTTTAAAAGTTTATTTTTATTGTGGTAAAATGTACATAAAATTTACCATTTTAACCATCTTTAAGTGCACACTTCAGTGGCATTAAGTACACTCACATTGTTATGCAAAAAGCAGATGCTCTTTAAACTTTAGTTTTAATTTTCATTTCAAATCTTTCCAAAGTAAAAAGTATGCTTTTTAGTCTCTGGTGTGCTGTAGTCTTATTTTTATGTTTCAAAATGTTTTCGGAGTCCCTTTGTTGTTTTTATATGAGTCATCCTTGAAGTATGAAAGGCTGAGTCAGGCCTGGTATTTTTTCAGATGAGTTTGTGCATATGAGACAGAGCACGACCTGGCACGTAGCAAGTGGGATGTAAGTGTGCATTAAAGAAATCAATATAAGATGGATGAGTTAAACTTAGATATTCCCACCTGTGTTCTCTGAAACTACCTTCTATCTCAGGCTGAAGCCTGATGCAATTAATTTTACATTTGCAGTTTGGTGACCCAGTAGTCTAAAGAAGACACTGAGGGGTTCCAGAGGTAGCCATAGCCTTGGGCCTTTCCGGCAGAAGTTCATCATTGTGTGACTCTGACATACTGGCTTTATATGCTAACTTATTTGTTGTAGCTTTTTGTTTGTGTTTGTGTTTTGACCCAGTTCCCTAGTAAAAGATGTAACTGTGCGTGGACTCCTCCTGTTACTACGTTCTGTCATGTCATCTACACCCTGACCACTCGTCTTTTCTTTTTTGTAGCAACTATCATCCACTTTTTTGTTCCACTGCTTTCAAAAGCCATTGATCCATAAAGACAAAAGGAATTCCAAATTAGTGTAGACCTTTGAACCAAAACGCACTCTCAGTCTTACTCCTCCCACTTGGGGGCTCTTAGTAGGGTTCTGCAATGTTGCACTGCTAAGTCAGCAAGGTTAGGCATAGGTCAGGCCTTGCTGTCTTTCTTTAGCCTGGGCAGCCCCATATGAGACAGAAATATGTAGTATAGCATAGGAATCATACTCTGGGAGGTCAGCACTGAAACAGATATTGCCCTGTTCTTCTGATGCCTTTTTCCATTTGTGTCGATGGGCATATGGATGGGGGATTAGATACAGAAGTCTTACTGACTATTGTATTTCTAGGTTGAGGATGAAGATGAGATTAAGAATCTCAGAGAGCTTCATGATTTGGTTTACTCTCAAGCCTGCAGCTGGTTTCAGAATTTAAGAGACAGATTTCGAAGCCAAATTCTTCAGCACTTTGGATCAATGCCCGAGAGGGAGGAAAACCTTCAGGTATGGTGGCTTTTCTCTTCTTCCAAAAGTCACTTTTTTGTAAACCCAAATTTGCAAACTTCTACATTTGTTTTTTCACTGTCCTTTCTGCACTACATTTTCTTTGACTACCCCCTTCCCCGCACCGGCCCCACCTGGTCTTTAGAATCATGAGTGTTCTAGAGCGGTGGTATCCACTACATTCTGTACGGGTCGAGGCTGGAAATAGGTGTCAGCTGAGATGCCTGTAGCAGAGAGTGCCAGAGAGGGAGCAAGGCCTTAGGATTTTTAGGAGGGGTAAGGAATTAAAAATGGGATGTTACTATCTAGAAACTGTGACTGTGAGACAACCAACCATGCCTCCAAGCCCATTGCCTGTTGCTGTTATTCTTTGACAGCAGCGAGACTTACCATTTTCTATACATTTAAAACATCCTTGCTCACCTTTCTTTGTATCTACCAACATCTGACCCCGCCACGTCATTTTTGTCTCTTCACGTTTAATGCCTCACTCCTCATGGAACTTACTCTTTCAGTCTTGCTGGTACTTAGGGTTTACACTTAAGCTTAGTCTAATGAATGTGTATCTGGCACTTTCTGTGCAAGCAAAACTGCAGGAGGCATAAAAGAAGGGTCTGGCTCCTGGAAAATCTGATCATAGACTCACTAAAGCACTTAGTTTTAGGCATAAGCATTTTGAATTGAATTAAACATTTTTGATCAGAAGGTGATAGACTTTACAAAGGAATGGCTGACAGTAAATATGTGAAGATGGAGAGATAGGAGATCTCATTGTAATGCACATTGCCTCATTCCCACTTTCAAGGGTTGGTCTACGTCTGTCTGAATCCCAAGTCAATCCTTCACCTCAACTTGAAACACCAACATTAGTATTCATTCTGTTTAGCATATTATCAGTTGCCATCTATTTGTTTTAACTGATTACTTGAATCTGATTAAACATTATAGAAATAAGCATCGATAAGAACAATATTGAATAAGAAATTTTAAATAACAAAACAGCTTATAGAAAAATTCAACGTATCTTTCCCATCACCTTCACCACCCTTGCCTTTGATTACCCTGTCCTCTATCACTGCTTTCTGATAGCGATGTTGTGTGAGTTAGGATTCAGGCAGGAAAGCAAAAGCAACCACTCTTCATCTTCCTGGAAGGAAGGGTTTAATGCAGGATGTAGACTTGATATAGTGGTTGGGAGAGCTGTGGAGTGAAGGTCAGGGTGTCACCTACAGAAGTCAGGGAATCTGCCAGCAGAGATCCTGCATCAGAAACAGCCAACAGGGTGCTTCTGAAGAACTAGCGGGGAAGTGGCTATAATTCTTAGGAATCCTAGTGAGTCCCCACCACTATCTCAGTCTACAGCAGTGGAGGAAGGGGTTTCCAGGAGCCCTCTGGAAAGTTCCTCCCCATACTTTGCAACAATCTTCAGAGGATAATGACTTCTCTTCCAGCTTCCACACCCCACAAGAGTGCCTTTCATCGGCCAACTGTAACCTGGAACCCTATGGCAGAGGGGATTCTGGGAGACAGGTTCTGACGTCTCTGGAATGCAGCTGAGGAGGTAGCGATGCCTAGCTGACAGCAGACAATACACAGATAGAGAAACCAAATCATTCTAGAGGGGCCTACTGAGATCAGCACTGATGCCAAAGCTCCTTTTGTCATTCTGAAGCTTTATATTTTAAGTCCGATAAAATAGCAATTCAAGGTTCACTGAAGGTGGCTTACAAATCCTTTTATGGAAATTTCTAGTTTTTTCAATAGCTGATAGCCCTTACAACATCACTAGGACCTTTTTACTGGAGATACGTTTCTTTTTTGAACAAAAATGGAAGCTGGGGCCTTTTTCTTTTATCTTTCCAAGGGTTCCATCATACTTTGAGGAAATTTTAAATCTCAATTAACATTTCTTAATGCTTTAAATATATAGTTCAAGAAAGTGGCTGTCAACTAGGGGCATGTTGCCCCCACAGGATATTTGGCATTATCTGGAGACAGTTTTGGCTGTCACAGCTGGGTGGGAAGGTGCTACTGGCATGTGGTGGATAGAGATCAGAGATGCTGCTGAATGTACTCTAGTGCATAGGACAGCCACACACAACAAAGAATTATCTGGCTGAAAGTGTCGGTACCCTGGGGTCGAGAAGCCTTGCTTTCAGGCAGTGCAATAGGAGGAAGGAGCGCGTGTTGACTATGGCGAGTCAGGTCTAGATTTGAATCTCGGCTCTGCCACATATGAGTTGAGAGATCTTGGACAATTTGCATACATTGCTGAGCTTCAATTTCCCCCATTTTATACTGTGCATAATTGTTAAGGACACTGGAGACAGCACCCGGTGCACAGTAAAAGTGTTCAATAAATAGTAGTTTTTTGGTGGTTTGCTACTGTTGTTATTACATAAATCCTTGTTTTATTAATGCTATGAACTGCCCATTGTTTTTAGGCAACCCCTAATGGACCCGCATGGTGTTGGTGGCTTCTTGCAGTTCTCCCTGTAGATCCACGGTACCAGCTGTCGGTTTTGTCAATGAAGTCTTTGAAAGAACGGTTGACAAAGATACAGCATATACTGACCTATTTTTCTAGAGACCAATCTAAGTAACTGCTTGGATCTCCCTTTAAAGTTACCCTAATCTGGTTGCCTCGATGGCCAGATTGTCCGCTGCCTTTGCACATCTAGTGCTGGTTTCAGAAATGTAATGAAACTTTTCTTTTTCCTTCAACCTCCTGAATCATGTGGTTCTGCAAATGAATACCTTCGACTAGGATTTAGACCACTAAGAACTTGCACAGAAAAACACGCACTGAATGTGTGTTAAACCTCTACATTGTGAAGTTGCACTATGTACCATACTCTAAAATGAAATAAGAACTCTGTGAGAGTGTGTGTGTGTGCGTGCGCGTGCGTGCTTGTGGGGGTTGGGTAGTGTGTGTGCATTTTCTCTGGCTTTAAAATTTTAAAACAAACAAAAAAGCCATAGAGAGCAGAACTTGCTGAGAGTCATTTGTTGCCCAAGTTTACAAGAGTAGCGATACAAGTTTTTGGAAATTGAATTTGCCTCAGATATATCTGTCCTAATGCTTATATTTGCACAAGTATGTAAAATATCGTGTTGAGGATCATTCTTTGTTGGAAATACTGCTCTTGCTGAACTGTCTTGACCATTGACTATGACACAGTTTCTTATTTATGTAAATACTTGCATCACAGTGGCCGACAGGCATTGGATGCAGAACCTAGAGCCAGTTTTCAGGAACAATTGTAAACCTGACACGGTACTGTGCATCTATTCATAAAACACTCAAAACTGTGAAAATATGGTTTACATTTAATTGTACATAAAGGTAAATGGAGAACTCAATTCAGTACCAGTTAGTTTGTACATTTTAGGGGGCTTTTCACATTAACTGCCCATTTATGTAATTTATAGTTTGACATGATGTGTTTTAAAAAAAAAAATGCATAGTATAAACCCATTAAGGATCTGGGAGAAGAGAAGAGGTTTAATATAGAACTAAGCTTTTAAAGTTTGTTTTTGTTTTTAATTCTGGTCTTGGTGCAAATGTTAGTTATGCCTTATTCATATCACAGTTAGATGACCATGCTGCGACATGGTTTATATTCATGCTGCCCTAGAAACTTTTGTAATTATTTGTTGCAAATTTGTGACTGTCCTTATTAACTTTCTTTTATGTAAGTAATTTGTAAAAATTTCTTAAAATTTTTGCTTTTGCTTATTTAATTTTGAATAAAAGCTAAATTCCTAATACTTTTTCTTAAATTGTAGGTCAGTGTTACTAAAAAGAAGTCAGTAGAAGAACCAAACTGCATATGTTAAAGAACAGATGAGTTTTGCTTATGGTTTGGTGGCATTAGATATATGCTGTGGTTTCCAAAAACTTTGGTCATTTTTAATTTTTGAGGAAAAAAGCAATTTATTGAGGATTTAGGCCCCAGAACAATCCCTAAAGCACTATTTTTCAACCTTTTAAAAATCCATGTCCCTTTAGGGTAAGGCTAAAATTTTTACTTTTATGCCTCACCATTTGAGACTTCTCTTGGTAACACAGACTTGACCGTTTCTGCCCCCAGTTCCTCAGCTAGGATTTTGCAAATGTCAGTCAATCTTTTTTTTTTTTTTTTTTTGAGACAAGATCTTGCTGTATTGCCGAGGCTGGAATGCAGTAGCACAGTCATAACTTGCTGCAGCCTCAAACTCCTGGGATCAAGTGATCTTCCTGTCACAGGATCCTTGGGGTGTCACTTTGCCAGCCAGAAACATCTGTGGCCAGTGGTGCCTTCTGCCTGAGTATTGCTCATGCCCACTGGGCTTGTTCTGGCCACTCAGCCTGGCAGGCTGTGCTTGGCTTTTGCTTCCAGTGCAGATCCCACACCTGCCATGAACGAGCCAGGCACGGAGCAGCGAGGGGGTGTGTGGGCAAGTGCATGCAGGGTCCAGACACTGCACACAGCCAGGCACACCAGGTGCTGTGTTGGTGCAGGCAGCTTCATGCGAGGCTGCAGCTGGACCAGATGTACCACATGTGGCTTCCACTGCAGGTACCCACATCTGGACAAGGGGAACACTGTGGCACCCGGAAGCTTGGAGATGCCAGGAACCACAGAGCTCCAAAGAGGGTGTCACAGCCCTGGCTTAGGGACCCCTTAGGTCTGGACTCCCCAGATAGCTGCACCTCTTCTTGTCACGCACAATGTAGTGAGCGGTGGGGCGAGGGGGTGCGTGTTTCAGCCCTGTTTGTGTTACAGTTCTTTCAGTTTCACCATTTAGCAGGTCCTGAGTTCTTTCCCTGCATCCAGGAAGAATGAGGCGCACAGACAACTGGGGGGTGAGCAAGGCGGAGCGGAGCTTCACTGAGTGATAGAACAGCTCTCAGGAGACACAAAGTGGGTAGCTCCCTTCTGCAGGCAGGTCATCCTGATGAGTGTCCAGCTTTCAGTGGAGAGAAGACCCTCATTAGGTAGCTCTTTTCCACAGGCAGGTCATCCCAAAGAGTGTCCAGTTCTCAGCAGAGAAGAGACCCGAAGTAGGTAGCTCCTTTCCACAGGCAGGTCACCCAGAAGAGTCAAGGAGGCCCGCAGTGAGTAGCTTCTTCCTGCAGCTGGTAGTCCTGAGGGTCTGTTTTGAGTCTGAATGAGTCTAGGGTTTTTATGGGCTCAGAAGCGGAAGTGTGTGCTGACTGGTCCATGGACAGCCATGGGTGGGTCAGGGGGAAAAGGCACCTTATGTTCTCACTCCAGACAGTGGACTCCACCTGGAACTTGCAGCTCAGGCCCCAGGCTTCAGGCCATCCCTGGCTTGAAGGTCAGGTTTCACCAGGACCCACCCTTTTCCATCCTGCCACCCTCAACATGCCATCCACAGCAACCAGGCTGTTCCTACCAAGGGGCACCTGCAGGCTTGTGCCAACCTGCTCTCAGTGCCCCCTCGGCCTCCCTCCCCTGCTTGTTGGTGCCCAGAATTCAAAGGGGGCCAAGGTGGTGGGACTGGTGTGTCAGCACCACCTTGCACACGGACACCCAGCCAGGTTGAGATAGCACCTGGGTTCAGCCTCAACTTTGCTCCAGAATTGGAGCAGGTGCCAGGAGTGGGGAGAAGCAGGAGCAGGCACTTCTGAGCCTGTGGTGGCAGAGGGGCTTCCAGGAGTGCAGGGATGCCCACGTCTGGAGCCATAGCTGGGTGGCTGCAACTGTGCCCAAGAGCGTGGGGCTCCTGCCCTGCCAACTCAGTAGGGGGTGGGGCTCCCACCTGTTCCCACCCCTTCTGGCTCCACGGAGCGTGATGCTTCAGACAGGCCACTGCTGCCATCACTCCTGCCTCAGTCTCCAGAGTATCTGCGACTACAGGTGTACGGCTAATTGAATTTTTTTGTTGTACAGATGAGGTCTTGCTATATTGCTTAGGCTGGTCTCGAACTCCTGGGCTCAAGCAATCCTCCTGCCTCAGCCTCCCAAAGCACTGGGATTACGGACATGCACCACCATGCCCAGCCATAAATCATCTTTTAATATTGAATTTTTAAAATAAAATTATATATTCAGAAATGACTCTCTAGAGGATCAACCCTGTCACAATTATGCCAATTGAGATTGAGAATCTATTCAATGGTTCTGCAGAAAACATCTAAAGAGTGGGCCATTCCATCGAAAGCACCTTATCAATAGTTTCTAAGGTATTAGGTTAAATTTTCTTGTAATAAAAACAGATGCTTGCTTAAAAAAATGACTTAGTAATATAAGTGAAGAATTTACATATATATATAGACACACCCACACTATGTATATATATGTATATAGGCCAATATATTTCCATTAGTGTGTATGTGTGTGTGTATACATGTATATATACACATGTATATATGTTTGTATATGTTTATGCACACACTAATGGAAATATATTGGCCTTATCACTTGATTACTTTTGTGGTAAATGATCTGATTATTACTTATAACTTTTGAAGTTTTTGAAATTTTTTTCTATTGCATCTTTCACACAGCTTATTTTTTCCAAAAATTGGCAAATATTTTTTCCTTATTGCTTTAAGTATCTAAAAGTTCTGTCATCAATTAGTGTTTCAAACCAAACTAGTTGCTATCTTTTTTTTTTTTTTTTTTTTTTTTTTTGAGACAGAGTCTTGCTCTGTCGCCCAGGCTGGAATGCAGTGTCAAGATCTTGGCTCACTGCAACCTCCGCCTCCTGGGTTCGAGCAATTCTCCTGCCTCAGCCTCCCAAGTAACTGGGATTACAGGCACCCGCCACCACGCCCAGCTAATTTTTGTGTTTTTAGTAGAGACAGGGTTTCACCATGTTGGCCAGGCTGGTCTCGAACTCCTGACCTCAGGTGATCCACCCACCTTGGCCTCCCAAAGTGCTGGGATTACAGGCATGAGCCACTGTGCCCAGCCTAGTTGCTATCTTCTTATATGCCTGTCCTACATGTCAAATTTTTCCTTTTTCTCCAGGTGTAACTCAGATGCCTTCACTCAACTAGAACTCAGAACATCAGAGCACTTTCCTTGTACTTCACTTATGACACTTAAGGGAGATAAATACATGAAATAAGGGAGAATTAAATACATGAACAGTCTTCTGAGTATTATTACTGGTATCTGGCAGTTTAGACAGATTTAAACTCCAAGACATAGGCTGACCACTGAACAGAATTGAAGTAAATGCCATTTAAGAAGGGAGATGGGATAAAGATGGTTAGACTGAGCAAATGTCATTGTCTTCTCTTCCTCCCCAAACCTCCCTCACCAAAAAGGAAAAAAAAAAAAAGAGCCAAGAAAATGAAATAATGGCATTGTGCAACCAAAATCTCATCAATTGACCAATGCTTTTGAGGGGTTTCTGAAAGATAGAAACAGGATCTGATAAATAAGACCTGAGGAAAGCATGGCTTTGCAGAAATGAGGAGTGTAGGTCAAATGGGAGTAACCACAGGGAAGCCGCAAACCAGGAGCAGGTCTTGGAAAATGCCCTTGTGGAGGCCGCGCTTGAAACAGCTGGATCATGTGACCATCTCCCAATTCGGCTGAGCAGGAGGTGGCAGCAGCAGTGGTTCTCAGGCCAAAGCCCTGACCGTGGGCCTTGGGCCAGAGAATACCCACAAAACCTTCAGTAGCTACAGCTCCCCAATGAGATGAGGGGCCCTTTTGCACAGAGAGCGGGCTCCTGGCCTCCCTCATGTGGTAGCATGAGCCAGCGTTCCGCTGGATCAACATGGGCTACCTTTGACTGAACCGATCCCACATGGATGATCCTAGAGGACAGAGGCATTCTCAAATGACAAAGTCGTGAATCGAATCCGAGAAATTTGAGGAACCCTAAACAAGACAACAAAATAAGCTTAGATTTGAGGCTGTTACAATCCCCCAAAAGATCTGGGAATCTAAAAAAATGTTCCTCAGACAACCCCTGTCACCACAGAAGCATTTGATAAAATTTGCTGAGTCAATGAATGAATCATGAAAATAAACATGATAGATGAGCTCAATAGGAGAATGAATGCAGATACGAAATGAATTAATGAGGTGGAGGGTTAAGTTTGGTTCCTTTATAGAACACAATGCAGACAGAGCAAAAAACTCAACGTATGAGAGAAAAACTGAGACATGCAGGATAGATACAAAGTTTTAGCATCTGTCTAATAGAAGTTTCTTAAGGAGAGTAGAAGACAAGTAAATAATACAAGCTAATTTTCTCAGAGCTCAAGACTAATAAAATATTCTACTTTCTTTGGGATCAAGGTCATCCATCCATTTAAAGGGGAAACAATAAGGCAAACTTGCACAGACTGGGGACAAATAAAATAGCAGTAACTCAGTTTGGCACTGATCAGCAATGAAATGACGGGCTCGAGAATATGACTCCAAAGACACAAATATTCTTCCCAAGCTAATGCTTAAATGCCAGCATTTTAAAAAGGTTAAACATATTTGATAGATGAGATATTTATGACCCAGCTTCGTAAATGAACTCTGTTGTAGACCTGCCTCCAAATAGCTTTGTGCTGTTCACCAAAATTCAATCTATCCTGAAAGTTGTTGCTGTTGTTCACAATTTAGGATACTGAGAAAAGATACAGGCTTCATTTCAAAAGAACATATGCTTAATTTCAAAATGTGGTAGGCATCGCATTTAACCCTCAGAAAAACCCTGTGAAGTAGGTACTCTGCTTATACGGATGAGGAAACTGAAATGCAAAGTCATTCAATAATTTGTCAAAGGATCACACAGCTGATAGATGGCAGAACTGACTTTGAACCTATGGAGTCTGGCTTCACCTTATTTTGACATCAAGTTTAAAACCATCTAAGAAATTCACTGAGTGAAGGGTCTGGAAGATTGATGATTCCCTGACAGCAGGCTTTACATATGAGGGGTACATTTCACAGCTGTGGGATTAGAACATGTTTTTAAGCACATCACCAACATTGTAAGTTGCTCAAGTCAGGGTTAGCCCTTTATTTTTAGTAACAGTATAAATTGATTATCTTTTTAGAAAGAATATTTCCAAATATGAATCAACGATCATTAAACTATTCATACTCTAACTCAATTCGCTATTGGAGGAATTACCTTAGGGAAATTTTTTTTAAAGATCCACATGCATGATGATATTCTTTACAAAGTCTCTAGAAAGCAAAAACTTGGAAAAATCTAATGCCCACCATAGGTAACAAATAGAAGAAACTCAAATGAGTATTGTGCAGTCATTAAAAACAAGAGAGACTAATGTGTGAAAACATGTAATTCAAAATTGTGGTTATCCTGTGATTGTATGTATGCAGTTAAAGATTGGAAGATAATATGCAAAAATGAAATCAGTAAGATTAATAACTATTGTGTTTTTCTGTAGAAATCATCTGTTTTCCTGTAGGGAAAGCTAGCCATCTAGGGCTCATCCGCTCAGTCTATAACCACACTGCACTTGGGTCTTAGCATCTGAGATTGTGACTGCATACTTGTGCCTTTCTGAACAGTAAGTTTACATGGACAAATTCTTTTATATTTGAGGTTCATAAAAACTTGAAGTCCTAAAACTGGAAACAGTAAAACAGTAAAGAATGGTTAAAAACACCCTCAGGTTTTGCTATTGTCCTTTCCCTGTCTAATAATGGAACCATAAAGAAAAGTCAATACGAAAACCTATTATAACAATAAGAATATTAAACCATAGGAATCAGAATATTCTTAAAGTTAACATTGTTTTATATAATTGGTATGATGTAAAAAATAAAAAGAACTGACTTCATAAGGCTGGCAGTTTTACAAACAAACTACCGTCATAGACTTCAGTGTGTTCTTTCTCTAAGTACCTATACTATATTTTCAGTGACTTTAAGCGTCAGAAGGGATAGTAAAAGAACAAAGTTTAAATCCTGGCTCCCTTCCTAACTAGCTGTTAGGGCTTGGGTAAGTTTTCATACACATGAACCTCAGTTTCATCTTCTTCAAAATGGAGATTAGAGACAATGTATATAAAATACGCAACAGAATAGTAGATACGCAAATGAGAAATGGCCATTACTACTATGACTAAATCTGTAACAATGAACCTCTTAAAGTGGACTCCTATGGAATCATTAAGCAAGTGTACTTAGGAAGATACAGAGGTGCTTAAAAGTAGAGAAAGTTCTATGCTATACAATCTGGAATTTTTAAAAACCTCTACATTAAAAAAGAAAAGAAAAGAAAATTCGACCTGACATTGCCGAGTGACACTTATTCTCTTTAGCCATTTGATTTGGCATTCATGTGGTAAATCTTTGGTTTGTCCTGAAAGAAGAAAGCTAGGGAAAACGCAATCGTTATTACATAGTGTAGTCAAAATCCTTATTTGTAAGACAAATGTGGGAATTGTCATTGCTTTCAGGGATTTGCTGCAATTCTTTAAATTATTTAATGTGGCAATGATTAAAGCTTTGTCCATGAGTTGAACTAAGAGAAGTGGAGAGATTTGAGGCTTGAATTCAGGCTTACTTTCCATTTATGTAACTTCTGCTGTCTTAGAAATCTCTATTCTAGATGTAAAGTAACAACTACCACCTTCCTCAATCAGAGTTAGAATACAAAGCTGAATGTATTACTATACTTTCCCTTGGTTCCAGAAGCCATCGGCTGCTATCAGCTATCAAGAATTTCATCTGGCCAGGCGCGGTGGCTCACACCTGTAATCCCAGCACTTTGGGAGGCCAAGGTGGGCGGATCACCTGAGGTCAGGAGTTCCAGACCAACCTGGCCAACATGGTGAAACCCTGTCTCTACTAAAAATACAGAATTAGCCGGGCATGGTGGTAAGGTGCCTGTACTTCCAGCTACTCGGGAAGCTTGAGGCAGGAGAATTGCTGAACCCGGGAGGTGGAGGCTGCAGTGAGCCGAGATCGTGCCATTGCACTCCAGCCTGGGCAAAAAGCGCCAAACTCCGTTCCCCCCCCCCCCCAAAAAGAATTTCATCCAGGTCTGCATGGAGCCTAAGGAAGGAATCTGTGGATTCCAGATGCTTGCATAAGGCTTAGCTGTAGTCACCCACTCTGCTTTCCTAGTTATGCAAGGCATATTTACTCATTCACATTGCCCAAACCCTGTACTGGGGTCCCTGGGAAAATTAAAGGTATAAGTTAGATTCTCAAAGTGTTTACTTTCTAGGGGTAGGGAAAATGTTTGCAAAACTCTTCCAACTTTGAATGTTCTCATTAAGAAGATAAGTACATCTGTGCCTTCCATAATAATCTAAACAACGAGAATTTCCAAATCTAAAATTCCAACTCAGATCTTTCTCCTGAAGACCAGAGCCACATATGTATATTACCCCTGAATAGATCCAGTTGAATGTTTCACACATCCCTTCAACTTAACGTAGCTAAAAACACATGGGCTCAAAACATGTTCACTTTCCTGGATCAATGATATCCCCATCCACCTAGAAACTCTGTAGTTACATTTCACCATTTTCTCTCATTTCCTCACCATCAGGTCAATTTTCTTCCTAAATCTCTTGACCCTGCCATTTGCTCTCCATTATCTATTTCCTAGTCTTAAGGTAGATGGATGATCTACCAATGGGACAGGTGTGCCCTGGAAACATTCCAAGCTTTCTGAGGGATAGGTGGACGTGTATAGTTTTAAGGAAATCCATTTTCACATTTAATTTCTATATGTAATTTCTCCTAAAACTGGTCTGCTTGAGAAATAACCTGTGGTGGGAGGAGAGGCACCCAAGCTCACTTTCCCTCTTAAAATAGGTCTTCTTTCAAAGGAACTGTATATATCCCATCTATTTGCAATCCTATGAAACTTTCAAGCCATCACATAAAGGAACGATTTGAAATATTGATGTTGGTGTTGAGAAAGTGAATTACTCTAATAACTGGATTTTAAAAATTATTTGCAAATCTGGTGATTTCTAATTCTGTGCTTTCCCCAGAATTGAAAGAGGCCTGACTTGTCAATCTATGGGTCATTAAAAATTATACTTAGTGATGTAACTCCGGGAGTTTTGGCATGTAACTCAGGAGTACAAAGAGTTTATTGTCATTATTATATCAAAACTTCTTCCATTTCCATATACTTATGCTTGAACTACTCATAAGTATTCTTAATGCTTAAACCTTAAAAATGAGCCAGGCAGGGTTGTTCACACCTGTAATCCCAGCACTTTGGGAGGCCAAGGTGGGCGGATCACCTGAGATCAAGAGTTTGAGACCATCCTGGCCAACATGGCAAAATCCCATCTCTACTAAAAATACAAACATTAGCCAGGAGTGATGGCAGGCACCTGTAATCCCAGCTACTCTGGAGGCTGAGGCAGGAGAACTGCTTGAACTGCGAGGCGGAGGTTGCAGTGAGCTGAGATCATGCCACTGTACTCCAGCCTGGGCGACAGAGCTAGACTCCGTCTCAAAAAATAATAAATAACTAAATAAGAAATATAATTATGAAGTTGCTAATGAATCTTGTATCATCCAGTCAATACATAAACAATATTTATCCTGGGATACATGAACTAATTGGAAAAAAGTCCTCCATCACTTTCATTAGCAAATGCCCTACTAATAACTATTTACTTTTTATGTCTCAGTTATCAAAATTTGGCTGGGCGCGGTGGCTCATGCTTATAATGGGAGGCCGAGGTGGGCAGATCACTTGAGGTCAGGAGTTCAAGACAAGCCTGGCCAACATGGTGAAACCCCGTCTCTCCCAAAAACGCAAAAATCAGTCAGGTGCAGGGATGGATACCTGTAATCCCAGCTACTTGGGAGACTGAGGCAGGAGAATTGCTTGAACTCAAGAGGCAGAGGTTGCAGTAAGCCAAGGTTGTGCCACTGCACTCTAGCCTGGGTGACGGAGTGAGACTCTGTCTCAAATAATAACAATAATTAATAAATATTTATCAAACTTTGTAGTGTGTTTATAAAACTTTATGTGTTATCACTAGTTACCATGAAAACTCAACCCAGAGGAAAATTTAACACTCTTAGAGCTTTATTGTCTAAGAAATAAAATGTCATATTTTGTGTGTATATATAGACTTTTGTTGAAAAGAAATACATGATGAACAATAAAAGACTTTCAAGTAAAATATATGATCATAACATCTTTGGAAGAGAAGCAGCATAGAAATAGAAGCTAAAGGATAGAAAGGAATAAAGGATATAAAGACTAAATAAGATATTGTATATTTTTTCGTGGGTAAGAATAAAATTGCTATCATATTTATTCTATTGGATACATTTAAAATAGCTTTATACTGTTTCATCTTAAAATATCAATTGTTATGATAAACTGAAAATAACGTTTTGCCATTATTTAAACTTACGATAAAAATGTATGCTTCAACTTAAAAATATGCAAGAAGGAACATAGTTTTTCAAAAATTTTTAAGGGATTCACGAGCAAAATGTTTGAAGACAATGTATTTAGACTATCTTGTCTTACATGAATTATTCTGGCAGTCTCTCCAGCCACATCATCTACCCTCTTTGCCACCTCAATAATAATCTCTCTAAAACACTGATCTAATCCTGTCCTCCTGCTTAACACCCTGTGATGGTCCCTGTCAAAGGAAGGATGAAATCCAACTTTGGGCTGTGTCCTCAGCCTACAGTGCTTCCCAGCCTTTTACTCCATTTTTGTCTCAACTACCCTAAAACATAATCTTGAAGAACTTCTCACTGTTCCTCTTTGCACTGGTTCCTTGCCTGAGAAGCCACATTCCTTTTCTCTAAATAGTGAAATTCTATTTATCCTCCAAGAAAGAACTAAAAAAAATCACGTCCCTGTCAAGTAAATACCTAACCTCTCAAGCAGCATAAAATCGGTCCCCACTCTGCCTCCCAGCACTTGCCTCCTGTCCTGATTATAGTATTCATCAGATGTTGTCATTATTCTTACATGTTCTGTGTTATTCACCCAAATTTCTTATACAGTGTTCTTATCCCTCCATGTAGTATTAACGAGCAGAAATCAAAATTTAAGAAACAAAACCAGAACGATATATAACATTTAAATCAGGAAAATCTCCCGTGCTTATGTACCTGATAACGATATCTTCTGTGTTCCTCACAATGCCTTTATTGCCGAGTCCTCAGTGAATACTTCCCAAACCTTAATCCACTTCATTTCATTATAAACTAATGCCACTGGATTAGTCAAGATATTGCAAGGAAGCAAGATAGGTCAGGCCCTCTGTATTAGTCAGGGTTCTCTAGAGGGACAGAACTAACAGGATAGATGTATGTATGAAGGGGAGTTTATTAAGGAGTATCAACTCACACGATCACAAGGTAAAGTCCTACAACAGGCCATCTGGAGGCTGAGGAGCCAGGAAGCCAGTCCGAGTCCCAAAACCTCAAAAGTAGGGAAGTCGATAGTGCAGTCTTCAGTCTGTGGCCAAAGGTCTAAGAGTCCAAAAGCTGAAGAACTTGATGTCTGATGTTTGAGGGCAGGAAGCATCTGGCATGGGAAAAAGATGTAGGCCAGTCTAGTCCTTCCACGTTCTTCTGCCTGCTTTATTCCAGCTGTGCTGGCAGCTGGTTAGTTGGTGCCCACCCAGATTAAGGGTAAGTCTGCCTCTCCCATTCCACTGACTCAAATATTAATCTCCTTTGGCAACACCTCACAGACACACCCAGAAACGATACTTTGCATCCTTCAATTCAATCAAGTGGACAATATTAACCATCACACCCTCCCAAAGGCAAGGGAAGTGAAGGAAGAAGAGAGGGAGAGAATTGGAGAGAGGGAAGGAAGAATAAAGGAAGAAAGGGAGGGAGTGTGTATGTATGTTGGTTTGGGTTTCTGGGGTGAATTTTACTGTCAGCAACAAACTGAGTATGGAGATGAACAATGATGTAGCAACATTCAGAGCAAATCACTGTTGAACAGCTTAACATGCTGAAATACATTTAAGCAAGGACAATAAAAGAAAACAAAATCCTCTGCAAGCCAGAGAGTGAAAGCAAAATACTTCTTTAGTTCCAAGAATATTTCCACATCAGCAGAGTTAGAATAGACCCATGAATTACCTCTTATATTCAAATAGTGAACCCCTAAACAGGGTAGTCAATGCAAATGAAAACAGGCATGCAATTGGTACCATGAGTCGAGACTACTTCCTAAGTACTAAGAGTACAGGCACCATATACACATATACGTCTGTAGACATAGAGATATACATACCTGTTGTTCCTGAAGGTCTAAAGCCAAGTTGATTTTTGTTCTGTTAAATAATCTAGATGTTTATTGAGAGGTCCTATTTTAGAAAATCTTTCAAGTTGAATAATTTGTTAGGACCCAAGGTTGAACATTACAGTGCAATTTTCCTAGGTAAATAGTGGACCCTTTCAATTATTCTCAGTTATTATCTTCTATTCAATTTCTTTCTCTATCTTAAATATCTCTCACTTTACACCTTTTCATTTTGTTTCATTCTCTAGGCTGTTTTCATTCCTTTCCTCAAAGTCTTTTATTATGCTTTCATTTAAATCTATTCTTCTTTGAGCATTATGGAATTAAGGCCTTATTTTTAAGATAATTTTCTTTTCCTTTACATCCTAATTCAGGTCAACTTGGATTTCACATATTCCTGGGTTTGCCCTTTCCTATCATGAATTTTTAATGTCTGATTAAAAATGTTCTTTAAATTTTTCCAAATACTACTTATTAAATTCATGTCAGAGTATTATAGTGTTATTTTCTTCTGCTTCATAGGTTTCTTAAAAATTAATTTTGGCCAGGTGCAGTGGCTCACGCCTGTAATCCCAGCACACTGGGAGGCCGAGGTGGGTGGATCACGAAGTCAGGAGATTGAGACCATCCTGGCTAACACGGTGAAACCCTGTCTCTACTAAAAACACAAAAAAATTAGCTGGGCATGGAGGAGGGCACCGGTAGTCCCAGCTACTCAGGAGGCTGAGGCAGGAGAATGGCGTGAACCCAGGAGATGGAGCTTGCAGTGAGCCAAGATCATGCCACTGTACTCCAGCCTGGGCGACAGAGCGAAACTCTGTCTCAAAAAAAAAAAAAAAAAAAAAAAAAAAATTAATTTTATTCCATGACATTAAAATGAGATGAAGATATCACAAAAAAAGAAAAACTACAGAACAATGTCCCTTATAAATAATACTCAACAAAATACTAGTGAACTCAGTTCAGCATCATGTAAAAAAGGCTTATTCACTATGGTCAACTGGGATTTATACCAGTAAAGTAAGCTTGTATTTACATATGAAAATTGGTCAATGTAGTATATCATATTAATATAATGAAGGTTAAAAACTACACAATTCTATTAATAAAGATATAAAAAGCATTTGACAAAATCCAACACCCCTTCAGGATAAAAACACTTATAAAACTAGAAATAGAAGAGAACTTCCTTAACTTGATAAAGTTCATCTATAAATCCCACAGGTAACATTTTATTAAATGATAAAAGACTGAAAGCTTTCCCCTAAGTTCAGGGACAAGGAAAGGATGTCCATTCTTGGCATATCTATTCGACATTGTACTGGAGTTTCTAGCTAGGGCAATTAATGAGAAAAAGAAATAAAAGGCATTCTGATTGTAAAGAAAGAAGTAGAATTAGCTGTGTTTATGATGACACGATCTTATATATAGAAAACCCTTCAAAAATCAGAAAGAAAACTGTTAGAGCTAATAAACAGGTTCAACAAGGTTTTAAGATACACAAGATCAAAATACTAAAATCAGTTGTATTTCTATACGCTAGTAATAACCAATCAAAACATTAACTTAATAAAAGCTTCTGTGTACAACAGTATCAAAAAGAATATAATAGCCACAAGGAATAAATTTAACCAAAGAAATGTAAGGCTTTTAACCTAAAAACTACAAAACACTGAAGTAAATTAAGACTAAATAAATGGAAAGATGCCTGGTTGCCTTGAGTTGGAAGACTTAATATTGTTAATAACGCAATATTTCCCTTATTAATTTGCTGATTTAATGCCATCCTTATCAAAGTTCTATCTTTTCTGCAGAAACAAACTGATCCTAAAATTAATGGACATACAAAAATAATCATAAAAAAAGAACAATGTTGAAAGACTCACACTTACTGATTTAAAAAGAAAAAAGAATAGATATATAAGTCAATGGAATACAACTAAGAGTTCAGAATTAAGCCCTCCTATTAAGATCAACTGATTTTCAATGAAGGTCAAAGTGCATACAATGGAGGAAAGAATCATTTTTTCAACTAATGGTCCTAGAACAACTGGACATCTACAAACAAGAACATGAATTTTTACCTCTACCTCACACTATACACAAAAATTAACTCACAATGTCTCCGAGTCCTAAATGTAAGAGCTAAAACTGTACAACATTTAGAGTGAGACACAGATGCAAGTGTTCATGGCCTTGGATTAAGTCATGGTTTCTTCGACATGAAACCAAATGCACAAGCAACCAAAGGAAAAATAAATAAGCTGGAATTCATCAATATGAAAAAGACTTTGTGCACCAAAAGATACTGTTGAGAAAGGGAAAAGACAACTCAAAATGTTAGAAAATATTCGTAAATCATATAATCTTGTATGTGTCTTAGTTCTGGAATAAAGAACTCATATAACTCAATAAAGAAATAATAATCTGGCAAAGGGCCAGACACAGTGGCTCATGCCTGTAATCCTAGCACTTTCGGAGGTTGAGGAGGGTGGATCATCTGAGGCCAGGAGTTCGAGACCAGCCTGGCCAAAATGGTGAAACCCTGTCTCTATGAAAAATACAAAAATTAGCCAGCTGTGGTGGTACATGCCTGCAGTCCCAGCTACTCAGGAGACTGAGGCAGGAGAATTGCTTGAACCCGGGAGGTGGAGGTTGCAGTGAGCCAAGATTGCGCCACTGCACTCCAGCCTGGGTGACAGAGTGAGATTCCATCTCAATAACAAAACAAACAAAACAAAACAAAACAAAAAACTGGGCAAAGGATTTGAGTAGTTATTTTTCCAAAAAGATACATTAACGGCCAATAAGCACATGAAAAGATGTTTGGCATTATTAGTCATCAGGGAAATACAAATCAAAACCATCAGGAAATACCACTTGACACCCACTAGGATTGCTATAAAAACAAAACAAAACAACAACAACAAACCCATGGAAAATAACAAGTTTTGTTGCGAATGTGGGAAAATTGCAATCCACATAGCCCTGGGAGTGCAAAATGGTGCAGCTATTTTGGAAAACAGTCTAGAACTGACTCACAAGGCTAGACACAGTTGTCCCATGACCCAGGAATTTATTCCTATGTAAATACCCAGAAGAGGTATATACGTCTATGCAGACAAGTTTTCATTTCTCTTGGGTAATTTTCTGAAAATGAGTTGTACACTAAGTATACGTTTAAATTCATAAAGACCTTCCAAACATGTCTTCAAAGTGGTTGTACCATTTACACTCCCTTCAGCAACGCATGACAGTTCCAGCGACTTCACGTCTGCCAACACTTGTTTCGTCAGTGTTTTAAATTTTAACTATTCTAATGAGAACACAACGTTAATCCATTGGTTTTTAATTTGCAACTGCCTAATATCCACTGACCTTAAGCATCTTTTTATGTGCTCATTATCCATTTTTTAAAATGTCGATTAAGATCTTTTGCCCATTTTTATTTGGGTCATTTGTTATCTTACTATTAAGGTGTTAGATTTCTTTAAATATCTTGTATGTAAGCCCTTTGTAAGATACATGTGCTAAGAATATTTCTTCCTAGCCTGTGGTTTGCCTTTTATTTCTTAACAGTGTCTTTCAAAGAGCAAACATTTAACATTTTGATGAAGTCCAATTTCTCCTTTTATTCCCTTTTACAGATTGTGCTCTGTGTGTCATATCTAAGAAAACTTTACCTCTCCCTGGGTTGTAAAGATTTCTCCTATGTTTTCTTCTAGAAGTTTTGCTAATTTCAAATTTTCTTTAGATCAATCATCAATTTTGAGTTAATTTGTGTGTATATACCATTTCAGGGGAGTCAAGCTTTTTAAGACATAATTTACACACGTTAAATTCATCCTTTTGCAGTATGGCTTTATGGGTTTTTATAAACACATACAGTCATGTTACCAGCATCAAACTCGAGATTTTGAGCAGATTAATCAATCCCCAAAAGTCCCTCCTGCCTCTTTGTGGTCAGACTCTCCCCTGTCTCTGGAAACCACTGATCTGTTTTCTATCTTTATAGCTTTGTCTTTTCTGGAATGTTGTAAACGAAGGCTTTTGAACCTTTTGATAATGTAGCCTTTTGAGTCTGATTTCACTTATCATAACACATTTGAGATTCATCCATGCTTATATGTGTCGGTAACTCATTCCTTTATATTTCTGAGTAACATTCCATTGTCTGCAAATACAGCATTTCATTAGTCCATTCACCAGTGATGGACATTTGGGTTGTTTCCAGTTTGGGCTGTGATGACTAAACTGCTTGTTATGAGTTGAATTGTATACTTCCAAAATTCATATGTTGAAGTTCTAAACCCCAGTATCTCAGAATGTGAACTTATTTGGAAATAAGATCATTGCAGGTGTAATCAGCTAAGGTGATATCACAATGGAGTAAGGTGGGTCTTTAATTCAGTATGACTGATGTCATATAAGAAGAGACGAGGGACGCACGTGGAATAAGAAGCATGTGAAGCCAGAGAGACGCATAAGGAGAAGATGGCCGGGTGAGGACAGGAGTAGAGATTGCAGTGCTGCATCAACCAGCTAAGGAGTGGCCGGGGCTACTGGAAGCTGGAACAGATAGGTATGGTCTTCCCCTAGCAGCTTCAGAGGGAGTATGGCGTGGCATTACCACTTCCTTGATTTTGAGCTTCTAGCATCCGGAACTGTGAGACAATTACTTTTTGTTGTTTAAGACACTCACACTTTGTGGTTCTTTGTTATGGAGCAAACTCCTACAGCATTCATTTCAGGCCCACAACAAGGATGATGATGCAATGCCTGTGTGGAAGTGACGCTGAAACCGGTTAAGAACAACCTTTTCCAGGTTGCAATTGATTCTAGAAACTGGAGTTGGTAGAGAATTTGCAGGTAGAGATAAAGTTGCCAAAAATGGGGAAAGTAGAGACTCAGGGACAAATCAGCAGATCAAACTCAAAATAACTATGCCTTTGGTTCAGAGACATTGATTCATAAATCTATTTAGTCTGGCTGATAGTCGTAAGACACATAGACAAGGAAATCCACACTCCTAACCCAAATCAAAATATCTGAAAAGTTCAAGCAGCTTATATGTAGTTATTCAATAAATACCTAATAAATAATACCTATAGGATGGGTATATGGATATAAATATGAATAGATGATTTTATGTTACCACCAACTTAAGATTTTACAAATTAAAATATCAAGGGGTTGATCTTTTTATTAGTAAGGGAGTCTACAGGGGAATAGACATTTCATGAACTCAAAAGGCATCCATGTGTTTACTAGGATAATTCAATCTGTCCTTAATTTATTTACATTTGTAACTTTACAGATTCTTATGCTACCTTTGCAACATATTGTTGACAATCTATGAAGGTTAGAAATGACAAATGGGAAAGATTTAGATCCCTTTAAATAAGAGCACTATTTTTAGAGTTAAATCTTTGGTTCCAAAAATTTCTACTAGCATTTACCATTTGCTAGCACTGGGACAGCTATTTGGGATACTGGTATCAGCCTTCTAGAAACTTACATTTTAATAGGAAAAACAGATGTGGGCACAAATGTGATCAATGTGCCCTTATAGACTGTGCTGGCTGAAGAGTAGGTGGGAACTGTGAAGCAGATAAAGAAATGAGGCTGAACAAATACTAACCAAATAATACATTACATAAGAACATACATTTGGGCAGGTAAGAAAAAAAGAGTGGGGACTGTAGGGAATGGTCCATGCAAAGGGATCAGCATGGGACTAGGCAGCCACGTGAAGTTTTGTATTGCTTACGATGTGGCCAAAAAGAAAGTGGGTGATGAAGGAAGTAGCTCTAGATGAGACTTTGAAGTAGCGGGCAGGTGCCAGTTATCAAGGAATTACAAGGAATTTTCTTTTTTATTCTTTTCTTTTTTGTTGTTTTTAAAACAGAATCTCACTCTGTCGCTCAGGCTAGAGTGCAGTGGCATGCTCTTGGCTCACTTGCAACCTCCACCTCCCGGGTTTAGGCAATTCTTGTGCCTCAGCTTCCCGAGTAGCTAGGATTGCAGGCACATACCACCACGCCTGGCTATTTTTTGTATTTTTAGTGGATACTGGGTTTCACCATGTTGGCTAGGCTGGTCTCGAACTCCTGGCCTCAAGTTATCCACCTGCCTCAGCCTTGCAAAGTGCTGGGATTGCAGGCATGAGCTACCGTGCCCAGCCTACAAGGAATTTCTTTATCCTACAGAAATCAGCCCTGCTCCAATATTCATTTCGCCCAGATTTTTTTTTTACATATATGACAACCACAAAAAGCTACATTGCATTTGACTTAATCAATAGTATTCCCACATTTAAAAGTTTATAACAAAATATTTTAGCCAGAACAAAAAAATTCAGGGCTAGTCTGATATCAAAATAGCTTTAATTCGTAGATGAAATCAGTCAACCAATCTACTATTTATTGAGCTTTTACTATGTATATAACTGTGATGGTTAATTTTACATCAATTTGACTGGGCCACAAGGGGTCTAGATATTTGGCTAAACGTGATGCCGAGTGTCTGTGAGGGTGTTTGTGGATAAGATTAACATTTGAGTTAGCAGACTGTGTAAAGTCAGTTGCCTTCCCCAGTGAAAGTGGACCGCATCCAATCCAACAGAGGCCTGAATAAAACAAAAAAGGCTCCATTAAGGAGAATTTGCTCTTTCAGCCAGATTTCCCCCAATATAACATACATTTCACCTCTTCTTCAAAAGTGGCTATTCCATTTACTTTTAATATCATTGATTACTTCTGCCTATTTTTGAATTTATATAGATGGAATCCCATGATAGGATCCTTTTTGTGTCAGGCTTATTTCCATCAATATAATGTTGATGAGTGATCTGTGTCAGGCTTATTTCAATCAATATAATGTTGATGAGTGATCTGTGTCAGGCTTATTTCAATCAATATAATGTTGATGAGTGATCTATACTCTTTACATTATCTTTGCTGTATAGTATTCCATTTTATGAAGCTGTCATAATTTATTTCTTTTACTGTTGATAGACATTTGGGTCGTTTCAGTTTGCTTTTGTTATGTTTTTGCCATTATGCGTAATGCATTTGTGTACATGTTTTTATGAGAACACTATATACACATTAGGGAAGTCAAAAAAGACCCTGAGTCTTAGTGTGGTGGAATTGCTGTCAACTGTTGGAAAAAACAGGAGGAACTGGTTGGGGGGCTGAGTTTTGTGCCGTTTTTGGCTAAATGAATACAAGATTGCTATGTGATGCCACCCACGGTCAGGAAGGAAACAAAGGTTTTTTCATTTATGCTGTGGGTAGGTGGCAAGTCTGAGATATGTCTGTCTTTTTATTGCATGGGGTCAACCAAAAGCTTTGGAATGAGATGAATATGTGTACACCTTACACATTTTGATTAAGTCAGCTTAATGTCCATAATCTTAAATATGAATTTAGAGTTTAGATGATGGACATGTTCAGGCAGAAATCAGAACATCACTGTTTCCTAATTGAGGAGAAAGTGGAATTACTTACCAATATAAAACTTTTCTGACCTGCTCATAAAAATGCATCAAGAAATACCTGGCCAGGTGCAGTAGTTCACACCTGTAATCCCAGCTCTTTGGGAGGCCAAGGTGGGAGGATTGCTTGAGCCCAGGGGTTCAAGACCAGTCTGGGCAACATAATGAGACCTCATCTCTACAAAAAATAATAATAATATGATACAATATATATTTTTTTAAAGAAACACCTATACTTCATTTCTCCGTGGGTTAATCTGGTGATTTGTCAAATTTCCGAAATTTCTAAAAATTTATACTTAGATCTGGGTATCCAATCTTTTGGCTTCCCTGGGCCACATTGGAAGAAGAATTGTCTTGGGCCACACATAATATACACTAACACTAACAATAGCTGATGAGCTAAAAAAAAAAATTGTAAGAAATTCTCATAATGTTTTACAAAAGTTTAGATTAAGGTTGCTCACGTCCATCTTCTCCTGCAGAGACTCACAAGCGTCCCCTGGTGGTTGAGAGGATCAACTGCAGGCTGAAATACCAAGATTTTGTAAGTCTCATTCTAGCCTTTTCTATTTTCTTGCACAGTCCTGACCAAAAAAAAAAAAAAAAAAAAAAAGTAAAGAAAATAGAAAGACGTGCCTGTAAATATTCAGACTCAGATTTCCCTTCTTGCCTTCCACTGGAAGCCAGAAATATTTGAAAATGTAGTGAAGAATACTTACCAAACCTTAAAAAGGGCTGGTCCCATAGCGGCTGCCGAGCGTTAGGCTGACCTCTTGCCTCGCTCCTCGCCAGGCCCCTATGCACACCGATTTAGATGGTTGTTTTTTTGCTTTGTTTTAATATGATCACAAGTATAAGACACACTTTTAAAAGAAAAATAATACAGATATATAAAAAACGAAGAATGAAATGTCCTCACTGTTCCCCCCCACACCATTCCTATTATCCAGTCTCGTAAACAGTAAACGTCTGTTCACTGTTTGGACACGTCTTCAGACAGAAAAGGCCTGTTGGAGGCTTCTTCTTACTAAACTGGCAGAAAATTGGAAAAAATAATGCAGCAGGAAGCACCATCTACTACATTTCCTGATTTGTAGAAATGCCTCAATTAATGAATTTAAAAATACCCCTCACAAGCTTTCAAAGATGCGAAATGTGTAACAATGGACACTAATGTATGAGTAAATACTAACTGTCAGGCTTCCTTTTGGGGATTAAAACAGCACCATTTAAAGAATATATGTGAAAACTTTTCATCCCCACTACAATTTTCTACTAGTTTATCCCATATTTGGTGAAAACTTCCTTGCCACTGGTATTAAACTATATAAAGTCAAAATGAGATAATTGTCAAACTTTTTAAAATTTATTTTTGTTTTTTTGAGACAGGATCTTGCTCTGTTGCCCAGACTGGAGTGCAGTAGCTCACAGCAACCTCCGCCTCCCAGGTTTGAGCAATTCTCATGCCTCAGCCTCCCAAGCAGCTGGGACTACAGGGGTGTGCCACTGTGCCTAGCTAACTTTTGTACTTTTGGTAGAGATGAGGTTTCACCAACTTGGCCAGGCAGGTCTCAAACGCCGGGCCTCGAGTGATCTGCCCGCCTCAGCCTCCCAAAGTGCTAGGATTACGGGCACGAGCTACCATACCTGACCCCAGTTGTCAAACTTTAAAAAATTCCTTATTTTTCTGAGACAGGGTCTCGCTCTGTCGTCCAGGCTGGAGTGCAGTGGTGTGATCATAGCCACTGCTGCCACAACCTCCTGGGCCAAGTGGTCCTCCCTCTCAGCCTTCTGAGTGACTGGGACTACAGGCATGTGCCATCACACCTGGATTTTTTCTTTTTTGTAAAGATGAGGTCATTCTATACTGCCCAGGCCGGCCTTGGACTCCTGAGCTCAAGTGATTCTCCTGCTTTGGCTTCTCAGAGCCCTGGGATTACAGGCATGAGCCACTGTCCCTGGTGAAATCAAACTTTTCTAACAGTTCTCTGGTCCTAAAGACATATGGATCTCTGTCAGCTAGTCAAATCTTACAATCCTCTTTTCACTACATCAGTACTACTGACTAGATACCAGTTTTAGGCTAAGGAAGATAACCAGAGGATTCTCCCTCAGTGACCTGTTACCATGTTATTGTCCACTTATGTCTCTTAACACTTGTGAATTTATGTCCCTGTCATTCCTGTGTTTTACTAATGATGTCTGTTATGTCTTAAATTCAAGCCATTCCTTTCCCATCCCCTTGCCTCTGCCCTTGGATCTGCAAAGGGCAATCTGAGTGCTCTGGCTACAGAGCTACCTGTGTGTGTCCGCTATGAAGCCCATTATTTCTCTTTATTCATACGTACGATAGACACCTACTCTGTGTCCCACCAGATGCTTGGCCACAAATGTAAGTGTACTGGGCCATTCTCACATTGTTATGAAGAAATGCCCAAGACTGGGTAATTTATAAAGAAAACAGATTTAATTCTGCTTCTGAGGAGGCCTCAGGAAGCTTACAATCATGGCGGAAGGCAAACAGGGAGCACGCATGTTCTGTGGTGAAAGCAGGAGCAAGTGACAGAGGCAGCAGGTGCCACACACTTTTAAGTGACCAGATCTTGTGAGAACTCATTCACTTCCACAAGGACAGCACCATGGGGATGGTAATAAACCATTCATGCAAAATCTGCCTCCATGATCGAATCACCTCCCTCTAGGCCCCACCTCCAACAGGGGGATCACTTCAGCATGAGATTTGGGCAGGGACACACATCCAAACTATAAGTAACACCAGGTTTCTGCCTGCAGGGAACTTTCATTGCAGTGAAAAAGATAAATGGAGAAGCAGGTCATTAAAAAACCAGGGCCAAGGACGGCATACACCTGGGTTATTAAGTAAGCTCCAAAGGCAGTCACTTAATCTGTATGAACATTGGGTGATGATGGAACCATAGCGATGAATAGTGTTTAACCAGGTGAAGAGGAGAGGGAGTGAACGCTAGACAGAGGGAGATGCGTGAACAAAGGCCTGGGGTTCTTCTTTGTAAAGAACAGTAACTACCAAGGAAGACAGCTATGTCTCGGCCTTTTGGGCACAAAACTCTTACCTGTGATGGTTCTGCCCCTCCCCTAGATGACAAGAAATTCAAATGCTATCTGGAATTTCATCAACTTCATTGCAACTATAAGTACACATAATGTTAGATTTATCTCACAAATGCAAAGAAATGCATAAATTCACCTGTGCTTCAAACTTCACTATTAGAGAATAAATACCATATTGCTTAATGATAAAAAGAATGTTAGGTGTGAAACATGATGAGAAGAAAAAAAAAAACCTTAGTAATTAATTTGTCGTCTTTGTACAATGTTTGGTGTTAACAGCTTTAATTTTAGGGCAAACCAAGGTGGTCAAGCCATGGAGATTTTATCTTTAGTAGCTGAAGAGAAGAGCCTGTTTACCAATTTATACGGAATGATTGAGTGAAATGGACAAAACCATATGTTTGAGTGGCAAATGGAATTTACCGAGAGGAATTTGTAGGATGATAATACTTAAATTGGTAACTCATTGAGAGGCATTTTCAGATAATGTAAAGATCCTTTCTAATGGGCCAGTTCAGGAACGAGTCCAAAGCACCATTAGCACAGAAAGGCCATGATTATAATTTTCCAAGGAATACGGTAATGCCATGTTAACAGGTAGATTGGGCTGTGTGGGTATTTGGAAGAAGTATATAAAGTAAATAGGGCCCGAGAGTCACTAAATGTAAAAGAGCCACACAGTCTTGGAAAAGCCCATCTGAGCTCCTAATAAGGAGTATAAACTTCCTTCTTTTGTGGTAATGTGTTGAATTACAGTTCAATATATTACCAATGTATTTTATGTATTTTGTGTGTGTGTGCTGGGGCTTTTCCTCCACTGGGCAGCAGCCCTGCTGGAAACAATGGCTTAGCAAGATATGGGAAGAAAAAGTCAAACTTTGGGCTTTCTAGGAAGGAGGGAGCGTGCAATGCAGGGGATATACTAGAGTGATATGTGGGCAGGGCCCTGAGATGGTGCCCTCTGCCCAACCACACCCTCCCATCTACAGCAATCCTAGAGAAAATGGCAGGAGAGACTGTTCAAACCAACTGAAATTGTTTCCAACACCCAAAGGAAAAAGGGATAAAAGTACAAATTAGTTCCATTTATAAAACCTTTAAAGAAAGAAAACGGAGGGAGAATGTTCCCAATCAGATATCAAAATATACCATAAAACTATAATGAATTTTAAAAAGTGCGATATTGGCCTAGAACAGATAATCAGTGCAGTGGAAAGAACCACACTACAAACACCCCGTTTATTATATATAGTCAATTTAACCTCAGTGAGAAAAGGTTCAGTTATTCAATCCTGTGGGTAAGGAAGCTTATTCAAGCAAGACACAAATCCCAGATAATTCTGTTACTTAATACACACGTCTGTAGGATCAAAGCTACCTTAAACAAAGTTAAAAGAGAAAACTGATTAGAATAAAATACTGGTAACATGTAAGATGAAAAAGTCCCTATCCACACTATAAAATAGTTCCTATAAGGGCTGGGAGCAATGGCTTATTCCTGTACTCCCAGCACTTTGGGAGACCGAGGCAGGTGGATCACCTGAGGTCAGGAGCTCGAGACTAGCCTGGGCAACATAGTGAAAACCCATCTCTACCAAAAATATAAAAAAATTAGCTGGATGTGGTAGTATGTGCCTATAATCCCAGCTACTTGGGAGGCTGAGGCAGGAGAATCGCTTGAACCAGGGAGGTGGAGGTTGCAGTGAGCCAAGATAGCGCCACTGCACTCCAGCCTGGCTGACAGAGCAAGATTCTCTTTAAAAAAAAAAAAAAATAGCTCCTATAAACCAGTAAGAAAAAAGACAAATAATCTAATAAAAATGTTGAAAGAATAAGAATGGCCAAAGTCACAGAACAAAAAAATACAAATGACAAAAAAAAACTTCAACCCTAATACTAGTCAGGCAAATGCAGATTAAGATAAAAATGAGAGGTTATTTTTTAACTTAGTAGACTGAAAAACAATTTAAAAGACTGTTAACATCCAGTAGTGGCTAAGGTTTAGAGAAATGGACCCCTACAGCTCTGCTAGTGGAAGTGCAAATTTGTGTGTCATGCAGAAAGGTCAAACTTTGAATTTTAAATTTAAAATGCTTATATGCCATGACCCAGAAATCTTGTTTTGAGGTATATTTCTTAGAGAAATACTCAAACATCTTCAAGGAGAAGTATCCTAGGGTATCTATTGCAACATTGTTTGTAATGCCAAAAAATATTTTAAAATATTAAATAGAAACACCTAGATGTTCTGAACAGAGGAATGGGTAGTGAAGTAGGCTATTCAGTTCTAGACAATAGAGTATTATGAAGCATTTAAAAAGAATGGGCTCTGTTTCTGCTTACAAGGAAAGCTCTCCAAGAACAATTCCCAGAATGAAATGTCCCAAGTCTCTTTACTGAAGGCCTACCAAGTACCGGTCATTATAAGGGGGAAAAGCCCTGCATGGCGTGTCATTTTGAAATCACACAGCACCTCTGTTTCCTCTTCTCGTTTGTCTTTCTGAAAATTATAATAGACCGAAGATTTTCCTCACTTAGATATGTTCTCAGCTTCCAATTTTCTCATCTCCTATTTCCCATCTACTTCAGTTTTAATTTAACATAATTTAATTTTAATTTGTATTTTTTTAGAGCTGGAGTCTCCCTCTGTTGCCTGGCCTGGAGTGCAGTGGTACAACCCTGGTTCACTGCAACCTCTGCCTCCCAGGTTCAAGCGATTCTACTGCCACAGGCTCCCATGTAACTGGGATTATAGGCACCCGCCACCACGCCTGGTTAATTTTTGTATTTTTAGTAGAGATGGGGTTTTGCTATGTTGCCTAGGCTGGTCTTGAACTCCTAACCTCAAATGATCTGCCTGTCTCAGCCTCCTAAAGTGCTAGGATTGTAGGCGTGAGCCACCGCACTCGGCCTAATTTAACAGAATTTGAGCAAAGAATGATTCACAAATCAGGCCCAAAAATTAGACACAGAAACAAAATAGGTTCAGAGCGGCTCTGCGCTGCTGTGTAGTGAGAGAAAATTGAGGAACAGAAAAAGGAAAATGATGTACAGAAAAGGGAGTGAGGTACAGAAGCAGCTGGATTGGTTACAGCTCAGCATTCACCTTATTTGAATGTGGTTTGAACAGCTGGCTGCCTGTGACAGGCCAAAACTCTGTGATTGGGTGATTGGTATATGGAGATGAATAATTCACGACCCATTTTCCTGAGCACCTCGGTGTTTTCTATTCACACATTCAATTAGGTGCCAGTTCTGTAAAACAATAAATTCTAAGGCCCCCCCCCCATCCATCTGAATAGACTTCTTCCTCAGCCAAGACTGCTTCAAAGTTTAACCTGAGACACTGTTTCAGGCCTTGCCAGGAAGTGGGGGTCACATATGCCTCATGATACCAGTCAGGCATTAATATCAACACAGACTTTAAGTCTCATAAGAAACATTTTACAACCTATTCTCTGTGAAGCCTATTACCTGAAGGCTTCTTCTGCAAATAAGAACTTGGGTCTGCACAATCCTTTATCTTAACCCAGTCATGCCTTTTTATTGATCCCAGGTCTTTAGATATACTCAACCGATTGTCAATGAGAAAATTTTAAAATCTACCTGAAAGCTGGAAGCTCCCAAAACCCAACTTTGAGTTGTCCTGCCTTTCTGGACCAAACCAATGTATTTCTCAAATGTATTTAAATTACTTTGAATGGCAAAAACAACAATTACTTTTGCACGAACCTAATATTTGATCAAAGTCTCATGTCTCCCTAAAATGTATAAAACCAAGCTGCACCCCGACCACCTCGGGCACATGTTCTCAGGGCCTCCTGAGGGTTGTGTCACGGGCCATGGTCACTCATATTTGCCTCAGAATAAATCTCTTCAAATATCTTACAGAGTTTGACTCTATTCATCAAAAGTTCACTACGGACACAGATACTTTTAGGCTGTACCTAAAACATGTCAGAAGGCGGCTTTAGACCAAACTTAATTTAACAGTTCATCTCTTTTGGTCAACCTCTCAATTTTGGTCAAATTCTCAATTTTGAGAGATTGAGCAAAACTGTGTAAGCATTGACATCACCCCGACACCATCATCAAGGGACATATTTGGTCTCAGATTCCACAGGGAAATAGCAGAACAGGGGGTTTTATAAAGTGAGAAGAAGGAAACAGAACAAAACAAAACAAAAATGGTTACTTCAGGGTTATAGCAAAGAGAAATTTCCTATTCTGCTGAAATTTCCTGTATCGGGGAAAAAAACTGGGAATTAAAAAATTGGTCTATTTTGGGATCTGCTTCCTTAAAGTTTCAGTTTGATTACATAGCATTTAGCATGATCAGACTCATGCTGTGATCAAAATCACAGAATTAAGACCTCAGGCCTAAATATTGTACCGTCATATGCTCAACTCAATAAAGAAGGGTATAGGCAAAAGCCCAGTTAAGATGGCCAGGAAAGACACCTTAAACAAAAGTAAGATTTGCCATGTACATTTCAACCCATGGACAGAGTTTCTAGTGACTGAGTCCTCCTTCTTTTCCCAGTGCACACAGGCAGACATCCTTGCAAATGGAGATTTCTTCTATGCATGTAAATTTCTTTTACAAAAGAGTTTCAAAATAGCCAGCAAAATGCTAGAAAGGTGTACTTTGAGACCCATTTAGTTCAACAGGTGGTCTTTTTAACTTGGCTTCTATGTCTTAGCTAAAAGGGACAGAAAATAAAATAGGCAGAGCCAATTAAGAAGCAGGGCAAAGAAATAGTCTCTCTGCCTGGACTCAGCATGGATAGCTCTGAAAAACAAGCAAGCCAACTGCCTACCTTTATAAAAGGGCCTACCTTTTATAAACATTTAATCCAGCTTTCTTTTGGCCTTTGGGGTGAGAGTAATTATGCCAATTTTTTAAAATCAGCTAGTCCTTTAAGCTTTTCATATGTCTTTTGTAAAGAGTCTTTTAAAAGAGGCAACAAAAGTATTGAAACCGTTTTAGAAGCACAACAGACATCCCTGGATTAGCCCAATTCGAGAGACCTCATTTCTAAGTGCACTTCTTAAAGTGTGGTATTGTTCATTTGGAATACTCCACTGTGGTTTTAAATCATCTTTAGGAAGATTCTGACAGTTTTGTAAGCGTTTGCTGCTTCCAGGGACTCATATTTGTCCATGTAAATGTAGGCATAGCTGGAAGGTGGAGTATATTCAGCTCTTCAGAAATGAAGGGTTTCATTTTTGCATTGAATCTTGCCTTTGGCTCTCAGGTCCACTTGATCAACTTTGTCAATGATTTTCCCTACTAAGCATGTAAGAAAAAGAAACAAAGGTGATAGAATACAAAAATCCCTGCGAGTTTCCAAAAGCCAACGTTCACACCATCTCCCCCACCCCCCCAGCAATGTTGCCATTTACTGCCAGTTGCCGTCTCACCCAGTCAGACAAATGAGGTCTCTAACTGGATCCAGGCTAGTTAATTCTTGGATCCAATCTGATCCTGGACCCAGTCCAGTTTCTGTCACAACTTCTGAATGCAGTTTGAATAAAACATTTGCTCAAACAAACTCTGATAGCTCAAAACACAAATCCGCGGGGCTTTAGAATCTGAGAGAGAATTTAGCAGTAATCCCCAGCTGTGAGAGAGCAATGGACACAGTGGGCTGGCAGGTACTGAAACTCCCTCTGCAAAACTTCTAACAGTGAGAAAACTATGGCAGTGAAAGAAATCTGATTTAACCACCTCACATCTTGCCTGCACGTTTTAAACTGCCCTTCATTATTCCTGGGCATGGGCCAATCTAATTTTGGGAGACATTTAGTTTATAGTTTAAATGATAATAGCTCTTCTCTAAAGCTCAACTACCTTTGTAAAGCTGATGACAGACCACCAGGCTAAGAGGATGGGAGGAGCCTGATTTCTGCTCAGGTGTAGACATAGATGATTACCTGCCATTATTCTGGAGGTCACACGACATGCAACTTCCCCAATTACTCCTGCAAATCACATCACTATGGTAGAACCCATTATCGGCCTTTTCAGATGTCTTTTCAGGTTTTTGCTTGTCTGATGACTGATGGCTCCACCCAGACCTGCCAACCACTCCCGCGGCCCCATCCAGAAGCGGCTCAGCGTGCATGAGTACCATCTCCAACATCCTTATGATTGTACCCCCAACCAACCAGCAGCAAGAACCTATTGCCTAGTCACCTCCCCTCTCTTTCCCCAACTATCATTGAAAGAGTCTGGATTCCAAATTTTCGGGGAGGAGGCTGATTTGGGTAATAATAAAACTCTCCACTCTAATGTTCAGCCAGCTCTGCATGAATGAAGCTCTTTCTCTATTGCAATTTTCCTGTCTTGATAAATTGTCTCTATCTGGGCAGCGGGCAAAATGAACCCATAGGGTGGTCACAGTACCTTGTCGGGTCACTCGGTATTCCTGGAGGGTCACTGGAAGCGCTCTGTGAATCCCACTTCTGGTATTGTCAGTTTCTCTCCCGGACCGAGAGCTTAAGAGGATGAGTACCTCCTCACTTCTCACGCCCAGCCCCAAGGCTTGCGCAAGGCCGCTTGCCGTCAGCAGGGTGCGTGCGTGAGCAGGTGCGCCAGCAAGAGAGCAGAAGCAGGAAGGGAGCGGCAGGAAAACAACCACGGCTGAAGACGGAGAAAGAAGTACCGCTGGGCCGGGCGCGGTGGCTCAAGCCTGTAATCCCAGCACTTTGGGAGGCCGAGACGGGCGGATCACGAGGTCAGGAGATCAAGACCATCCTGGCTAACACGGTGAAACCCCGTCTCTACTAAAAAATACCAAAAACTAGCCGGGCGAGGTGGCGGGCGCCTGTAGTCCCAGCTACTCCGGAGGCTGAGGCAGGAGAATGGCGTAAACCGGGAGGCGGAGCTTGCAGTGAGCTGAGATCCGGCCACTGCACTCCAGCCTGGGCGACAGAGCCAGACTCCGTCTCAAAAAAAAGAAAAAAAAAAAAAAAAGAAGTACCGCTGAAGACGGAGAAAGAAGTACCGCTGAAGATCCAGAAAGAGGCCATCCGGGTGCAATGTTGCAGGTATGTCAGACCAGGACACTTCCTCTTTACAGGAGACTATAAAACCTTTGCGCGTCCTCACTTGGGGCTGACGCCATTTTAGGCCTCAGCTCGCCTGCACCCAGGGGCTTATTAAAACAGCGTGTTAGGCCCCGAGCGGTGGCTCACGCCTGTAATCCCAGCACTTTGGGAGGCCGAGACCATCCTGGCTAACACGGTGAAACCCCGTGTCTACTAAAAATACAAAAAATTAGCCGGGCGAGGTGGCGGGCGCCTGTAGTCCCAGCTACTCGGGAGGCTGAGGCAGGAGAATGGCGGGAACCGGGAGGCGGAGCTTGCAGTGAGCTGAGATCCGGCCACTGCACTCCAGCCTGGGCGACAGAGCGGGACTATGTCGCAAAAAAAAAAAAAAAAAAAAGCAAAACAAAAAAACAAAAGCCAGCATGTTGCTCTCCACACTGGCTCATGTTGTCTGTTGGCAGATTCAAAATGATACGAGAACCTTACAATACCATCTGATAAAAGAAAAACTTTAAACAAATTAAATTTGACAGAGTTTAAGTGAGCAAAAAACAACTGGAGAATCAGGTACCCCTAGAACCAGAGTAGGTTCAGAGCAACTCCTAGTTTTTAAAAAAATGTTTAGCATTTATGAAAATTCTGCACCTTCAGCCTTCAGAATTTATAATGAATTGTGACTTTAGTTGCCATCTTTATAAACTTTGAAGAAGTCTTTACTTTTAAAAATTTATGTATTTTTACATAACATGCTTTCTGATTTAAGTGTAGCTTTTTACCCTCTCCTGCGTCTTTTGTTTCCATTAAGTTGGTTTTGGTTTGCATTTTTCATGGTGATGACTTTCCTGAAATGTGTGATGACATCTTGATACTGAAGGTAGAAATTGTTTACGCAGATATTGACGGTAAAAGAGTCCTTGACAAGGCTTCACTTCTGACAAAAAGTAGCCCAAGAAATTGTTCTTTTCTAACAAAGAGCAGCCTGAAAAAATCGAGCTGCAAACATAGTTAAGCAAGCTGGAAGCTTGCACGGGTGAATGACGGCAGCTGTGCCAGGAGGAAAGGCTACCTGGGGGCCAGGCATGTTCAGCGTGAAGGCCCCATCTTCTCTTTTGTCACCACGTGTAAAGAAACAGGCAGCGTGGCGCTGGCCAGGTAGAGAACCATGTGCATAATAAAAGATTCGGGTGGGCAGCCACCTTTTCACACCCAGTAAAATGGCACACTAACCGATCTTTCATGCCCTCTGTAAAACAGACACCGCCTTCTCAAACTGTCTATGACACCCCCTGCATTTCACCATGGAAGCGGAAACCCGTTCAGGACCCCTCTCTCTGCAGCAGAGGGAGCTCTTCTCTTTCTTTCGTCTATTCAACTTCCACCTTAAGCTCACTCTTGGTGTGTCTGTGTCCTAGTTTTCCGTGGCCGTGAGACAAGGAATCTCAGGTATTTACCCCAGAAAATGATGCCGCTTCACTTTGACCATCTATTGATATTTTAGAGAAAAACCTAAACAAGCAGGGCTGGGTTTGTTGAAGGCTAGCTTCGCAGAAGACTCACCAGTTAGCCAGCCTTCTTCCTGAGGGACTTCCAATGGCTGTACTCTGGCTTCTCCAGAAAGGAGCATGGGAGCAGTGCGTGAAGGAGGTTGAAGACCCGCCATTCAGTGTGTGGACCTTCCCTCACTTCCCTCCCTCTGTCCTCCTGGTCTATACTGGAACTGCTGTCCCCGAGCTCGGAGCAGTGGGACTGAAACTGTCCTGAGTATGAACCTCCTGACTCCCATGTGAGTAGCCGGGTGAACAGAATTTGAATCCGCTCAGTTTGCAGCCCCTTGCCTCATGTCTCTGCTCACAGATTATAGTGACTTCAAGCTTTGAACCCCGTAGGTGATCTTCAGAGCAAGACAGAACCAGTTTCATCAGCTGTCCCTCGTACAGGCCACTAATCTTAACTTCCTCTGTTCTGTTAGGTCAGTCACCCCCATCTGTCCTCCTTCTGTCTTCTAAGGATTTTATTGAAGTCTTCTGTCACCTATGGCTGGGGTCCCCAGCCCCTGGGCCATGGACTGGTACCAGTCAGTGGCCTGTTAGGATCAGTAGGAGGTGAGCGCGGGTGAGCAAGTGAAACTTCATCTGTAGTTACAGCCACTCCTCATTGCTCACATCACTGCCTCCCGTCAGATCAGCAACAGCATTAGATTCGTATAGGAGTGCAAACCCTATTGTAAATTATACCTGAGGGATCTAGGTTGCACACTTCTTATGAGAATCTAATGCCTGTGATCTGAGGTGGAGCCGAGGCTGTGATGCTAGTGCTGGGGAGTGGCTGCAAATACAGACTAAACGTTAGCAGAGACGTTTTATGGCACAGAGACCAAATAAATCAACTGCTTGCAGACTCATATCAAAACCCTATCAGTGAGTGGCAGGTGACAAGCTGCATCTGGTGGCAGGCTTTATAGTGGAAAGCGACTTGATGTACTTCAGTTGCACAGCTGCATTTGGTGCCCTTAAAAGTATGTTTAACACGTTGGTGGATCACAAGGTCAGGAATTCAAGACCAGCCTGGCCAACATAGTGAAACCCCGACTCTATTAAAAACACAAAATATTTGTTGGGCATGGTAGCTCATGCCTGTAATCCCAGCTACTCGGGAGGCTGAGGCAGGAGAATCACTTGAATCCAGGAGGCGGAGGTTGCAGTGAGCTGAGATCGCGCCATTGCACTCCAACCTGGGCAAAAAGAGTGAGACTCCATAAAAAAAAAAAAAAAAAAAAAGGGTGTTTGAGACAACTTCAAATCTCCGTATGTTCTGGGTTAAAGTCAAGGCCGAATATCCTAAAATTGCCACAAAAGCACTGAAAAGCCTGCTTCCATTTCCAACACCCTATCCTTGTGAAGCAGGGTTTTCTGCAGTGACAGCGACCAAAATGAGATTATGGAGTAGACTGGACATAAACGACACACTTCAGGTGTCACTGTCTCCCATCAGCCCCGGATGGGTCCATCTAGTTGCAAGAAAACAAGTTCAGGGCTCCCACAGATTCTACGGTGGGAGAGTCGTGTAATGATTTCATTATATATTACAATGTAACAGTAGAAATAAAGTTCACAATAAATGTAAGGTACTTGAATCATCCTGAAACCGTCTTCTCCTCCCGCACCCTGGAACGTGGAAAAATTGTCTTCCACAAAACTGGTCCCTGGTGCCAAAAAGTTGGGGACCACTGCCCTATGGGATCGTCTGCAATTCTCTTTGCCTCTGTGGATTAATAACATTTTAATCTTGTTATCTCCATTTTAGTGGAGTTTTTGAAATAGAGATGATAAACATATCTGGTCATTTTATTTTTAATTAGAAGTCCCCCATTAATCCCTGTTACCCTTAAAAATGAAGGGCTCAGTTTTCAAATGAAAAAAATCGCTCTCGAGGTCTATGTCTTCATTGTGCCACTAGAGGGTGCTGCGACATCTGCAAGATGAAACGCCTGGCCACAGCTTCAGAAGGGAACTGGGCTGATACATGTTTTAAAGTCTTTTCTCTTTTCTCTCATATGGACAAAAAAAATATGAGCTTAGACATGGTCATTGTGTTTTTTAGGAACTTTTTTTTTTAATTAGAAGTAGAACACTTTTTAATAATATCTTTGGAGCCTGAACCATGAATGAATATTCTTACAAATATTTACTAGATACGAAATCTTAGCTGAGTCACTGTACTTTTCTAAGCCTGAATTATCTCATCTGTAATAAGATAGTATATAATATATCTCATGTTCTGTAGGAGTGAAGTATTTATTACATCCCTCGTAGGGACAGAGTGCATGTACCAAAAAAATGCTAAAAATGACAACTTCATTAGAATAAAGAAGCTTTTAAGATGATCACTTCAAAGGTCAAGGTAATTTCTCGCACCATTTTGTTTAAAAATGAATTATTGGTCAGGCGCGGTGGCTTATGCCTGTAATCCCAGCACTTTGGGAGGCCGAGGCGGGCGGATCACCTGAAGTCAGGAGTTTGAGACCAGCCTGGCCAATATGGTGAAACCCCATCTCTACTAAAAATACAAAAATTAGCCGGGCATGGTGGTGCGTGCCTGTAGTCCCAGCTACTCGCGGGGAGGCTGGGGCAGGAGAATCGCTTGAACCCGGGAGGCAGAGGTTGCAGTGAGCCGAGATCGCGCCACTGCACTCCAGTCCAGGTGACAGGGTGAGACTCCGTATCAAAAAAAAAAAATTATTTCTTCTCACTCTCATGCATATTTCACTTGCATGGTAAAAGAGTTTTTAAAAAATAAGGTGAAACAATGACTACATTTTCTAAAAATGATTTTCTGTGACCGTGCTCTGGAGTCTGTGAAGTGTTCTGTTGCCAGTGACTCACTCGAACTTGATCTCTAGAAATGGAATAAAATCTTGTACACTCATTAGGTCACACCATAAACATTTCTGGGGGTGTCTGGTCAGGTCACACTAATTTCTTCTTCTATAGGAATTACCTGTGATCCTCAGAGACTATGCATCTAACATCTGCATTTTTACAATGAGACACTGTCTTAAGGTCTAGCTATTTAGTTCTTCCTTAAGTTCCCTTAAAACCACAGTATCTTTGAGGTAAAAAAAGAAAGAAAGAAAGAAAAAGAAATGATGGTATCCTTACAATAAATTCCTTAACCTGCTTACCTCAGCTTAATTTGGATTCTGTTATTTAAAACCAAATGAACTTTAACTAATGCAACGAACTGTTAATAATAAATTATTTTAACAGCACCAGAATTTCTTTTAGACATGGAATTGGTTTTGCCTGAGAAAAATACCTTAAAAAGTAGCTTAGAGTTTATGGTACAATCCCTAAGGAGTAACTTGGCAGGAGACAGTGAACTCCTACAAAAGGAAAGAGTGAGAATTTGAAAGTGGGGAAGGGCAACACAGTTTATGTGTTTGTATGTACTTGGGTTCCACATCTGGATCAGGGAATAGAACCAGACTAAGTTCCACATCTAGATCTGGAAGGATTGGACAGTAGAATATGTACATTCATTCCATCTATGTGGAATTTTGATAGAGTGTACATATAGATGGATATGAATATAGATATAGATCAATATCTACAAGCTATACCAATGCAAGAAAAATGAAAGGTGGACCCAGAGAAGGCCAAAGATCACTATCAACCAGCTTCCTCTCCTAAATCTGGAGAAAATTGGAGGGATTTAGAGCTATGACTACATAGTGGTTTTACTTTGATTTCAAATCGGTTTTACTTTGATTTCAAAAGATAAGCTACTTATGACATTGGAATTACACTTCTAGGACAAATTTAAATAAATCAACTTAGTGGTTTAAAAACATCAGCTGCTGGCCAGACATGGTGGCTCACGCCTGTAATCCCAGCACTTTGGGAGGCTGAGGCAGGCAGATTACCTGAGGTCAGGAGTTCGAGACCAACCTGGCTAACCTGGTGAAACCCCATTTCTACTAAAAATACAAAAAATTAGCGGGGTGTGGTGGCAGGCGCCTGTAATCCCAGCTACTTGGGAGGCTGAGGAAGGAGAATTGCTTGAACCCAGGAGGCAGAGGTGGCAGTGAGCCGAGATTGCGCCGTTGCACTCTAGCTTGGGCAACAAGAGTGAAATTCTGTCTCAAAACAAAACAAAAACAAAAATACCCATCGCTGCTGATGATTTATAGCCATACCATAATTTCATCTAGTTCAATTTTTTTTTCTAAATGCTTCAGTTAAATTTAACTCTTCAGCAATGATCTCACGTCACTGTCTGATTGACCAAACCGACTATCTTCTTTCAGCACATGTTTACTGAGCACCTTCTGGGCACTGAATTTAGGCTAAATGTTATTTCCATTCATGGATATTAACATCTAGCTGGAGAAATAGACTATCCACTGCAACAACAGCAAGTAATTTCAGGTTGTGATAAGTGCTGTACAAGAAGCAAATAGGATATAATTTTTTTCTTTTTTTTTTTTTTTTGAGATGGAGTCTTGCTTTGTTACCCAGGCTGGAGTGCAGTGGCACCATCTTGGCTCACTGCAACCTCCGTCTCCTGGGTTCCAGCAATTCTCCTGCCTCAGCCTCCCAGGTACCTGCCACCACGACCAGCTAATTTTTGTATTTTTAGTAGAAATGGGGTTTTCAGCATGTTGGTCAGGCTGGTCTCGAACTCCTGGCTTCAGGTGATCGACCCACCATGGCATCCCAAAGTACTGGGATTACAGGCATGAGCCACTGCACCTGGCCTAGGATGTGAGTTTAAAGAACAGGGCTGGGTGACCTATTTTAAATGGAGTGTCAAGGAAAACATTTTTGATGAGTGTGAGATGTGCCCAGGCATGGAAGGAGCATTGCAGATGGAAAGACAGGATGAGTGAAGGCTCTGAGGTGGGAAAGGTCTTGAGATATTTGAAAGCTGGAAGGTCACCTTTCAGAAATGCCCTTCCGCTTAGTCAGAGGGGAAGAGTAATCTGGTGAGGAGTTGGGAGATGAAGCCCTTCCCAGAAATGTTTCCATTCTAATGAGCAATTAGATCACCCCTTTAGGCATGGTGGTAGACACCTGCTTTTGTTTGGTTTGTTTGTCTATATTTAAAGCACTGTTTACGCCAGTCATACACACTTGCTCTAGACATTACTTCTTCCCTGTGTCTCCTAAAACACAGGCTCAGGCTTGAAGAGTTGACTTTATGCAAAATTTGATACCTATCTTTTGTACCAAATGGACTTTTATTTGGCTGTGTCCTGAAATGCATAAGAAAACTGCTACCACAAAACCATATGCACTTATTCTACTGAGGTTGCAAGATGAAACATGTTCCAACATGTCCTTATTCCTTTTCTGCTTCCAGAAGCCACATGTGAAAACTGATTGCCTTGTGTTTCAGACACACCTCGTAGCTCCTGGAAACACTAAACATGAGAACGATCACACCATAACATTCTCTGTTTTCCATGAGACAGAGAGAAATTACTAGATGAAACTGAAGTCTTTGCTACAAAAGGGAAATTAAAGGAATCCTCTATGTACAACAATAACTCATTGATGGAAAGGATGTTATTTGGCTTTTACAGCAATTTTATAACAGTTGGCTTGCAGAAAAGCAATGACATTAAGAATCTCAAGTTACTAAAAGGAAACCTTATTCTTTGTGTGGGAATGTTATCACCACTTCCTCAATGCCTTACTGGAATTTTTCCTATCTGATATATGGTAGTGGAAAAAGGGCTTTTAGATAGTAATCAAGAATTCTGGGTCTGCTCCAAGATATGTGATTTTAGGCAAGTCTTCATTATTTCTGAGCCTCATTTTTTCCATCCATATAATGAAAGGCGCAAATTAAATGTTTTCTGAGATTTCCTCTGGTTCTAAATTTGACGATACTATGGAAAAGCAGGGTGAAGCAGTAAATAGAGAGTTAAGATTGGATTCAGCAGAGCTCATTAGGAGTTTCAGCTTTGATCACTTAGTAGTCTTTTAAGAAAGACTTTTAACCTTTCTAACCTCACTTTCCTCATCTCTAAAACAGAATGGCAAAATTAGTACACAATTTCATTACAGACAATTGAGGTCAAATGAGATGTCAGCTGTGAAACTTTGCAAACTGTAAAAGGTCAGTATAATTGTGAGTTTTATTACACAATTAATGATGATGATAAAAATTAAAATGAACAATACTGATAAGGTTTGGATCTGTGTCCCCATCAAATCTCATGTTGAACGATAATCCCCATTGTTGGAGGTGGGACCTGGTAGGAGGTGATTGGATCATGGGGGAGGATTGCTCATGAATGGTTTAGCACCACTCCCCTTGGTACTGTTCTCACGGAAGTGAGTGAACTCTCATGAGATCTGGTTGTTTAAAAGTGTGTAGCCCCTCCCTCCTCACCCTCTTCCTCCTGCTCTGGCCATGTAAGATGAACCTGCTGCTCCTTTGCCCTCCACCACGATTGTAAGTTTCCTGAGGCCTCCTGAGCCATGCTTCCTGTACAGCCTGCAGAACCATAAGCAAATTAAATCTCTTTTCTTTATAAATTACCCAGCCTCAGGTATTTCGTTGTAGCAATGCAAGAATGGATTAATACAAATACCAACCAATGTTTACTTGTTATTCTAAAGGCTTTGCATATGTGGTCTTTTAATCTTCACAACAATCCTATAGGATAGTATGATTACTATCACAATGTTCCAGAGGAGGAAACTGAGGAGCTGGGGAACACTCAGTCACCCGTGAAAAGGCCACATCCTTAGTGGCCGGCAGAGCAAAGCAGTTGACTGCAAGTCCCAGCTTGGCTTCTTGATCAGCTCTAATCCTAAAAACCAGATGCAAAGGGACTTTATAGACTTGATGTAACCACGGATGCTGATTAGCTCCACTCCTATAATTTCTTCAGTTATATCCTAAATGGAAAAACATATGCTTTTTTTTGGTAAAGTTATCCCAAATGACTTATCTATTCACAACCCAGCAGCATGCAGCACAGTATATACTTAAATTTTTCCTAAATGTTATATGCTGAAAGAAATCAGAATGACCGTCAAACAAAGCTCCTATTCAAAGAGATAATTCTGGAAGGAAATGCAGCAAGCTTAGACATACAGCTTCAAAATCTAAGAAAACCAAAAACCAAACTCAAAAGAACAAACAAACAAACAAAACCCCAAGAAACTAAAACAAGTGCCCAAGTTGAAGTTTTTGTATGTACATCTTTAACCTCTGTGAAGCCATCCTACTCTCCTCTCTCCTCACCTCTGCCCCACTCCAGGGAAGCACTTAGGAAAAATGTCTGTGTCAATCCAATTCAAGCCTCCTGCACAAAGTCTGTGCTAATGACAGGCATGATTCTGTGGCAGAATCTCAAAAACAGCGGACAACAATTTAATTAGCACTAAGTCAATAAATCTGCAGGTACCCAGCAGGTCAGTAAACCATAAGTCTCTCTAGCAATTATCAACCAAAAGATTATTCATCTTTTGATATGCCCAACATCCGGCAATACCCAACATGGAACATTTATGATTTTCTAAGACTGACATTTGATGCACCAAAATTAATTCTGCTAGAACCCTTGATTTAGAAAGAAACAAATAGATACCACACAGAGGAAAACTCCAGTTGACCAATGGTCAAATAATAGGCAATTCACAAAATAATTTCAAAGGCATTTTGTTAAGTTTTTTTCTCAAAAAAGCAACTGCATGAATATTTTACACAGAAAAATATTAATCATAGTGGGAGTGGGTTGAACTTGTGTTACTCATATATAAATTATATATAACTACTCATCATATAATTCCTCCACTTGAATAATTGCCTACCTTCAGCAGCCCTTGGAATCTGCCCCCAAATCTCATTTATGATTTGAAACGCGGCTTTGGGTTAAGAGGTGATGAAAGTGCTCTGATTTTAGAATTTATGAGTTTTGATCCAAGAATCTAATGAGATAAGCCAGATAAACATGCGTCCCAGGCTCTCAGCTTCACCACCCTCAAGACACACACACCACCCCCAGACATGCATTAGACTCACAGCAATTCAAATCCAACAAAGGTAGCCCAATGCTTGAGGACTTTACCCATCACAAGTCAACATTGGATTTCTCCCTGCAAGGTCAATAAAATAACCCCACATTTTCAAGAGTGGTAGGCTGGTGGAATGCTGTTTTTCCTGTGTTCTCATCGGATTACTCTTACTGACCAATCCTTTTAGGGCCTTCACTGTCGAGTCCTGCTGACTTTGCTCATAAGTATGGATTACGTTTGGCTTTGAGTGATGGAAAACTCGAAATTACATTTTCTCAAACAAACTAGGAGCCAGAGCTTAAGTAGGTGTAGAGGGGCTGCTGCGATGTTCCAGCATGACCCAGAGCTGTTCCATCTTGTTCCTGGGCAGGGCCTGGAGGCAGCCGCATGGTCCAGCCTGGGAAAAGCCACATTCCAGGCAGCGGGCTGGATGATGAGGAAGTGGGAAAGGGCACATGCATACGCTATCTTTAGAAAAAAAGGTCTCTGTGAGGGTTTGAAAATGTGTCCATGAACCCCTGGACATTCCATCAAGAAATGGGGAACATAACCCTTCCACTCAAACCTGGGCAGCCCTTCAGAGTGTGGCAGAAGTGAAGCTGCGTGATTCGTCAGGAAGGTAGGAAATAAAACCTTTGCCATCTCTCTTAGGATACTCATGCTAAGACCCTTCATCCATCCTGTAAGAAGTCTGACTACCATGAGATCTCTACAAGGAAAAGATACAGCAGAAGAGAGATGAGAAGAGAGGAAGCTCTCTGAAACATATTGGGGGACACATAGCAGTCTCCACCCTCATATATGCAGCAGTGCAGCAGTTTTCACTGATGTTCAAGCTTTTGTATGTGTGATTTAGTAAAACACAAAGTTAAATTCCAGAAGACATACAACTGTCAAGCTTTACAGATACCTACATAGACACTGAGCACTAGCCCCAGTACCATTTGCTTTGGGCAGAAATTACTCTTACAATGTTTCTTTTTTGCCCAAGTCTTTCCAGATCCCTTGTTTGGAGAATCGTTTTTATAAAAGTAATATGTAAATCATGTAAAACCTTCAAATAGTATAGAACTGTGCAAAATGAAAAACAAGATTATTTTCCTTCTAAACCCCCATAAAACCTCAGTTCCCTTTACTTACAGAGAACTGCTATTGACAGTTTCTTGTGAATCCTCTCAGAAATTTCATTCGATGACCAGACTACATATGGATGTCTCTAAAAAAATGCCAAACAACTCATGTGGTATACCATAAATACTGCTATAAGCCTTATCTCTTTTTCTATGTAAAACATATTTTGGAAATTTTTCCATATTAGCAGGTATAGATAAAACTCCTTGGATTCATATGCAAAAGTTATACATGTTTAAATTGCAAGATTTAATAAGTTGACTTCTGGATAACACTCATAAAACTATGACCACAGTCAAGACTGAACACATCCACCCCCTCCAAATGTTTTCTCACGCCCTCCTCCTGCCCCACTGCCTAAGCCAGGCAATTGCTGACTGATCTGCTTTCTGTCACTTGAAATTGGTTTGCAATTCCTAGCATTTTATGTAAATGTGATCATACACTAAGTATTCTTTGTTTTTTGCTTAACTTCTTTCACTCAGCCTAGTTATTTTGGGATTAATTCATGTTGTTGCATGCACCAGTAGTTTGTTTCATATTTTTTCTTACTAGTATTCCATTACATGAATACACCACAAGTTGCTTATTCATTTACTTGGTGATAAACATTTGGCTTGTTTCCTGTTTACTTATGATATATAAAACTGCAAGAAACATTTGTACGTAAGTCTTTGTATGAACATATGCTTTCATTTTTTTTTTTTTTTTTGTCGCTAAATAACAAGAAATTGAGTGATTGGGTCATATGGGAGAAGGATATTCAATTTTTAAAGAACCTGTTAAACTGTTTTCCAAATTGGTTGTACCATTTTACCTTCTCACTGGCAGTGGATGAGAGTCCCAGTTCCTCCCTATCCTTACTTTATGGATATATCCTGTCCGTGGTATGTTCAGACTTTTAAGTTTTAAACATTCTAATAAGTATGTGGTCCGAAATCACCTTAATTTTCATTTCCCAAATGACTAATTATGCTGAGAATCAGCTCACTTGCTCATCTGCCATTTGTGTAGCATCTTTGGTAAAGTGTCCATTCAAATCTTGGGCCCATTTTTAAAGTGCATTATTTGTTTTCTAATAATGTGTTTTTGAGGTTCTTTATATAATCTGAATGCTATGTTTTTGAGCTTCTTTATGTAATTTTCATTCTCTTAACACCATTCTTCAAAGACCAGAAGGTATTTCTGATGATGCACAATTTATCAGCTTTTCACTTGTGGGTTGTATATCTAAGAAATCTTTGCCTAACCCAAGGTCACAGAAATTTTCTTGCATGTTTTCTTCTAGGAATTTTATAGTTTTTGTTTTACATTTACATGACATTACAAGTAGGCCTCATTCACTTTGAGTTAATATTTGTGTATATTGTGATGTATGAAATGAGGTTTTTTTAAAAATAAAAATACATAATTTTTCCAACACCATTTAGTAAAAAGACTACCCTTTCTCCACTAAATAGCCTTTGCAGCTTTGTGAAAAAACAAATGACTGTATGTGTGGGGTCCTATTTCTGGACTCTGTTCTTTTCCATTGATCTGTCTATTTTTATGCCACTACTGCACTGTTTTGACTACTCTAGCTTTAACATTCCCCTTGAAGTCAGGTAATGTAAGTCTTCCAACTATGTTATTTTTCAAAGGTGTTGGCTTTTTAAGATAACTTATATTTCCTTATAAAGTATGTAAATTATTACATACATTTACTAGTACATTTTAACAAAAATTTCTGCAGACTGCATTGACTCTTTAGATCAGTTTTGAGAGAATTGGCCAGGCACAGTGGCTCAGGCCTGTAATCCCAGCACTTTGGGAGGCCGAGGTATGTGGATCACTTAAAGTCAGGAGTTGGATACTAGCCTGGCCAACATGGTGAAACTGTCTCTACTAAAAATACAAAAATTAGCTGGGCATGGCGGTGGGCACCTGTAATCCCAGCTACTCAGGAGGCTGAGGCAGGAGAATTTCTTGAACCTAGGAGATGGAGATTGCAGTGAACTGAGATCGCTCCAGCCTAGAGCAACAGAGAGAGACTGTCTCAAAAAAAAAAATTTTTTTTTTAGAGAATGGACATTATAATACTATTGAGTCTTTTGATCTACCAACAAAGTGTATATCTCCATTTATTTAGACCTTTAGTTTCTCTCAGGAATATTTTGACATTTTCAGTTTACTCGTCCTGCACGTCTTCTGACAGATGAATCCCGAAGTATTTGACATTTTTGTCACTATTGTAAGTGGCTTTTAAAAATTTCAATCTGCAGTTGTTGCTAGTACATAGAATTGTAGCTGATTTTTGTATAGTGACCTAATATCTTGCAACCTTGCTAAATGCACATAATAGTTCTAATAGTTTTTTTGTAGATTTTTATCACATTTTTAACAAAATGTCATTAGTGAATTGAGAGTTTATTTTTTCCTTTCAAATCTGAATGTCTTTTATTACATTTATTTATTTTTCCTTATTATACTGATTAGAACCTTCAGGACAATGATGAAGAGAAGTGATAACATAAATCTTTGTCTTGTTCCTATTCTCAGGGACAAAGCATTCAGTCTTTCGCCATTAAGTAGGGGTGAGTCTAGATTTTTCTTGTCTGATAAAGGTAAATCCTTTATCTGGTGGATGAAGTGCCCTTCTATTCCAAGTTTGTTGAGAGTTTTTATCAGGAATAGGTGTTGGATTTGTCAAATGCTCTTATTGCATCAATTGAGATGATAGTATGATTCTTACTTTTTAAATTGTTGATATATTTACTTACATTGATCAGTTTTAAAATGTTTAACTAACTTTGCATTCCTGGGAGGGGAAATTCATTGGGTCATGATCTATTATCCTTTTTATATATTATTGGATTCAGTTTAATAAAGTTTTGATAAGAATTTTTGCATCTATGTTTATGAGGGCCATTGGTTGGTAGTTTCCTTTTCTAGTCATGTTGTTGTCTGGTAGGAGGGTAACGCTGGCCTCATTGGATGAGTTAAGAAAGAGTTCTGTCTCTTTCCTTTTCTGGGAGAGTTTGTGTACAACTGGTGTCACTGCTTCTTAAACATTTGGTAAAATTCACCAGTGAAGCCATGTAGGCCTGAAGGTTTTTTGTTTTTTGTTTTTTTTTTTTTTTTTGAGACGGAGTCTTGCTCGGTCGCCCAGGCTGGAGTGCAGTGGCCGGATCTCAGCTCACTGCAAGCTCCACCTCCCGGGTTTACGCCATTCTCCTGCTTCAGGCTCCCGAGTAGCTGGGACTACAGGCGCCCGCCACCTCGCCAGGCTATTTTTTTGTATTTTTTAGTAGAGATGGGGTTTCACCGGATTAGCCAGGATGGTCTCGAACTCCTGACCTCATGATCCGCCCGTCTTGGCCTCTCAAAGTGCTGGGATTACAGGCTTGAGCCACCGCGCCCGGCCTGAGGCAGAATTTTAATTGCAACTTCAATGTCTTTTAATAGAGAGCTATTCATGTTATGTAATTTGTGAGTGAACTTTGCTCATTTGTGTCTTTCGAGAAACGTGTACATTTAAGTTGTTGAATGTTTGTTAGCATGAAAGCATGAAGTTTTTAGAACAGTCTTTTTTTTTTTTTTTGATACAGAGTCTCGCTCTGTCTCCCAGGCTGGAGTGCAGTGGCATGATCTTGGCCCACTGCAACCTCCATCTCCTGGGTTCAAGTGATTCTCCCACCTCAGTCTCCTGAGTAGCTGGGGCCACAGGCATGCACCACCATGCCCAGCTAATTTTTGTATTTTTAGTAGAGATGGGATTTCACCATATTGGCCAGGGTGGTCTTGAACTCCTGAGCTCAAGTGATCCGCCCACCTCAGACTCCCAAAGTGCTGGGATTACAGGCGTGAGCCACCGTGCCCAGCCAGAACATTCTTTTATTATCCCTTTAGGGTGTATAGAATCCATAGTGATGTTACCTCTCATTTCTGATACTAGTAATTTGTGTCTTTTCTCTTATTTCCTGATAAGACTGGCTACAGATTCTCATTTTAATTTTTCTCCTTAACAAAACAGCTTTTGGTTTTATTGATTTTTCCTCATTGTTTTATTGTTTTCTATCTCATTGATTTATATTCTTTATTATTTCCTTTCTTCTGCTTACTTTGGGTTTACTTTGCTCTTCTTTTACTTCTTTCTTCAAATGGAAGCTGAAGATATTGAGTAAGATGTTTCTTCTTTTCTAATGTAGGTGTTTGGTGCTATAAAATTTCCCCTAAACACTGTTTTAATTGCATCTCATAAATTTTCTTTTTCAAATATTTACCACACCTTTTTGGGACATTTTAATTGTATTACTTAGTTTCCAAATGCTTGGGGATTTTCTAAATTATCTTTTGCTTATTTATATCTAATTTATTTCCATTGTGATCAGAGACCATTCTTTGTAGGATTTTAATCTTTTCATATTCATTGAAATGTAATTGATGGCCCAGAATATGATCTATCTTGGTAAAATTTCCATGTACACCTTGAAGGAAATCAAAAGATTTCTCTCCAAAATGTTGAGGATTATTAAGTTAAGAAGATGGAAAGCTCAGGGCAGCAGTGTGCCTCGGCGTCTGTGGGCCTGACAGCAGGACAGAATCCCTTCTTTACCGGAGATGACACTTGTTTATCAGCCTAGAGAAGGTACCAGCAGGCACCAGAAGAATCAGGGAACAGATTTTACCATCTTCCCAAATTTTCCCACCTTTCCCACAAGACTGTAACTGCTCCCTGCTTTGTGTTTTAACTGTAGAGGACACAGGCCTCTTATATCTACTAAGCTAGGGACAGGGGTTACAAACAAGTCCAGGGCAGAGTTCCTTCCCTCAGGGAGTTCACAATATGTGTGAGAGACATGTACATTCACAGTGGCCATGCAAAGTGATAAGTGGCTTTTGAAAAGGTAATGTGTACCCTGCTATGGACCCTGAGGGGTGGCAGAATGACAAACAAAGCAGAAGATTTCAGAAAATCTCCAAAATAATGGAAACTTTGACTCAGCCCAGAAGGACCTCCTCTTAGCAAATCTCCTAGAGGTCATTCTGTTTAGAGCTGCTGTCTGTTACATTTTCTTCAGTCCCTTTACCTAATGTCTCCTTCAGCTCCCTTAGCCTTGGCAAAAGGCAGGGAAAGAGGAGAAAGTCATTTCCATCAGTGGAGTCATTTTGCATCACAGGGCACTACATGTGCTGATGTGGATAGAACGGTCCTTGTGAAAATAGCCTAAGAAGCTAATATCCAGTCAGATACAGGGAACCCACAGCAATTTAGTGTCTATACTTGTTTCAGTAAAGTCTGAAACCAGGTATGACATATGAAGTCCACAGCCTCCATTTGTGTATACCAGTGCCTTCCTTCCACAAAACAGGTACTCAGTGATCGTTTGCTGCTTGGAATTCCTATCATTAGCTGAGGTGACTCAAACAAAATCACTATTCAGAGACCACTAACCCATGAGGTTCTAAAGTAACTCCATTGATTTTTGTTCATCACCTAAACTTCCACAATGGAAGTTAATGAAACTGAATTTTAAATGAATGAATTTAAAATGAATGAAATGGACATTAGTGAAATTATCTCCTTTGGGAAGGTTCACCCAACATAAGCTGCAACTTTGGAAATAAAATGGCAAAGATAACAAAATAGCTGTACTGGTTGTGTGAAAGCAGGCAGAGGAATGAGAAAGAAACAGGCTAATTGCAGAAGGAGACAGTGCTGATCTTGTGCCTGTGCCAGAGAGGGCATCCTCCCTGGCGAAAAAGGAAGGAAAAGGGGCTGAGAGCTCCTTATGCCTTGAGTGGATAAAGGCGGCACAGATTATCTTAAGTGGCTCCAGAACTAAGCAGCAAGTGGAGGGGCTCAGATTGGGATCAGTTCCAGCCAAAGGGCCCTTCATCACCGCCAGCTGCCACACAAGTGGCCACTTTTGGAAACAGGCACCTGATCAGGAACTCCCTTCCTGCAACCTACTTCTCTTTTGCACATTGAGGAAGTATTTACTGGGCACCCATCATGTCTTGGGTGTTTTGCTTTGCCTGAGGGACATGCCCTTGAACTGGAGTTCCCCTCAGCCTGCTTCTGGGTTAATGTGAATTTCCTCTATTCAGTACATCCAAAACAACATATGGACATGAAATGGATAGTGGGAATAAGAATATAGCTGCCATAGGCCAGGCGTGGTGGCTCACGCCTGTAATCCCAGCACTTTGGGAGGCCGAGGTGGGCAGATCACTTGCGGTCAGGAGTTCAAGACCAGGCTGGCCAACATGGCAAAACCCTGTCTCTACTAAAAATACAAAAGATAGCAGAGCATGGTGGCATGCACCTGTAATCCCAGCTACTCGGGAGGCTGAAGCAGGAGAATCACTTGAACTCAGGAGGTGGGGGTTGCCAAGATAGTGCCACTGCACTGCAGCCTAGGCGACAGAGCTAGCACCGGTTTCAAAAAAAAAAAAAAAAAAAAAGGAATATAGCTGCCATTAAACTTGGTTTGTTTGCATTGAAATGCATTTACTGATCTCATGGATGGTGGCTGTATCAGTCCATTTTCACACTGCTGACAAAGACACACCTGAGACTGGGAAGAAAAAGATGCTTAATTGACAATTCTACGTGGCTGGGTTGGGGGGGGGTGCCTCCGAATCATGGCAGGAGGAGAAAGGCACGTCTTACATGGTGGTGGCAAGAGAAAAATGAGGAAGAAGCAAAAGCAGAAACCCCTGATAAACCCATCAGATCTCATGAGACGTACTCACTATCTCGAGAACAGCACAGGAAAGACTGATCCTCACGATTCAGTTACCTCCCCCCTGGGTCCCTCCCACACACGTGGGAGTTCTGGGAGATACAACTCAAGTTGAGACTTGAGTGGGGACACAACCAAACCATATCAGTGGCTTTTATAAGAAGTAAAAGGAAGGCTTTAAACTTAAAAATAATTTACTAATAAAATCTAATTTTATTAATTTTGCAATTGGAGTTCTATTGCTAAATAGTTTGAAAACCACTGATCTATGCAAACCTCCTACCTCATGTAGGAATCTTCTTCCAGCAGGCTTTATCAGTCAGTGGTCATTGGTCTTGTTCCTCCAGTGAGGAACAAGTGTAGCCCTTCTATTTTCAGAGGTTCTTATAGAAAATTTTCCTTTTTGCCTTTGTTTCTTCATGTGTGGATTATTGCCGTCCTGCCACTGATTGTGGTTTCCATGGAATCTTGTGGAAGTATCTGTTTTTTGGCTCACACACCTGTTACTACAGAAGCTCCTCTACTTTTATGATCTAATTAGGCTCTGCAAAACAAAGAACCAAAAAACTTAGTGGCTTAAAAGTAAAGCAGTGTATTATATCTCATGATTTTGTAAGTTGACTAGTATAGTTTTCCTGATGGTTTTGCCTGGGATCGTTGGAACAACTGCATTCAGGTGGCTGATGAGCTGGGGGCAGAGCTGGGGGCATAGCTGGGGTACCTTGGTTCTCCTCTATGTGATCTTTCCTTTGGTAGCCTGAGCTTCTTTGTAGCATACTGATCTCAGACTGGTTGGACTTTTTACATGGCACCTGACTTCCAAGAGGGAGAAAGCAGAAACTACCAATCTTAAGTCCTGGGCTCAGAAGTTCCAGAGCATCGTTTCTGTTACATTCTTTTAGAGGCAGAAATCAAAGTAAGTAAAGCAAGTTACAAGATCTGGCCAGGTTCAAGGGGAAAGGAAATAAACTTCATTTCTTAATGGAAAGAAATGGCACATGCAACCAGTGGTAGAAGGAATTGTTGGTGAACATGTTTGCCTACCACCAACCACACCTTAAAAAGTTGTAAATAAACCAATTTGTCCCACATAAGTTCTTGTGGCTACAAGAGGCTTGTGATTGTGGTTCCTCAGTGCATTATCATCCAGTAGGACAGTGAATTGTTCTTCTGAGAGCTTTACAATTAGAGTCTTTTCCTCCTTGATAATGTAAGTTCCACTTGGCATCTGTTTCCAGACCGGATGAATTTTCACTATAATGAAAATATTCTGGGTAGGCATCCCCACTTCAGGGTGAGTGCCACTTGTGTTTTGAGGAGTTTTCCAGCAAGCAACTTGTAGATGCAGGTTGGCCACCCAACTGAGGTCACAAATGGAAGCTGAATTGCAGCCTTGTTCTACTCACTAAGTCTTGTTCCCCTGTATGGGATGGAGTCTACCGACAAAGAACAGCTGCCCCATCTGTGTTGGACATGTCACCACTGACTTTTGCTTGTGATGGACATGTCACCAATGACTTTTGCATTATGCAGATCTGAAAAGACCTGGGCACCTACAAGTGTGCCTGGCCACCCTAGTGCCTGGCTACTTTTATCATGTTGAAGCTTTGGATAATCTTCCAGGCTTCTTCTTCATTAAATGTTGCCACGCTCACTGTGGTTTTTTGTTCTGTTTTTTTTTTTTTGTTTTTGTTTTTGTTTTTTTTCATTTTGGTAGTTATTCTTTCTCATCTTTTGCTAAAGATGATTAGAGCAGCAGTTTTGACACATTGCTTTGCCATACTGAATTATTCCTATGAGCCAAAGAGAAATGTCTTATGCACACATAATTTTCTTAAAATTTTTTCTAATACCATATTTCTGCTTTTGTTTCATTTGTGATTGTCTGCTTCTTCAATCTAGTATTTTTTTTTTACCAGCTTTATTGTTTTTGCATTTATTGGAGACACTGGAGTAAATGTTCATAAAGTACCTCAAAACTAAGTGTAAACATATAGCAAGTACACACTAGAATAATGGCTAATGCCTGAGGCAAAAGTATATTTGAACTAAAAGGATGGTGCATAATTGTTACTGCGTGTCTTGTTAGCAGACGGTGTTGATAGGTTTTTGCTCTGGAATAATAGCTTTGCTCCTGTGATGGCTTGTAAGTTACAAGTTTTTAAGTATGAGAATTTCCATCTATAACTAGAAGGCTTTGAAGAATAGTCAGGTTTTAGGAGACACCATAGCGTTTGAGTCACTGTTATATAAGCAAGTAATTGCTTTTAGAGTGCTTAAGCAGGCATGCTTACAGTCAATTTTTAAAGTTATTGTGTTTTTGTAAAAATAACAGTTTAGGAGTCTTGAGAACCTTAGTAAACATAGTTAAGCCACCCCAGTCAGATGACAGTGTATCCTTTCTCTGAGAAGAAGATTCTATACCATTTATAGCAAATAATCTTTGGAGTAACTTTCATTGTAAAGCTATTTTTCCTCATTATTGCCCATCTCTTTTCATGCTACAACAAAAGCTCATCCTGTCTCCTAATTTCAAGTGCAACTAGGTCTGGCATTGCTCTAAAGGAGCCACTCCTGGTCAGGACACATTTCTGGTTTAATAATTACTCTCATGAGATCACCACTCACGGGAACCTTTGTCCTTTCTTCCTTAGTGCTCCCATTGGTCCCAGAACATAATTCTATGACACAGAGCACAATTCTGTCTTCATTCTTTTGCATTAGTGAATATATTTGTTTCACATTTGCCTGCTCTTTCTAGATTGTATGTTCTGTTGAGATGGGGCTGTGCCTGTCATTTTTGGATCCCCAACACCTACATCGATGTCTTAATAAGTGCTTAATAAATATCCACTAATAAACATAAGTGTCCTTAACTATTTCTCCTAGCTTTCTATTGTACCACTTGCTCCTCAGTTCTCTGGCTCTCTTTTAGGTGCTCTCTTGGCTCCTGAGAAATGGAATAGGTCCAGTTGTATATTTTAGTGTTGACAGCTATTTTTAATTTGACCAGTATTTATAAATGAGGATTGCCAGTGGCTGCTCCTTTCAACAATACTTCCATTGCAATTGCATGCTGAAAGAATTGCTCACAAACAGAATCTCATTTGTTTTTCCCTATAAGTTTGTGAGATAGCCAGGTTTGGAAGAAAGAGGGTCTCTCGCTATAACTTCATGGTGTGTGACATTGGAAGTTCCTTCTCTGTGGGCTCAAATTTCTTGTCTTTAGTGAGGAGTTTGTATTAGATGATCTCTGTTTTCTCCCAAATTGAATGGGCTCCTATTCTGTTGAGGTTTCACATACAGAAGAACTAGGACTTGAATTTATCTTCGTCTTCAGGCTCCTGGATCAGGGATGTTTTCATCGCACCAATCAACTCCTTTTCCTTCCTCCCTGTGTTGTGTTTATGCAACCAGAAGCAGATCAGCTTTGGAAGTGTGATGCTGTGGCATTTTCCGCTAAGACTCTGTATTAGTGTGTTCTCACGCTGCTAATAAAGACTTATCCAAGATGGGGTAATTTATAAAGGAAAAAGGTCTAATTGACTCACAGTTCTGAAGGGCTGGGAAGGCCTCAGGAAACTTACAATCACAGTGGAAGTCAAAGGTGGGGAAAAGCCCCTTATAAAACCATCAGATCTCATGAGAACTCACTCGCTATCACAAAAACAGCATGAAGGTAACCACCCCCGTGATCAATTACCTCCTGCCAGGTCCCTCCCATGACACATGGGAATTAGAGGAACTACAATTCTGGATGAGATTTGGGTGGGGACACAGCCAAACCATATCACACCCCATTTTCCTTTTCTTAATCTTTGATAGCCACGCTTGCTTAGAGCAAATGTTCTTTTTCCTTTCTTAAGTTTCTCCCCTTTTTGCAGTATTCTGCTTTTCCTTTCATTTCATTTAATCATGTTTTTGTTATTTTTCCAATTCATGAATTGTCCTTCAATCAAAAGCTTATAAATATATTCTGCAAACTTCCTGAATATAGCTCTCTATTTCATCATCCAAGTCATTGATGGAAATGTAATGCTTAAGATTCCAGAATAAGTGAAATAAAGCTGCCTGAAAGACTGTCCTTATGCTATTCTCCTACAAAATATCCTGCATTTCACCGTTCCTGCAACTCCTCTCTATGTGTTTGAACACAGCTGTGCAAAGGCTCATCGGTAACAGGGAGAAGTTGCATTCTAGAGTTGCCAGTTGTTCTGAAAGCCTGGGAAGAAAGTGAACAACGAAATTACTGGGATAACTAGATGAGAGTTTTACAAAGGTGCTTGTACCAAAAATGAAGTGTAGGTACTTGTGTGTGAGACCATGACAGTGTCTGAGAGGCGGTTGTTCTGAGGGTGGGAAATTGTGGAGAGAAGTCTTGGCAGGAGATACACATTTTGCAGTCATAAACATCAGGATGAGGCTGGGTGCAGTGGCTCATGCCCATAATCCCAGCACTTTGGAAGGCCAAGGCAGGCAGATTGCTTGAGGTCAGGAGTTCAGGACTAGCCTGGCCAACATGGCAAAACCCCATCTCTACTAAACATACAAAAATTAGGTGGATGTGGTGGTGGGTGCCTGTAATCCTGGCTACTCTGAGTCATGAGAATTGCTTGAACCTGGGAGGTGAAGGCTGCAGTGAGCCAAGTGAGCCACTGCCCTCCAGCCTGGGCAACAGAGCGAGACTCCATCTCTCAAAAATAAATAAATAAATCTCAGGATGGTGAACAATGCCCTGGCATCTCACTGGAAGGCTAACTAAAGAGAGAAAAATAAGGACTCGGGGCAGAATCCCAAACAACTCTGACTTTTTTGAGAAAAGAAGCCCACGACAGAAGCTTGAGCATGAGCAGATAACTGCATTCAGCATCTGTTCTTTCATTCATTCAACGAAAATGTACAAAGCAATTTTTAGGCCCTGCAAATTCAACAGAGATAAGAAAAGCATGCTTGCTCTCCTCAAGTTTGAATTCTAGAGGGGAGACAAACATTAAACATGTAATCTGGCCGTGTACTTAATCACTGTTTGGATGAAGAGGCACAGAACTTGCATAACAGGTCATGGCAGAGCAGCTGGAACCAGTCTAGGAGATTTAGGGAGGTCTTCCTGCATAAGCGAGGTTCCATTTGACCTCGGAAGGGTGAGTAGGCGTTACCTAGGTGAAAGGAGAGGGTGATCATGTCATGTACATAAAACTGTACTGTATGTGGAAAGGAGAATGAAGCATTCAAAGGACCCAAAGCCCAGTAGGTTTGAAAGGCAGAAAGTGGGCAGGAGAACAACTTGAGAAGGGGTTGGTGAGTTAGGTTGAACCTGCAAACTAAAGATTCTTCTCTTTATCCTATGGGCAACGGGGTATCTTTAAGCAGGAGAATAACATGATCATATTATGACTTTAAAAGGCCAGTGTGACTGCGGTGTATTATATCATGTATTATACCTCTTTATGTGCACTTCACAATTAAGTAATACCTAGAGGAGTACTATGAATGTTGTGCTGAATAGACACCTATTCGTGATGAAAGAAGGAACAGCAGGCCCTAAACTGGCCTTAGTTTCTTACAGCTTCCTCTTGCTTCTACCAACATTGAGGTTTCTCAGCTATTTTCTTTCTTCTTCTTCAGCCAATATTGGTTGAAGAGAATTCCATTTGCAACAATATCCTTAGTAACATATGCACTCTTTGTTAAAGTAAATGCATTTCTTTCTTTTTATTTTCTGCATAGATATAACACATAGTCAGTACTCAATTTTCTTTCCTTTTAAAATAATTATTTATTGAGTATCTGCTAGGTTCCAGGCATTACACTTGTCTTTGGAAGGAGCCGAAATCAACAAAATTCACTTCAACACAAAGCAATAATTGTATTTTATGAAGTCTGTAGGCACCACATATTTTTAGGAACTCTCAAAGTGTTTTCCAATAAGAATTGAATTGCAAATGACAATTAAGTTTTTAAAGCAGTCCCCAAAATCTTCTTACTTTGATTGTAGTTACAAAAGAACTAGTTCAAGTTCCTTTCTCTCTCTCTCTCTCTCTCTCTCTCTGTGTGTGTGTGTGTGTGTGTGTGTGTGTGTGTGTGTGTGTGTGTGTGTGTGTGTGTTAAAGAGATTATGTAATGCTGCTCCTTCTTTTCCACATATGGAATTTACAAACAAAGTTTTGAAACAGATGGGGGTTATCTTTGATCTTCTTTGATTTCCTGTCTTTGCTCTGCCATGCTGTCAGGTATACATGCTATATATGTCATGGTGGTATGCTCTCTTTAGACTCTAGGGATTCAGCCCTCTCCTGCAGCCTGACCTTGGAACCCCCACTTCCTTGCCTACATGTAGCACTGCACTCGGGACTGGCTTATTGCCTGTAGATGTATTGTCAATTTTGACAAATACACCCTTCTCACCTGGTATGAGAACCACATAAATGGCTGGGACCTAGGTGGGATTCTAGATAAGAAGAAAAAAAGGAAGGAATTTATAGTCTATAAGGAAGGCAGATATGAACCAATCACCTAATTACAATTGAGATGCATATAATAAGTTTAGGGTGCTCCAAAGGCATGTGATGCCAGGATTGGCCAAGTCTTGGGTGTAGAAGGAAACCATCTCTGATAAAATGGCATTTAAGATGACTCCTGAAGGATGAATGAAAGTCTTTATATAACATAGAGAGATTCCTATTGATCCATATGAACTCCTCTCATTCACATGTGACCCCCTGGTTCCAGCTGTCCTGGGCCTCCATCGTCACCACCCCCACCGGGTCAGCTCCAGGACCAGCACACTGACAAGGAGTCAGCGACACGGAGTTGGGAGCCCCCAGCATACTCAAAGCCCTTTGCACCCGTGTCCATAGCCTATGACCTTCTGACTCAGAATCAGATGAATCATATCACCCAGGTGTGATATAATGTGGGTTCAGAATTGCATGTTAAGAAAACAGGCTTAGGAGTTGAGCCACCTTGGCTTCAAGTCTTGACCCCACCTAAGAAGCTGTATAACCTTGGAAACATTGCTTAACTTCTCTAAGCTGCAATTTCCTCATCTATAGAGTAGGGAGGGAAAAAAAGTGTGCCTCATATTGTTGTGTCAGTTAGGATGATTTGACTGCAGCAAGCAGAAACCCACATTTAAATTGGTTAAAAAATAAAGAGATGCATTATCTTATAGAAAACGTAATCTACCCCAGGGATGGAATAGCAGATCCCTGGCTGCTCTGTGGCTCTCTTGGTCCATCTTTCTACACAAAGTGTAGGCTTCAACCTGAGGCAAGTAGCAAGATGGCAGCTATAAAAATTAGATTTAGGCACAGTGTGCAACAGGGAAAGAAGAGAAGCTCCCCCTTCTCACAGCTCTCGCCTAGGAACGCATCCTAGATCTCTGGTACACATCCCCTCAAGGTCCTGTTAGCCAAAAGTTTGTCACGTGCTTATTCCTGAAAGAGAAATTGGCCAAAGGAATGGGAGGACCCTCAGACAAACCAGAGCCATTGTACAGCAGAGAAGGAGGCAACCTGCTTCTGGGGTACAAGGTGGGGGGAGGTGGAGAACCAAACAGAATTGGGTGCTGTAGAGAGAAAAATAGGGTCGTAGATGCTGGGGAGGGTCTGCTATAGAGTGTGGGAAGGATTCAGTGGGAATTGCTCATAAATTGCTTATTACTGTGCTTGACTTATATAAATAATTAACCATTAGCTTGGTAAAAGGGCAAACTCAAAGGAAGCTTCTGCAGCTCTACAGGGACCAAAATAACGAGTGCATCATCTCCCGTAGTGGCCTTTGCTGTCACAATGTCCTGTGTACCTCCCCAAGAATGTCCCATTCTATAACAATAGGCCTGGCAGTTGATGGGTACCTGGAGATGGGGGGTTCCACTTCAAAAGATCCCTAGTCAGCCCTGTGGTGTGCTAAGGTCAGAATAAATCATCATCTGGTAGCTGTCCATCCCCCAGGGAACACATTTTAATGGAAGATGCCTGGATCTCCTTCAGATTGTTGCGGAGCTGACGTTCCAGAAACCAGAGGGCCTCTTGGGCCCTTCAAGGTACCTGAGGCCACCAACCCTGTGGCTTTCTGCCTCTAGCTTCCCTCTTCTGAAAACATCCACACCACGCTGCACAGCTCCCTGTGACACCAAGAGCACCCGCCAGGGACCCAGCAGGAGCTCCAGCGACTGATCCACTGCGACAGTGAGCCCGCCTTCCTTCTTTGAAATGCAAGCTCCAGAATTCTTTAGAACCTTCTCCCAGGCAAACCTAGGGAAATTCTAAAGGAGAAAGCCTGGTGTGGAAGGGGTGGGGGGTGGGTGTTAGTTCTGAACCATTTTAGTTCTCCTAAATGTGGTCTGCATGACTTCAAAGCCATGGCCCCCTCTTTGGGTCTTGCCCAATCCTCTCTCTCAGCAGCTCTCTTCTGCCTTGTTTTTCTAACCCATTTGGCGCCTTACCTTAGTTCCCATTCACTGTTTGGCTCCTGGGATTGCTGTCCCAGTTTGAAATGTTTATTTTGGCCCTGACTTTGCATTCTTCCAGGGACTTGATTTTCAGTATTTACCTGTCTGTACATTGCACCACGACTCCCAGAGAGAAATACCTCCTTCCTCTGGCCCACGCTACCCACAGACTGAGTGTGCACTGTGGCCAGGCTCCCCTGAGGCACAGATGAGTCCATAATCAACAATCATTCCTCCTTTCCTTCTCCTTTGTGAAAGTTGCTGTTCCTTAAGTGCCTTACAGAGGCAGGAGAGAGACCATCGGAGTGAACCGGTTCTATCTCCTATGGGAATTACTGATCCCCATTACCCACTTAACACTTCAAGTTATATCTTAAATATATGTTTGGTTTTTAGAAGTCAGGAAATGTAACAATACAGAATGAAATATTTAATATTTGGGGTGCAAGAAGCCCCAAGCTGATGTTAGTCACTCCTTCCTGGGAGATGGAAACTCCTCACATCCACTGGGAACTGTGTCTTGTCCCCACCTCTTTCCTTACTCAACTTCTGGATACACAGATCCCATACATGTTTAATTTTTTTTTCAGTGGCTTTTGTGGTTGTCATAGTGGGCATCAAAGGTATGGAAGAACACGGGTGTCCCATTTCTTGTGTGATTTGAGGGTTTGGGTAGTGAAATACACATTTGTTCTAACCAACATTGCTTCTTCACTATTTCTTTTAAGTTGTTGCAAAAAGCTGGCATATGGAACTGTTGGCTTTGAATTCTAGCTTAAACATCCCTGCAATTACTACTTTTGTTTTCTCAGCTTCACTCAGTAGAAAAACTCCACAGAATGAAAGACATGGAGGGAAATAAAATTAGATTTAAGCAGGGCACGGTGGCTCCCGCCTGTAATCCCTGCACTTTGGGAGGCTGAGATGGGTGGATCACTTGAGGCCAGGAGTTCAAGACCAGCCTGGCCAACACGTGAAACCCTGTCTCTGCTAAAATACAAAAGTTAGCCAGGCATAGTGGTGAGTGCCTGTAGTCCCAGCTATGCAGCAGGCTGAGGCAGGAGAATCCCTTGAACCCAGGAGGCAGAGGTTGCAGATTGCTGAGACTGCCCCACTGCCTGAGTGACAGAGTGAGACCCTACCTCAAAAAAACAAGAACAGCAACAACAACAACAAAACCAAAAACAAACAAAAAATAAAGTAAAAATTAGACTTAAGAAAGGGATCACTTAGATTTTAAAGTAGAAAGTGACTGATGTCTTGAATTTTAGGTATCAATCTAGGTCCTGTTCCTTCCTTATACCTTGATGTGATGAACATTTATGAACCGCAGATAAGCAAAACCAGCTGCTCGGTATGGGGAATATTCACCTACTTTACCTCTGTGATAGACATTTTAAAATGTAACGAAACTATCAAGCTTAATAAACTATCAAGGCCATTAACAGGTGACGTCTGTTTATACACATGAACCACACGAACCTGAGTCAGAAATGCATATAAACTTTTGTTTGAATTTAGAGGCTCTAACGATATGGAAACATCTATAAATAACCATTTATCTGTAGTTCCCACCAAGCCTTTACAGAAAAAGTCACCCCAACTCCTAAACCCCCAAACAAGAGCCTTTGAAATTATTTATGCAGACAGTTCTCTCAATAATTGTCAAGCCCAGATCATTAGTAGTAATTACTCCAGTTGTTTTTATAAGGCTGATAAATAAAAGGCTTGAATCAACACACAAAACTTCCTAGAATATATAAGATCTGTGTAACTCTTATGGCATAAAGGGATATAATGATACTACAGAAAACCAGCAAAGGAAACGGACTCATTTTGGGATCTCGTTTAATGTCCACATACAAACAGGGACACTGTCATGACTATTCTCAGGAAAATTCCCATGAGCCAATGAACGATTTTCCAGTATCTGCTCAGGGCTACGGTCCAGTGATAACGGGTGGTACATGAGGTGAGAGGTTTATGTCAGCGTCAAGTTGATATTGACATTAGTTTGCAAGTGTATTTCAATGGGGTGGCCTTCAAGTTTGAGAGTAGGCACATGCTTTGGGTAGGATGTTCCCTTTCCATCCTAGAATGATAATAATTTTGTTATCTCAAAAAACTGAATGATTTCTGGAACATTTATCTGTTTACCATGGCAAAACCAGGAAATGTGTCTATTACACATTCAAATAAACATTCAAAATAAAAAGCATATTTGTAGCTAGAAAAAAAAAAAAAAAAACAGTGTTTCCTAAATTGAATACCTTTCAAACATTTATGGGTTCTTTATTTAACCTGAACCACTGACAATGGTTAGTCAAGTGGCATAGCCCTTTTTAAATTTTCTGTTTGAGAAACACAGACTGAGAGGAGCCAAAAGTCTGAGAAATTTAAAATTACTATAAAACTGCCCTCATTTTTCTTAATTAAAGAGTAGGCTAGTCTGATTCATACAGACAGGCCTGAATTGGAGAACCCTGTATAAAAAATGTGATTTATGGCAGAACTTGATGGGATAGGGGAATCAAATTAAAAGCCTTAGAGAATTTTTAAAAAAAACTAATAAAAATGAATCATTTGTAACTCACTTATTGTGTGTATATAAAGGCTACTACGAGGTTGGTTTCTCATGTTGTTTTGGAAAAAAGGCATTTGCCTTAGCATTTAGGTAGACTAAACATGTCGCTTTGTTAGTCATCACTGGCAGTGTGGTCTGCCTGGAATGACTCCAAATTCCCAACTAATAGAGTCCAAATTAATCAACTATGTTGGCTTTGCCAATATTATGCTGGTTAGAGCTACATCAGTTGCTGGCTTTGGGGAGGGATTTTTTTTTTTTTTTTTTTAACATTTGCAGAAAAAGAGTGTACCAGTGTGTAACAAAATGGTTGTATATTCTTGCTATGGCCACCAGAGGGCTATGCACCATTAGAAATACTCCAGGCCTGGCTACTGAAATGCAATTACAGGCAAGCAGTGTGGGTATCCTCACTGGTAAGAAACAGAATCTCCAGCCTGACCCCAGACCTGCTGAATCAGAACCTGCAGCGATGTGATTCCAGGGAATTCATGTGCACATTAAAATTTGAGAACTTCCAGTCTGGGCATGGTGGCTCACATCTGTAATCCCAGCACTTTGGGAGGCTGAGACCATCTGAGCCTGGGTGGATCATCTGAGGTCAAGAGTTCGAGACCAGCCTGGCCAAAATGGTGAAACCCCATCTCAGCTACTGGGGGAGGCTGAGGCAGGAAAATTGCTTGAACCCAGGAAACAGAGGTTGCAGTGAGCCGAGGTCGCGCCACTGCACTCCAGCCTAGGCGACAGAGTGAGATTCCGTCTCTTCTCTAGGTTATGGGAAGAAAATATTTTATATTTTGTATCTGATCAGAATTTGAAGATATAAAAACTGGAGGCATTTGTCATCCAGTCTCAAGCTCAGTTTCTTGTCTCCCGATTTTTCCTATCAGCATTACAGCCCCAAAACTCTTCTCTTCGTTAAAAAAGCCTGCCCTAAAATGTTCCTTTCGTGACATGTTCTAATCCCATCAATTACTGTAGCTGTGAATATTTGTTTTGTCTAATGTATAGATTTTTTGGAGCCGAAAGAGCTCTTGAGTATTATCTAACACTAGTCTAAATTTTCTATTTTTACAGGAGAAACACCTGGGCAGGTAATTTTCAGAAAACGGTCCTCTGAGTGAAATTCTCTTCCCTTCCACACCCAAATCCATTTGCTTTTCAAGAGTCAGGACCCACAGTGGATATAGACAGGACCCTGTGCTCTCAGGCGCTCCCCTCCCTCACAGAAAGCGGTGGTGTTGAGCCGAATGAGCTGGAGACAAGAGCAAGGCTTGCCAAGCCGCGTGCACACTTCTTGGGGGAAAGTGTCCACCCTGTCCTACCTGAGTGTGCCAGGATTCCCCAAGGGACACAAAGATTTGGACAAGTTTTTCCTGCCCTTAGCACTGGGAGAGCCTAAGATAATCCTGGGAGCAAGGATGCTTCCTCTAAATGCCTTTGAGACACCTGAGCCATTGAGAGGATGTGTCCCCAGTTGTGTCATTTTCTACACCCAGGCTCACAGGAAGGAGATCCCTTTGCCTGAAAGTTTCCTGATTTTTAGGGTACTACAAAAAAAAAATAATAATAAGCCTGAGCTCAAATAGGCCAACAGAGAAAAATAATAGTATATTTAACTTTGTTCAGAAGCCAAAGAGAGGACAAATTGATACAACCATCAGATAACACAAGCAGTGGCACAGACCTGGTGGCGCAAATAGGTTCCTAAATAAAAAGTTAAAAAGAACCCTTAAGAACAAAAAACAGAACAACAGGTAAAAGAAAAAGCCTTCCTAGAGCTTTTGAAAACCTTACCATTTCAGTGGAAGGATTAAGAAAATGGGTGGTGATTGATGGGAACGGAATGAGTGATCTGGAAGGCCAAGTACAATCAGCATCACAAATCACAGAGCAAAATACAGAGGTAGAAATCATAATGGAAAAGGTGAGAGATTTGGAAACTGGAAGCAGGATACCTGTCATTTGAATAACAGACATTGTAAAAGAGGAAGAACGAACGCGTGGAGTAGAAGAGATAATTTTACACAATGTAGGAGAAAGTTTTCCTAAACCTGTCTTCAAAGTAGAAAGGCTCAGAACTCCTAGCTGAATTCGTAAGAAAAACACACAGGTGGGCATATCTTGGTCAGATAAATTTCCAGGTGTTTTTCTTTTTTGGAAGAAAAAAAATAAAACTGTCATTGGACTTCTTAACTGCAACTCGGAAAACTAGAAGACTGTGAATTTGTAAATTCATGCAGCTGAGAGAAACCCCCAAGAATTCTATACTAGGCAGTTGTTCATCTGTTAAGGTGAGAGAAAGGACTATGATTTGGATATGGTTTGTGCCCTCCAAAATGCAAGTTGAAATTTGATTTTCAAAGTGGTAATGTTGGGAGGTGGGGGCTAGTGGGAGGCGTTTGAATCATGGAGGTGGATCCCTCATGAATGGCTTGGTGCCATTATCTAGGTAGTGAGTGAGTTCTTGCTCTAGTGAGACTGCATTAGTTATAGGAATGGATTAATTACTGAAGAGTGGATTGCTGTAAGGACAGGGTGCCCCTCAGGTTTTGCCTCTTCTCATGTATCTGCTTCCCCTTTTACCTTCTCCACCATATTGTGCACAGCACAAAAGCCCTCACCAGGAGCCAGGGTCATGCTCTTGAACTTCCAAGTCTGTAGAATTGTGAGCTAAATAAACCTCTTTATAAATTACCCAGCCTCAGGTATTCTGTTATAGCAACACAAAACAGACAAAAACAAAGATATTTGAGAACAGGCCTTAATTCAGAGAATAAATCATTGAGTACCTCACCTGAGGTAAATACTTGAGAAAAGGAGCTTTCCAAGGACCAAATGAACTGGATCAGAGGCATCGGAAGGGGGAAGGTGAGCAGGAAAGAATGGGAGATGAACAACGTGTTGGCTCTATAAATATGTCATTAAATGTTCACAGATAAAGATACAATGTTACGTAAGTCCCAAATGTGGACCCTCAGAACAAAAAGATAGTAAGTGAAAATCTGATGTATTAAACTATTTTAGCAATACATTGGAATTAAGAATGCAAGAGGAAGCAAAATCATCTCAAAGTTTAATTAAGGGCTGAGGGATATGAGAGAAGACAGAAACGGGGAAAATGAAGTATTCTAAAGATTTCATTCCCTTAGGTGGTAAGCAAAATGTAAAGGAATCAAGAAGAAATCAGTAGAAGAGACAGTGGAACTCAAAAGGAGACATAGCATCGAAATGATAGGACAATAGGGTCATTTGGTCTGATTTAGAGAACAGGAGAAAGCCAGGTCATTAACTGAATGGAGTATTATTATAGAACTCCTCAATCAACAAGATAAAGATAAGATATATAGCAACACAAGCAGACCAACAAAAACAAGAAGAGAAACAGAGGAATAACAATGTTAAATAGTAGCCATAAAGTAATAAGAGAGGTGTATTTATTTAATGTTTTCTTTCTTCTGTATTTTTTGGGTTCATTTTAAGCTCAAAAATTTAAAATTTAAGGCTATGGGTGGTTTTTTTGTTTGTTGTTGTTGTTGTTGCTAAGTATGGCTTTTATTGCAATACACAAGTGTTCATGTACAGCATTTTCCTTACTTTGTAATTCCAAATATTTTCTAAGAAGTTAGAACTTCTAGGCTGGGCACGGTGGCTCATGCCTGCAATCCTAGTACTTTGGGAGGCTGAGGCAGGCAGATCACCGGAGGTCAGGAATTCGAGACCAGCCTGGCCAACACAATGAAACCCTGTCTCTACTAAAAATACAAAAATTAGCCGGGGATGGCGGCGCATGCCTGTAATCTCAGCTACTTGGAAGGCTGAGGCAGCAGAATCGCTTGAACCCAGGAGGCAGAGGTTGCAGTGGGCTGAGATTGCGCCACTGAACTATAGCCTGGGTGATAAGTGAGACTCTATCTCAATAAAAAAAAAAAAAAAAAGAACAAAGAAGTTAGAACTTCTTTTGACCTATAGATAATTCAGCATATTTTTAATTTTTACAACTTTGATTTTTGAGTGTGTAGAATGACCATTTTGCTAGTAGTGTCTAATTTAATTGTGCTATGGCCAGAGATTGTTGTCTATATGAAATAGGTTTTTCAAATATTCATTGACATTTGCTTTGTGGCCCAAAATATCATTTTTATATGTAATGACCTTTAGATCCAGCTTATGTTTTCTTGCCTGCTTGATCTATCAATTGCTAAAGAGGTACACTGGAATCCCTCACTATCATGGTTGGTATGTAAAATTCTTCCTATATTCTCCCAAATTAACCTTTATATATTTTGAAGCTATTTTATTGAATGTGTATAAATTTAGAATTGATACATCTTTCTGGTGAGTTGAAACTTTTGTGAGCATGTAGTAATCTTCTTCATTGTCATTAATGTGTTTATTTCTGATGTCTGTCTATTATTAAAATAATGATCCTACTTTCATCTTTGTAAATATATCTTTTCCTATTAAACCTTACTGTGTTCTAAAGTGTTAAGTTTACATCTTCTAAACAAAATATAACTAGATTTCTTAAAAAAAAATCTGGTCTTTGAACTGCAGATATTAGTCCATTTATACTTAATGTGATTATTATTATTTTGTATTTTCTAATTTTCTCCCAAGTTTATCTCCCTTTTACTCCTTTCTTGCTCTCCTTTGGATTAAGTTTTTGTTCCATTCCTTAGTATTTTCTTAACAATAAATTATTTCTCTTTTTAGTAATGACCCAGTAATAACACGCATGTTTAATTTAACAAAATGTAAAGTCAATCAACATTTTTACCCTCCTCCCCAAAATTAAAGAGCCTCGGTTTTTTTTCTCCCATTTTCTTCTCCTCCTGATACTTATGCTATTTTTCTTGTACAGAAATTTATATATCTTAATTTTTGTGGTCTTATGAACATTTTTATCATAACCTTATCAGTCATATATATTTTGTTTATTCACATTCATGCATCTTAGACTCTTTCTGAGATTCTTTTGTTCTCTTCTGAAGAAATTACTTTGGGAGGAGTCTGTTCATCATGACCTCTCAGTTTTTGCTTCTCTAAATTTGTTTTTCTTTGTCCCTTGTTACTAAAAGAGAGTTTGGTTACATGCAGTTCTAGCTGAGTATGTTTTCAGTACTTTGAAGATATTATGCATTGTCTTCCTGACCTTCATTGTCCTTGCTGTCAATGGAATTGTTATTTTTTTATAGATTTTGACATATGCCCTAATTTGCCTGCCATAATTCCTATTTATTTCTGTGATACTTTCCCCCTGTTTTGTTAGCACCCCTTTCATTCTCAAGAGTATCCTGGTTTGGCTGGGTGCAGTGGCTCACGCCTGTAATCCTAGCACTTTGGGAGGCCGATGCGAGCAGATCACGTGAGGTCAGGAGTTCCAGATCAGCCTGGCCAACATGGCAAAACCCCGTCTCCACTACAAATACAGAAAAATAACCTGGGCATGGTGGTGCATGCCCGTAGTGCCAGCTACTAGGGAGGCTGAGGCAAGAGAATCACTTGGACCTGGGATGTGGAGGTTGCAGTGAGAAAAGATTGTGCCACTGCACTCCAGCCTGGGTGACAGACTCCGTTAAAAAAAAAAAAGTATCCTGATATCCTGGTTTGGTCAATAAATTTGGCCAATAAATTATATAGTTAACCAATTGTTAAGCAGTTTATCCTTTCCCTCTGGATACCTTTAAGGTTTTTTGTTTTGTTTTGTTTTGTTTTTTTAAATAAACTTTGGTGTTCTGCAATTTTATTGTATGTCTTGATGTTGAATTTCTTTTAATTTACTCTCCTTGGGATTGCTTGGGCTTCCAGAATCTAAGACATGATTTTTCTAGCAGTCCAAGAAAGTGCTCAATCATCATTATCTTTCAAATGCTTACCTTTTCTCCTTTTTCTCTGTTCTCTCCTTTAGGAAGCATTAGACGTGCTTTAATGTTGACTGATTTTACTCTACTCTCCATGTAGCTTAACTGCTCAGATTTTCCATTTCCACTTTTGTCTGTGCTATGGTCTGAGTAATTTCACCAGCTCTGTTTTTCCGCAATCTATGATGTATCCAGTTATTGAGTTTCCAGTTTCCAGTTTTTCATCTTTAGATATTCACTCGGTTCTTTTTCAAGTTGATCTGGTCAATTTTCATAATCTATTATTAGTTGGTCGTTCTTTCAATTTGTCTTTTTCCTTTAAATATAGTACACATGCTTATTTTGTATTTTTAGTGATTCCAACGCCTATTGTTTTTGTCTATCTGAATCTACAATTTCTTGTTTCTGCTGAGTCTCACGCTTAACGCCGATGTGCTCCTTCCTCATTTGTGGACAGGATCTAGTTTAAATGGTGAGTTTTCTTCCATTGTCTGGGAACACTATCACCTTATGGGCACTACCAGTTCAGGACTACTAGAAGTTTAAACTTATTGTCTTCCAGAACATACAGACAATAGAAGTTCTGGCCTTGCAGACTTGTTAGTATGATCTTGTGGTTAGAAATTTTCATGGGAGAGTTTTCTCCTACCTTCTTCTAGTCTCACCACAACCAAAACTAACACAAGCATGTCTGATCATTGTTTTCCTCTTCAAGGCAAGTTCTTTCTTAGTTCAAACTCTGTGTGTCACCTACAGAGGTACAACTTTATGCAGTGGGTCTCATAGGTGACCTCTCACGATCTTCAGGCTTGAGGCTTCATCTGTTGGTCCCCACGTGTGGCCTGTTGTGACTAAGGCTCTAGGTTACCAGGCCACCCAGATATCTCCAGGCGAAATTCCAGTGCAAGCGTTGCCTGTTGGATTCAATATTTCTTGTCATTTCTGAACACGAAATCCCTTACTTTTCACCAGCTAAGTCATGTAATATACATCTATGTATCTATCTATCTGTCTATTCATCTCTCCACACACATATATTTATGTAAATATACATTTAGCATTTTAAAGTGAGATATACTTTTAAAAGTTTATTTGAATATCTTATCTGCCATATTACTAGAAATTGAACTGGTCGTGTGTGTGTGTGTGTGTGCGCGCATATGTGCACAAAGCTTGTTGATTTGCTCAAGGAAATATTCACAGCCCTTCACAGTGCCTTATCTTAACATGTGAGTCATCTCACTGCCTCAGCTGGGCTGCCTCACCCTCCTCTATCTTATGCTGATACCCTGAAAGTGTTCTAAGATAGATAGATTTTTTCGCATATCTTGTAGTAAGAATTCAGAGACTGCTCTCCAGTAGGCATGTAAAATTAGAATAACATGCTTCAGTGCATTTCTGGAGTACAGAATAATTTTATAATACTAACTAATGAATGGTGCAAAACACAGAAATAAAGGCATGAAAGAAAACGTAAGTACATGTCAGTAAACGAAAACATAGAAATCGTTAAGTCTTGTAGTGTACTTGGTTATTGATCATTGATTGATTGTGATAGATATTAGATAACTAAAATTACACTCAATGTAAGATCATTTGATGTGCACTTTAAGTAATGAAAAGAATCTTCTGTCTAGGCATGCTACATATATTCAAGAAACGTCTCTCAATTCCTATAGACCCACACTCAATGGCAATTAAAGCAAAATAGCGATAATTTCTTTAATAAAGTAATTAACTTACATTTAAGGCTTTGTTCCTTACTCTGAATTTTCTTACTGTTTCTTCACAATGTTCTAATTTTCAGTCACTTTCTATCTAAAGCTACAACAGAGTCTTCTTATCAAGCTAATGGTGCCATCTGTTTTTAAAAATATAATTCTATGTGTACTGCTCTGTCTTAATTTCAAGGAAATATTTATTAACTTTTCTCTACTTTCTTGAATCACATGTTCTAATGTGTTTGTCTTTGGATGACTTTATTCAGAAGAAATTTATAATTTTTCTTTGAGTTTTATTAAGTATTATTCTGCAGATTTATTTGTGTTCCATCATTTCATCACATGCCTTCCATAATTAATATTCCAATCTAGGAAATTAGGGAAAGACTGTTCAGGAATCAAATCAAATTATGTAATTATTCTGGGCAAGTTTTGATTTCTTAACTGATGTGTTGAATATGTGCCAGGATAATTCACTGAAACATTAAAATGTGTTTCTTCTTTCTCTTTCTCCCCTAGCTTTTAGCGATAATGGATGCCGATCCCTTGCCTTTGACACTTTTAGCAGTGCAGAAAGCATAAAATAATGGACAATATTGCTACCTCTCTTTTTCAAAAATTGGAGCTCACTGAGGACAATATGCTCTGTGCCCATAGGGAGCAAAAAAGGAAAAGAAAGAGAGAGAGAAAGGGAGGGAGGGAGGGAGGGAGGGAAGAAAGGAAGGAAGGAAGGAAGGAAGGAAGGAAAGACTTTTTGTTGTTACTGTTTCTCTATCTCTCTTCTATTTTTCTGGAGGGAGATCATGCAGTCCAAGTGCACTGGAGACCCATACCCTAATCTTTGGTAGCACTTCTAAGGGGGACTTTACCATGTATAACTAGACACCTGGGCTCCTTGGCAAAGGAGAAGGTAACTCTGCTCGGGTTGAGAATAGCTCACTTCCAGGGACCATAGGCTCAGAGAATTATGTGATCATGGCAACTCTGCCGGGCTGAAGAACACATGTGGGTCCTCCCTTTTGAGTACCCTATAGACTTCCGGGGCTCTCTGTATCTCAGAGAGGACAGGGGCCTTTGTAATGATAGAAGTGGAATTTTCTGCTGGTCCCTTTCAGAATAGAAATCCTAAATCACAATTACTTTAAGTTAAAATATAGGAATCATTGCATTACTTCTATATATGAATTTAGGTTTGCAAATGCATATTCTCTACAAATATCTGTTAGAGAATAGCAACACCCATTCCCAGGTTGGCCACACACCATACTGGCCTCATTGTCAGAGGAAGTTGTGAAGGTCTTGAGACAAAGATACCTGCAAAGCACACAGATTTCTACCCATCTTTGAGGAAACATATGTGAAAATCTGTGTAAAGTGCTGGAAGTAATTATTATTTTTAAATAAAATATGTGTCACATATTATTTAAAGGACTTGCAGTAAGAATCTGTATGGAACAGTGCTGGGGTGTCATAGTTAAAAATTGCTTTAGAGTTTTACATAACTGAATTTCCAAAATAGAATTTTATATTACATTTTTAAAACAATTCCAGAGTCTCCTGGAAAATGTGCTCTGAATCTCAAATGTCACCATTTCCCTGCACTCTATGAATTATTTTTATTTGCCCGAATAGATGAAATTACCAGTTTGAAACATATTGTACACTATATACAATCTCATATACAAGATAATTTCTGTATACATGAGAGGACTTCTGGTTTCTGGTCTGACATGTAAAGAGCTTGAAAGTTATTGCTCCTTAGCGGGGTGTGGTGGCACGTGCCTGTGGTCCCACTATTGCTCCTTAGTGGGGTGTGGTGGCACGTGCCTGTGGTCCCATCTACTTGGGAGACTAAGGCAGGGGGGATCATTTGAGCCTGGGATGCAGAGGTTGCAGTGAGCTGAGATCATACTCCAGCTGCACTCCAGCTTAGGGAACAGAGTGAGACCCTGTCTGAAAAAAAAAAAAGGAAAGAAAGACAGTTATTAATCCTGTCTTTACAACAAGGGAAAAAAACTGAACGAAGTGAAAATCAACTCTTCTGATTTCCATCAGAGAACTGAGGCTACAGGGTCAACTGCAAGCCCTACAACTGGAGAGAAAGGCAGACAAAGAGAATCCCAGCTTCCTGGAACAGAAGCCCAGGAGCAGATGAAGCCTGTGGCTGGAGCCAGTATCCGCCAGAACGCTGGCACTGCTAATCTATGAATTGCTGGAGGCTCAATGGACCAGCCTGAGAGAAACATTTCTGGGGGCCCAGTCTTGGGAGGGGCACACTTTCAAGAGTTTTACCTCCAGGACCCCTAACAGGTTGTCACTGTGAAGATTAAGAAAAAAATCCCCTTGCGCTTCTTGCAGCTGGGACGAACATAAAAACCGTTTGAAATACACCCAGATCCTCTGCCTCCTGGGTTCAAGAGATTCTCCTGTCTCAGCCGCCTGAGTCACTGGGACTACAGGTGCCCGCTACCACGCCCAGCTAATTTTTGTATTTTTAGTAGAGACAGGGTTTCCCCATGTTGGCCAGGCTGGTCTCGAACTCCTGACTCAGGTGATCCATTCGCCTCAGCCTCCCAAAGTGCTGGGATTACAGGCCTGAACCACTGCACCTGGCTCCTTTTGTTCTTTTTAAAAAGTCCTTCCCTCCTCAAGAGAAACGTTTTACCAGAGTCTAACCAATCAAGGAGAAGGAAAATACCCAAGTGAGGCTCACTAAAGGACTGAGACCTAATCTTAGGAGTATAAATGCCTCTTCTCCCCCCAATACCTCACCACCACATCAATAGAGGTTTTATATAATAGCAGGGGAATATATCTGAAAGAATTGCAAGCCTCAGACCCCATTTAAGGAGTCTCTAGACAAAGACCACCGGGGAGACAAAAACAAGGACACTAAGGGAATGTTAGCCGCTGACACCACAGCTATAGCAAACAGTAAACACAGCCTAACTCCTGGCCAAATCAACAGAGAAGCTCAGGCTCAAGGCCTGTCTCAGCTGTTTGTACTCTATGCAAATGAGAGCAGCTTCCTAACTAAGCACTCAAGGACTATCTTGGAGATGAGAGTGGGGCCCCTAAGTGGATCATTTCTTTAATGTTTGGGTACAAGCTACACACAGGCTACAGCAGTAATGGCATGCAGAATTCCAAGAGTCACAGAGACACAAACCACCTTGAAGGACAGACACTGAGCTTCAGAATCACAGAATATCAGTGCTGACAGGAATCATTTAGTGCTGGTCCAACACTCACATTGCAGATGAGAAAATTGAGCTCCAGAAAAGATGATTTTTGGCTGGGCACGGTGGCTCACACCTGTAATCTTAGCACTTTGGAAAGCCAAGGCAGGTGGATCACATGAGGTCAGGAGTTCAAAACCAGCCTGGCCAACATGTTGAAACCCCGTCTTCACTAAAAATAAAAATAAATAAATAAAAATTAGCCGGGCATGGTGGCAAGCGCCTGTAATCCCAGCTACTTAAGAGGCTGAGGCAGGAGAATCGCTTGAACCTGGGGGCGGAGGTTGCAGTGAGCCGAGATTGTGCCACTTCACTCCAGCCTGGGAGACAAGAGTGAAACTCCATCTCAAAAAACAAAAACAAAAAAACAAAACCAGAAACAAGAACAACAACAAAAAACCATGCAGGAGTTTTGGGATGTTATCTTAAAGCGAAGTTTATTTTTCATCTCCCACCGTTCCTGTATGTTTTCCTGGGGTGGAAGATGTTTCCTGATCTCTGAATGAAAAATATATTTACTTTAAATCAGATGCTTCTCAATGTAGTAATTAGTGGCAAGGCCTATAGAATAAGCAAAGTTTCAAATTTGACTTAGAGTAAAATCTCACACTGTCCTTCCTCCCATTCATCCATCCAACATGGGGGTCTGCTGAGGTCTGGAATCTTCCAGTGGGTAAGGAAGGCCGATCATTTCTTTCTTTGCTCCTCCTCCCACAGAAGTTTCTCACCGTATTTGGCTGATGAAGGGAAAGCAAGAAATAGGAGGAGATGGAAAGTTTCTACTTGAATGGTAATGTTTTAAGATGGTTTCATGCACTCCTAGTGTGAAAACTATTTTAAGTCCAAATCTGTCACAGCTGCCCCAGTACTTTTGTGGGGCTTTCCGAGAACCTATCCTGAGGGTCAGCAAATGTCTTCTGTAAAAGGTCAGAGAGTGAATATTTTAGGCTTTGCAGGTCACACAGCTTCTGTTGAAGCTACTCAACTCTGACCTTGCAACGCCAGTGAACGGGTGTGGCTGTGTTCCAATAAATCTGCAGTTAGAGTAACAGCCAGCCAGCCCAGGGGCCACAGTTTGCCAACCCCTGATCCATCCAGTCTTGGGCGTTCAAGGTCCATTGGCTTGGGCTCATGGAATCTAGTTCGTGGTTGCTGAACTCCCCTTACCCCTTTGGGAAAGAACAGAGCAGCTCTAGCTTCTCCCCCACTGGAGCCTGGTGTTTTTCTAATGGCCACTTGAACAAGTTCTGGAATACATCCCCATTCCTTCTCTTCATCATGGGCTCATGACATCAGTTCTACAGGAAACTCTCATGAATTATTTGCCTCCCCAATCAAAGACTCTGGGCATCTGGCTGATCCTTCTCCTGAGAATTCACTTTAGTTTGCCATCAAGTTAGCCGGCCAGTTTGGAATCTCAGATCCGCAGGCATGAGTCAAATCCAAGTCAGCTGCATCCAACTAGATTCAGGGATGTGAGTTTTCTGAGGGTTCCTTTGAAGGCCCCTCTGCTCGAAGTAAGGAGCAGGCATAGTGGGTCTCATTACACTCCAGCAGCCTTTGCCAGATCATCTCACAAACCTCTTCAGTCTCCAGCAACCCGATCCCTCTCACCCTTGGTGTTGGTGAATCTCTAACTTGCTTCAAATTTCTAGGTGGCCGGGTGTGGTGGCTCATGCCTGTAATCCTAGCACTTTGGGAGGCCAGGGCAGGAAGATCATTTGAGACCAGGAGTTTGAGACCAGCCTGGGCAACATAGGAAGGCCCCTATCTCTTCAAAAAATAAAAAATAAAAAGAAAGAAAAATTAGGCATGGTGGTGCATGCCTGTCGTCCCAGCTACCCAGGAGGCTAAGGCAGAATGATTGCTTGAGTCCAGGAGTTCAAGGCTGCAGTGAGCTATGATTGTGCCTCTGCACTCCAACCTGGGTGAGAGAGTGAGACCTTGTCTCTAAAAAATAATAAAATCAAATAAAAATGTTTCCATAGGAGAGAAACATGGCATCTATTGTACTCATGCCTCAATCAAACCCAGACAGGAAGTGCCATTTTCACATTGCGTGAGTAAAGCGCCCATCACAGGACTGTGTTTCATAACTACCGGCTTTCTTGCTTCTTGTTCCTCCATCTGAATTTCAGCCCCCGCTGCCTGTGTCTCAGATTGGGATCACCAAGCTCTCTAACATAACTTTTCATTTTTATTGTAACAAGAATCTAAAAAATGTGACAAACACACAGCACAAGTTAATGCATGCATATTCATTATCACAGTGATATTCACAGTCTCCATCTTTCCCCCATCGCACACATTTACGTGGCGGGGAGAGGCTGGCAGAAGGGGAGAGGACAGATCCAAGGGGACAACAATGAGACAGACAACTGTGGGGAAAAAAGGCTTTGGGGATGGGGAGGACAGGGCAGGCTGTTGCCATGGGGACTTTGGGGAGCAGGAGCAGAAAAGAAGAACTTTGGGATGTTTGGCTGTAGGTGTAATGCACTCATTTAAATCCCTTTCAAGAAAACCTCAAAGAAACATCTGCATTACTCTTGGAGGTTTCTGAAATAGTCTGCATTTTTTTCTTCTTTCTTTGTTATTCTTGTTGGCTGGGAAGGCTGGCTGTAGCAGGCAGAGGTTGGCTTCAGATCAGCCCACCTCTATTCAAGCTGCATTTCACGTTGTGGATGAATACAAGTATGGCCAGTTGATTTCAGTTGTACTAATCACCCATCATCTTCAGGTGGGGTAACTGGATGTTCTCATTTACCCAGAGCAGTCCCTATTATTGCCTTTTGTCCCAGCATAATGAGTAATAACATCCCCTTTCACTCTCAGTGCACACTACAGGTGCACACCCCCACATCCAGCTAATTCTTGTATTTTTATTAGAGATGGGGTTTTGCCATGTTGGCCAGGCTGGTCTCAAACTCCTGACCTCGAGTGTAAGCAATGCTATATTCTCTGCTTGCATAATTATCTTGTCCTGGTTTGGATGATGGATGATACGGTCACTCTTCCTTTAAGTGACAGCTTTTGCCTTTACGGCAGTGCCTCTCTCTGCTTATCTGGCTTAAGACTAGAGAGTATCTTATGGAAAAAAATAGAAGTCACTATTTTTATTAACAAAAACAATTTGTGACTTGGAAGAAAAATTATTCGGGGAGTTAGTAACACATTTGATCCCCATCTGGAGATGTGAGGAATAATTTAATTAGCCTCTGTTGCAAAGGAAGTAGCCCAAATGCTTCTCTTCTTCCCCAGCCTGGATATACTTTAACATCAGTGACTCAGGGAGCCTGTTCTGCCCACGTTGCTCCACACACGCAGTTCCCTGCATAAAGTGCTCCTGTCCCTCTTCTTCCCGACCAAAATATTTCCAGCAATTTCCAGACATTCACTTTTCTACCAAACAAGCCTGACTACATCAGTACCCCCAAGACATCAGCTACATGCTTCACTTCCCACTCTCGCCTCTTCCCATGTCAGCTGCCTACTTGAAGGAGCCACATTCTTGCTGTAGCGGATGGAATCCCAAATCAAGCCCAATGTCTGCCCAAAGGTACTCTCACCCAGTTCTCCCAAAGCCGCCCTTCCTCAATGGAGTGGGGCAGAGCTGGCCTCCAGGGACAGCTGCAGGGAAAGACTCTCTTGGCTAGTTTGTTACTGAGTCCCACTGCAGCCTGCCTGTGCCTGTGCTCAGAGTCCTTCATTTGCTGGCCCTTAATCCTTATTTCCACTGGGGTGCCAACCAGGCCAAAGGACTAGATAGGAAACCATGTAGCCTCTGTTCTGTGTCTCCCGTTTCTCTTCTTCCTTTTGATCAAAACAGACCTTCCAATTATATCACTTCATTCACATAGATACCTGATGAAGGAGATGTAACCTTTTAGAAATACTCAAAATCAGCCTGTCCTATCATAGAAGTCCTTTTTAATCATTAGAACTGTTTGAACGTAGAATTACATGCTGGTTGGGTCATGGTTTGCCCACAATACTGGTGATATTCTGGGAGTAACTGGATCCGGGGTGTTAGAGAGGGTGTCCCTTCATTGGGTGAGAACTTAGATGTGAAGGCCACCAGGATACCTGCAATTCTAGGTTGGCCAGAATTCCAAAATTAAGTTATTTACTCTCCATTAACAAACTCAGAGATATGAAAAAATAGACTTATTGTATATTGATTAGATCTTGATATTTATAAACTGAAAAATGAGAATGAACAAAGGATGCCTTTTTTTTTTTTTTTTTTTTTTTTTTTTTTTTTTTTTTTTTGAGATGGAGGCTCACTCTGTCACCCAGGCTGGAGTGCAGTGGTGTGATCTCAGCTCACTGCAACCTCTGCCTCCTGGGTTCAAGTGATTCTCCTGCCTCAGCCTCCCTAGTAGCTAGTACTACAGGCGCACACCACCACGTCCAGCTAATTTTTGTATTTTTAGTAGAGATGGGGTTTTGCCATGTTGGCCAGGCTGGTCTCAAACTCCTGACCTCGAGCGTAAGCAATGCTATATTCTCCTCTTGCATAATTATCATCTTGCTCACTTAACTAATATTTTGGCTTGCAACAAGACATTCCTTTTGAGCTCTTTATATTCTTGGCTCGTTGACTCAGACCTGAATATCAAACCCTCTTAGATCTGCACTTTATAACGGAGCAGAGGCTGTGTGCAGCGGGGTCTGTGATGAATGAACTCAGCCCGTCCTGTGTGGCATGCATGTGGCAAGGTGCCCGGTGTGCAATCACTCAACTGCCCTGCCTTCTCCACGGAGGTGGAGTTGTCCAGGTGTTTTATCACGTCCTTGTTTCCGGTCACACACTATTCATCAGGAGGGATCACTAACAGGATGTATACCAAGTCATGACTAATGCTCATTCCCCCACATCACCTAGTCTTTTATTTGGTTGCTGTTGCCATAGGATTAGCATTTCTTACCAGGGCCAGAGGCCTGCTGAGTGGAAGAGCTGATGCATTGGTGAGGAAATGACGTTGCAACAAAGGCTACTACGTTAATTCCATTTGTAGAACACTTAGGGCTCTGGAGAAGCAAAGAAAGCCAAGAAAGTCTAAATAATTTTTGAATGCTTAGTAACTCCCTCACATTTAAAAATATAACTTTACTTAAGCTGTAGATATGCAAACTATATGTGTTTTCCACATCCATTCCCTCCTCTGGAAATGAAGGATTGGTATACTGTTCCTGTGCTCTCCCTCCACCAGACAATTCAATGTGTACCCAAGCACTATGTACATGGAAATAAATGAATTCTAGAAAACATAACTATCACACCAGCATGGTTTAAATGTGTTTATGTATACAAATAGTTGCATTTACCCAGCAAAAATCATAGCCAAATGTTTAAAAAATACATTTCCTCTCATATGCAAATAAACTAGGAGAGTGAGCTTGCTCTGCTGGGGCACGGTGACAGTGACTTGAACTCTTCCAACTCAGCCAGATCTGGCCAAGTTGCACGCTGTTGCCTGCTCCTTCACTGCCTTCCTGAACCTTCCCTGTAGCATTCCTCCTTTCCTTTGTCTATTTCTAAACCTGATTCTCCAGTTTTTATCTTCATAGGGTAACATTTTGGAATTGTGGAACTCTGGAGAAAAGCTGCTCCACAGAAAGAGAGAGGTTCCCTTTATCTCTGTTACCATCTGTCTCTCCTTTCCTGTTTCTCTACCCTTGCTATCTCTTTAAGACCTTTAAAATGATTTTATTAAATCTAAATATACGAGGAAAATGCATATTGTGGTTCACACACGTGCAAAAAGATTGAATCATTAGCCACCTGGTAGGACTAAGAAATATTACCCTGCATTTTTTTCTTCTCTGCCCTAAAAGTTTCTATTGCCGTTTGGGTTATAGCACAGGGTAATGCAATGGGCACTGGAATTGATCTTAGAAGATCAACGGTTGAATTCCTATTGAGGCTATTACTAGGTTTGACAAGTCAGTTAGCCTCCTAAGGATTTCTTCCATGCTTACCCATTTCATTTGTGTCATGCAAATTTAAGGTACATGTAAATACACTCATAAATACACACATAAACACTTGTAGATATACACCCATATTTTAATGGAAGTATATAGTTCCTACAATCTTCATTTACTTTTTTTTGCTTTGTTCAGTGTAAATTAATAGACATTTACCTTGCCCCAAATTTTTAACTACCAGAGTTGATTTTTTGAGGATATAGGGTTGTTTTTCATTTTGCTTTCAAATAAATAATCAACCGTAGGGAAAGGAGATTTATTGTGTGTATAAACGTGTTCTCCATGCAGGAGATATCAGATGTATGCTAACTCTTTTGTGTAAAGAGATCATGTCTAAATCCCTTGAGTGGCTGTTCAGCTAAAGTTTAGAGTCTCTTAATCTCATATTTGATGCTAAACCAAATAGGCCCTTAGGGAAGAATTAAGAATAAGCCAGACAGTATAAAATTCTTATTTTGTTAAAGTTGAATAGCATTTGTTGCATTAGGTATAACCAGTGTAATTACTATGAGGGTTGTTTGAGTACACTCTCTGTACACATACACTCTAAACTGAAATGACCTAGGTACACAGAAGGACTAAAGGGATTAAATATTTCTATCTTATTATTTGACATTGAGAGCACCGCCCTTTTGTTGAAACAAAATTTCATTCAGATGAATAGATAAGGTCATGCCTCCGACATCACAATGAATCTAAATCAAGGGGAAAAATAAGTTGAGTAACAAATTTTTGCTTAAATGCCATCCAATTTTATTTTGTATTTTTGAGTCTTGGATTTTGTCCACAGAAACATTCTAATATTGTTTAAGCAACAGGGAATAGAAAAGGTTAATCAGTAATTAGCAAAGCTTTAAAAAAGTGAAAATGGACATGAGTCCTAAGATACACTATGATTTTTGCTATTTGTTGCTGTTGTTGTTGTCGTTGTTTTTGCTTTGTCTTCCAGGCTGGAGTGCAGTAGCATGATCATAGCTCACTGCAGCCTTGGGCTCCTGGGTTCAAGTGATCCTTCCACCTCAGCTTCCTGAGGAGTAGTGGGGGCTACAGGCATGTGCCACTGCATTTGGCTAATAAAAAAAATTTTTTTTTTTTTTTTTGGTAGAGCCAGGATCTTGCTGTGTTGCTTAGGCTGGTCATGAACTAACACTGTGATTTTTTAAACGTGAGCTCTCCTTTGGGTTGGCATCATGATAAAATAAAATATGTTCTTTCTTCTGAGGAATATAATTATTTATGAACACATTTTTCTTTTGTTAAAACACAGATTTAGCCTAAAGTCTAAGTCAAAAGAAAAACAACTTAAATATTCCCCCATAAGGCTAGTAGTTGGTAATTTTTTTTTGAAATGGGATCTCACTCTGTCACCCAGGCTGGAGTGCAGTAGTGAAATCGCAGCTCACTGCAAACTCTGCTGCCCGGATTCAGGCGATCCTCCTGTCTCAGCCTCCTGAGTAGCTGGGATTACAGATGTACACCAGCACACCTGGCTAACTTCTGTATTTTTAGTAGAGATGGGGTTTCACCATGTTGACCAGGCTGGTCTCAAACTCCTGACCTCAAATGATCCGCCCACCTCAGCCTCCCAAAGTCCTTGAATTACAGGCATGGGCCACCATGCTTGGCTAGTTGGTAATCTTTTAAGGTGAGGTTGCATTTACAGTAATCAGTTGCGTTTACTGCCCTTGACCCACGTTTTGTTTTCAGGGATTCGGTGGAATTTGTTCTTATATTTATTCGTGAATAAGATTACATATTTCACTGTTTTCCCTTTCTTCTCTTTGGCTGTTGCTGTGCTGCATGCTTTAGTAATTATTACCAAGCCCCACCCTCGCTTCCAGATACCCAGGTGGCTTGTATTTGGTTCCGCAGCTCTGGTAGGGATGCGCTGTCTCTCCCAGATGCTACACAGGGTGAACTGGCTATGCGCGGGCTGAGCACCGCCTGGCTGCTGGTGCTGCAGCCCCTGCCACCCTCTCTGGCCCTGCTGGACATCACCTGCCTCCAACTAGCTGCTTTCACTGCAGACACGGTAGAGCCCATATAGCAGATGCTGAGATACTGGAACCTCAGGGTTGGGGAGGAGATGCCGAGCTGCATTCCTTGGAAAAGTGGGAGAGAATTCTTGCCTCCCTTTGAGGGCTGTGCTCCATTAAACTGGTCTAGAAGTTTGGGTATAAAGTTTATACTCAGGTGATCCGCCCGCCTCGGCCTCCCAAAGTACTGGAATTACAGGCATGAGCCACTGTGCCCAACCTTTTAAAATTATTTTTTGTATATATAGGGTCCGCCTGTGTTACCCAGGCTGGTCTCAAACTCCTGGGCTCAGGTGATCCTCTGGCCTTCACCTCCCAAAGTGCTGGGATTACAGGCATAAGCCACCACATCCGGCCAGATTACTGATTCTAATCCATTGCATATAGCTATAGGTTCTCGCCTCTATACCTCAGTCTCCCCATCTGGAAAGCAGGGATAATAATAGTATTCAACTCATAGGACTTCTGTGAGGCTTAAATGAGTTAACAAATGTTTTATGCTTAGAAATATATTTATATAGCGACTACTATGTAATTATTAGCTATTATTATTTTCCCAGCTTTTTCTAATTCATGCTGTCATATCCTGTATTTCATTAGACAACTTAGTGGTTTCCACAGGTGACCTAAATTTTTTTTATCTTTCTAATTTTTGCCTCTCTACTTCCTGTGTGAGGAATTTTTTTTTTTTTCATCCTTCCTGCTTTTGTTGAGCACTTTTGCTAGGATTCCTGACATGGTTGGTTTCTCCGTTCACATAGCTGCTGATCTCATTCAGTTTTTCCTCCCTGCTCTGGGCAAATGGGAGGGTAGGTGGTGCTTCAGGGTCAAATCAAGGAGGAGCAGGAGTGAGTCAGGATCCAGGTGAGAGGATGTAGAAAGAAATGATCCTGGAAGAGAAGAAGAGGAGGCGGCTGAAAAAAAGAGTTCTCAATGCTCCCCACAGCCTCCTCCAGATTCAGGGATGGCATGAGGCTTTCACCACCCCTTGGAGAGCCCGGAAAGGGAAGTCCAGCACTGCGCCGAGCTCACGCACATTCGGCTTCAGTGCGCTCTGGGCACCCTCAGCTGCCCTTGCTCTCCAAACGCCGCATGCTTCTCAAATTCTGGGCCTTTGTGCAGTTGTTTCTTCTTCCTGGATTGAGCGTCACTTGTCTCTTTCGGAAAACCATACTCCACCTTTCAAGACTCAGCTCAAAGCTTGGGCTTAATCCTCCCCTAAGAAGTACCCCCTCCTTCCCGGTGTCCCCCTCTGGTCCCTGTTTCTTGGCCCTCTGTGCTCCCCTCTCATCAGGAGCACAGAACTTACCTTGGGCTCTTGTGATGATGCGGGGATATTTCCCTAATGCCACTGGGAGCGCATGCAGGCTGGGACTTTGCACCCCTGTCCTAATAAAGGGTTTGGGACATGGTACTTGCTCAGCGGTAATACAATAAAGGGTTTGGGACATGGTACTTGCTCAGCGGTAATTACATGCTGGATTCAGTAAAAGAAGAAGAAAGATAAAGAGATACTTTACAAGAGGAGAGATTGCCAATGTGAAAAGAAAGGGCAATGGGATGCTGGTGAATTCCAGCGTAGTGAGTGGCTCGATGTTGTAAGAGGCGAGAGTGGGAGGAGGCAATGGGAAGGCGGAATTCAATGGCTTTCCTCCTGTGAATGAGACACTCGACTGGGCCTTACACTGAGAACCTATTTCTGCCTGGCTGGCGCCCTCCTCCACCTAACCCCCCACGGCTTGACCATGGTTGAGGCCAAGTCCACCACTCTCCACTCACCCCTTCCTGACTGTGCAATTGGTGTCTCCCAGTAGAATGAGGGGTGCTGAGAACGGTGTGGACCCAAGTATGTAAAAGCATGCCTGGCACAGTAGATCATGCCTGTTATCCTAGCACTTTGGGAGGCCAAGGCAGGAGGATCACTTAAACCCAGGAGTTTGAGACCAGCCTGGGCAACATAACGAGACCTTAACTCTACTAAAAAAAAAAAAAAAAAAAAAAAAAAACCTTAACTACATGCGGTGGCACATGACTGTAGTTGTAGCCACTTGGGAGGCCGAGATGGAGGGATCTCTTGAGCTTAGGAGTTCGAGGCTGCAGTGAACTAAGATTGTGCCACTACACTCCAGCCTGGGCAACAAAGAGATATCCTGTCCCTAAAAAAATAAAAATAAGATAACGTTTGAACAAAAAGCAGTACTGTGAGAATCAAAGGCCAGCAAGCCCAGCTGATGTCCCCGCCTGCTGCAGGCCTGTTTCCCCACCTCTGGGCACTCTCCTGGATGATCTGCCCTGCTCATAGCAGTGGCTTTAGAACCCTGGGCACCATGCCAGGGCTCCAGGCAGCCTCACTGTTCAGCTGCAGTGTGGGACCCCCACAGCCTCACCCTGGCCTGTGGCCTCAGGTCCATGGCCATGGAGCCCACTTAGGAAGGGCTGTGCCACCTCTGTGGAAACTACTCTTTTTTTGGGTCACAAACCATATTCCACCATCAGGGTCACCGTCATCTTCTCTCAGCTGCCAGAGTCTTCTTTTTGGAAGTGCCTCAAAGGAAAGATGAGGTAAAAGAAAAAAGAAAAAAAACAGAATAAAATAAAATAAATGGAAGTGCTGAGCCATCGGTGCCATTTCTGAGCCAGCACTTTTTTTTTTTTTTTTTAGTTCTAACCTATTCTGTTGAGAAAATGTGACTTTGCAAAGACTGGAAAGCAAGATCTCTGGAAAGTGCTTCCAGTGCAAAGCTCCCATTTTTCATGTCCCTGAATCAATATTTGCGGATTGACCCCATGTGTCAGGGCAGGACACTGCCTCCCGTTGTCCACCTCTCATTGGGTGCTCCCTTCCTAGTGGAGGCTGCCGGTGCAGGTAAGGGTTTCTTTTCACTTGCTCCCAAGGAGCCCAGAAAGAGTGAACCCATCACAGAGCAGCAGAAAGTTTCCATTTGTTTGAAGAGGAGAATGTTGGACTCGCTGGATGAAGCCTTGCACCAAGAGTCCTGCCCTGTTCCCTAGAGCGGGGCTGAGTGACTCACCCCCTGTTCTCTGCTGGGAGTGGAGGACCCATGAGGCTTTCCTCCCTTCCTTTCACCTGGTGTGCAGTTTTGCTCACGGCTTCTCTCCTATCCTCTGACTCATCGACCTTGACTCGGGGGAGGGTTACCCGGAGGCATTCCATGAGGCTGACTTCAGCAGTCACCTCCACCCTGGGCCACAGGGGCACTGGGGACACCAGTGCATGACCACTCCCGGCTTGCTGCTTTCCTTCTCACACCCACTTTCTAAGGGTAGGCTGTTTTCCTAGGAACTCAGCAAGTCGTACCTTCTCAGAGACTTCTGCAGAGCAGCAAGACAAAGCTTACTCAGAGGCACCCACAGACCAGGAAGGGTGGGTCCCTGGAGCAAGGCTATGGGGATCCTGCTGCACTGTTTGTGTCCTCTGTAGAGCAACAGGACATTTTCTCGCTCCCAGGCCTCTGTGTGGTGAAAACAGGCTGCCAAGGGAGCCTCTGTCTTCAGCCAGGCTTGGAAGAACACCAGGAAAGCAAAAGGTGGTGATGGGGACCTTCTCCATGTTCATGAGTCCATGCTGAAAATCCCAGTATAGATATGAAAAAAGAGCCTTCTTACGGGCAATGGAAAGGTTAGATTGATTCAAAGAACACAGTGAAGCCTACTGATTTAAGATGATGCTTTGAATAGAACACTTAACACTTAGGTCTTTCCTTAGCCTCTGAGTCGTGTAAACCAGAGGATGTGGGGACTTTGATGTCCTCCAGTTTCTTTCTGATTTGAAATGGAGCTGATGGTATCTCCTGCCACCTCCCAGAAGGAAACAGAGGAAATATAAACACTGAAGTGGTGGTGGCATCATAGTAAAAAAAAGTCCCAAGGGTTCAGTTTGCTAAAGCAAGACTTGGAGTGACCTGATAAATGGCCGGGAAAGACCAGCTGTGGGAAATAAATTCCTCTCCAGACTTTAGCTGTTGGAGTTAGGATTTCCGGTTCGAAGCTTTACTTAGGAAGGTGAGTAGGCTCAGAAAATGCACAGCCCCCTTTGAGAGCTGGCCACCCAGACAGGGCGGCTGACTCAGCTAGATAAAATTCCTCTGGATGAGGGGAACTCTGGGGGAGGGATTTTAATAAGTGGAAATGTCTCCCCACTCATGGAATAATGGGTTGAAACAAAGAGCAGGTGGAAATCAAGAGAAGGCCAAAGAGGGTGAGAGAGAAGATAATGTGAGAAGAGGAAAGAAGAAAGGACCACTATCTACAGCAGAGGGCTCATTGTCAGGGAAAACTCATGCTAAAATTCAAGAAAACCTCCTAAAGTAAGCTGTTTGGCCATCTTGAGAAAGGCTTAGCCTCTGGAAGCAAAGTATTAGCTAAATACAAAGACTTGGTATAGTCTGGATGTTTGTCCAAGCCTCAAGCTGAAATTTGAACTCCAATGTTGGGCGTGGGGCCCAACGGGAGGTGCTGAGTCCTGGGGGCAGACCCCTCATGAAGAGATTGATAACCTCCCTGCAGGGGCTTGTGAGTGAGTTCTCTATTAGTTCCTGCAAGAACTGGTTGTTAAAAAGAGCCTGGCACTTCCTCTGTCTCTCTCTCTTCTTCCCTTTCCGTGTGATTTCTGCACCCACTGGCTCCCCTCCAACTTCCACCGGGAGTGGAAGCAGTCTGAGACCCTGACCGATGCAGGTGCCCAGACTTGGACTTTTTCGGACACCAGCATTGTGAGCCAAATAAACAATTTTTCTCTATAAATTAGAGAAAAGGCCTTAGGCCTTCCTTCATAGCAATACTAAATAGACTAAGATAACCCCATAGATATTTCAGAAGGATGGTGGTAAGGAGAACATGACAGAGACTCTTCAGGAATCTTGATTGCTAGTGGTGACTATTGAAGATCTTACTCATTCATCTATTTGGCCATAGGATCTCTTGAAGCCAGAAGTTCAAGACCAGTCCAGGCAACATAGTGAGACCCCATCCCTACAAAAAATTTTAAAAATTAGCCAGGTGTAGCAGCAGGTGCCTGTAGTCCCAGCTACTCAGGAGGCTGAGGTGGGAGGATCACTTGAGCACAGGGGTCTGAGGCTGTAGTGAGCCATGATCAAACCACTGCATTCCAGCCTGGGTGATAGAGGGAGACCAACATTTCTAAAAATAAATAAATAAATTAATTAAATAAATAAATAAATAAATAAATAACTTTAATCATAAGTTAAAAGCTCAGTTGCATCCAGTCATTAATAGTTCGTCCTGTATCTTCCCATATTTCCCCAAGTCAAGGCCCTCACATCGCCTACAAAGCATAGAAAAAGCCAACTCAGATGCCACCCTGTAACCATCGAAACAAGGAGGCATGTCAGACTCCACCTGCCTAGACCCCATTGTGAGCTAACCAGGCTGGGGAGGGATCAGCCTTGGTGCAGGTCCTTGGCTGGGTCTGGCTGGGGTTTGAAAAGAGTCATCCCATCCAGTCCTTTAGTGGTTGGGCTGAGCCAGTTGTCCAAGCAGATAAACCTCCACATTCTGCCAAACTGCTCATATGAAGAATGCTAATGGGCTAAAACTTGATAGGAAAAATAAATTTTTGGATCCCCAAATTCAGTGCTCAGGTAAGATGATGGGGCTGCAGCCATGATAAAGTTCTCTAACATCTGTGCAAGGGCAGAAACCTTCACTGCTAAAGAGACAGATGCAGTAGTCATTGATTTTTTTTTAAGGGAAAATAGCCTTAGAAGAATCATAAAACTGGAAATGACATGAAAGATGACCTTCTAATGTAACCCCTGGGCTGAATTTTTCCAAAAAGATATTATAGATGGAGCAATTATTTTAAAAAAGTGTATTCGTAAGTGATTACAAATACAGAAGTGGTGCTGGAGAGACAAAAAATAAAAGCTGCAGTTTTAATCAGGCTTTTAGGAACTCCAATTAAATCCTACTCTTGGGCAAAAGCCAGCTCATGGTCTGGAAATCAGCCTTGGAGGCTCATAACAATACCTTCCCATTCCCACCACAGTCTGCGTTTCCTCGATCTCTACCTCATCAACTCCATCCTACCTTCTGCTTTGAAATCTTTACCCCTGAAAAGATTCGAGGAAGAGCTGGGGACCACAGTGGAGGCCAACCATAATATCAAGAAACCCCCCAAAGCCTTTCTTCTCTACACATGCTACCCCAACTGAAGGTTGGTACATGGGGCCTTGCAGTATAGGAATTTAGAGGGAAATGAAGGGGATTTTAGATGCGAAGGCCAATAAGGTGAAATATTTGGTGGGAAAGTAAACAGAAAGCAGAATTTTGTAAAAAAAACAATTTACAACATGAAACAAAATATTTAAAATGTTCGTATCACCTCAGTGACTGTCTCCCAAAGGAATCACAAGAAATCCTTCCCCCAACCCCACACACAACACACACACAAATGTGTAAAATTAAAATGATAAAGACTGGTCATGCCGAGTCACACAGAAGAACTAGAACTCTCATAGGCAGCAAGCAAGTATATATAATGACACAACCACTTCGGAAAACTATTTGGCAGGTTCTCAAAAGTTAAGCTAACACCTACTTTATGACCCAGTCATTCTACTCCTATGTGTTTACCCAAGAGAAAAGAAAGCATGTCTACACAGAGATACCACCGAGATATTGTGGGTTCAGTTCCAGACCACTTCAATAAAGCAAATACCTCAATAAAGCAAGTCAAAAGTTTTTTTGGCTTCCCAGTGCATATAAAAGTTATGTTCACACTATGCTGTACTCTCTTAAGGGTGTAATAGCATTATGTCTGAAAAAAATATGCACACCTTAATTTTAAAATATTTTATTGCTAAAAAGTGCTAACGATCATCTGAGTCTTCAGGGAGTTGTAATCTTTTTCTGGTGGGGGGTCTTGCTTTGATGTTGATGGCTGCTGACTGATCAGGATGCTGGTTGCTGAAAGTGAGGGTGGCTATGGCAATTTCTTTAAATAAGACAACATCGCAGTTTGCACCATTAATTGACTCTTCTTTTCGTGAAAGATTTATCTGTAGCCTGTAAGAATGTTGTGTAGCGTTTTGTCTACAGTAGCACTTTCAAAACTGTAGTCAACTCTCTCAAATCCTGCCCCTGCTTTATCAACCAAGTTTATGTAATATTTGAAATATTTTGTTGACATTTCAACAATGTTCACAGCGTCTTCACTAGCAGTAGATTCCACCTCAAGAAACCACTTTCTTTGCTCATCCATAAGAAGCACCTTTTCATCTGTTCAAGTTTTATTTTGAGATTGCAGCAATTCAGTCACATCTTCAGGCTCATTTCTAATTCTGGTTCTCTTATTGCTTCTACTACCTCTGCAGCTACTTCCCCACTGTAGACTTAAGCCCCTCAAAGTCATCTATGAGGGTTGGAATCAACTTCTTCAAAAATCCCTGTTAATGTTGATATTTTGACCTGTTCCCATGAATAAGAATGTTCTTAATGGCATCTAGAATGGGAAATCCTTTTCATAAGGTTTTCAACTGACTTTGCCTAGGTCCATCAGAGGAATCACTATCCATGGCAGTTACAGTCTTATGAAATGTATTTCTTTCTTTTTTTTTTTTTTTTTGAGATGGAGTCTCGCTCTGTCGCCCAGGCTGGAGTGCAGTGGCCGGATCTCAGCTCACTGCAAGCTCCACCTCCCGGGTTCCCGCCATTCTCCTGCCTCAACCTCCCGAGTAGCTGGGACTACAGGCGCCCGCAACCTTGCCCGGCTAGTTTTTTGTATTTTTTAGTAGAGACGGGGTTTCACCATGGCTGGGTTTCACCATGTCAGCCAGGATGGTCTCGATCTTCTGACCTCCACCCGTCTCGGCCTCCCAAAGTGCTGGGATTGAAGGCTTGAGCCACTGCGCCTGGCCATGAAATGTATTTCTTAAATAATAAAACTTTAAAGTCAAAATTACTTCTTGATCCATGGGCTGCAGATGGATGTTGGATTAGAAGGCATGAAAACAACATTTATCTCCTTGGATATCTCCATCAGAGCTCTTGGGTAACCAGGTGCATTGTCAATGAACAGTAATATTTTGAAAGGAATCTTTTTCTGAGCAGTAGATATCAACAGTGAGCTTAAAATATTCAATACACCATGCTGTAAACAGATGTGCTGTTACCAGGCTTTGCTGTTCCATTTGTAGAGCACAGGCAGAGAAGATTTAGCATAATTTCTCAGGATCCTAGGATTTTTGCAATGGTAAATAAGCATTGGTTTCAACTTGAAGACTCCAGCTGCATTAGCCCCTAACAAGAGAGCCAGCCTGTCCTTTGAAGCTTTAAAGCCAGGCATCAGCTTTTTCTCTCTAGCTATAAAAGTTCTAGATGGCATCTTCTTCCAAAGGAGGGTTGTTTCATCTACATTAAAAATCTGTTGTTAGTGAAGCCACCTTCGTCAATGATCTTAGCTAGATCTTCTGGATAACTTGTTGTAGCTTCTATATCAGCCCTTGCTGCTTTCATTTTGGACTTGTATGTTATGGAGATGTTTTAGTTCCTTATACCTTATGAACCAGCCTCTGCTTTCAACTTTTCTTCTGCAGATTACTCATCTGTTTCAGCCTCCATAGAACTGAAGAGAGGGAGGGTCTTCCTTTGAATTAGACTTTGGCTTAAGGAAATGTGGCCAGTTAGATCTTCCATCCAGACCACTAAACTTTCTCCATCTCAGCAATAAGGTTGTTTCGCTTCTTATCATTTGTGTGTTCACAGGAATAGCACTTTTAATTTTCTTCAGGAACATTTTCTTTGCATTCACAGCTTGGATGTTTGGTGCAAGAGGCACAGTTTTGGCCTATCTTGGCTTTCAGCATACCTTCTTCTACCTATGGCAGTATAGCCTTTTTAAATGTATTTCTTAAATAAAAAGGCTTGAAAGTTCTTATTATGAAACTAAGCTTCATCATTTCTAGCTTCTGATTTAAAGTGAGAGATATGTGACTGTTCCTTTCACTTGAACACTTACAGGTCATTGTAGGATTATTAATTGGCTTAATTTTAATATTGTTGCATCTTTGAGAACAGGGAGGCCTGAGGAGAGGGAGAGAGATGAGGGAACAGCTGGTCAGTGGAGCTCTCAGAACACACGCAGCATTTATCCATTAATAATATAATATGAGCATGATTTGTTATGCTGCAAAACGATTACAACTGAAAGCATCAAAGATCACGGTGATTACAGATCAGTGTAATAGATGTGAAAGTTGATCATAAGAATTGGGTCATTCTTGTCATACCCAACTAAAACAGAGCCCAGAAACCAGGGAGGAAAAGGCACTCAGGGTACAAAAGATTGTTCCAAGAATGCAATTCTCTGCAAGCCTGACTGCTGTAACTGTGGTAACCTAAAACCAGTATAATCTATACCTTTGGTGATAACTTGCTGCACCTCTAGGACTAATTTCACCCACTGCCATTGCTCACAAATCAGAGTTTGCAATCTCCCCAAACACATACTAGCACCAATAAACTTTGTGAAAAAGCAATATGCAGCATTTCTTCTTTTTAATAAAACTTCTAACCTTCTCTTTGTTTTGTGGACATCCTGGAGACCACCTAGTCTGTGTGTATGCCCTAAACTGTAACATTTTTCTTCCCCAATGAAACTTTAAATTTAGAAATTTGTCTCTACATTTTTATTGTGACCTCAATGCAGACATAATAATAATGAAAAAGTTTGAAATATTGCGAGAACTACCAAAATGTGACACCAAGGCATGAGTGTAGCATGTGCTGTTGGAAGAATGGCATCAACAGACTTGCTCAATGCAAAGTTGCCACAAATCTTAAATATGTGAAGAGCAATAAAGCAGAATGCAGTAAAACAAGGCATGCCTATACAGAGACTTGTATGGAAGTGTCCCTAGTGGTTTTATTTATAGTAGCCCCAAACTGACAGCATTCAAATATCCACCAAGAAATGATGAATACAGTAAACTATGGTATATCCATATAGTGGAATACCATTCAACAATAAAAAGGAATAAACTTCAGATATACATGACAACACGGGTCAGTTTCCAAATGTTTAATGCCAAATGAAAGAAGTCAGACAAAAAGGATATATATTATATGATTCTAATTATATCAAATTCTAGAGAAATACAAATTAATGTATAGGGAAAGGAAACATATCAGTGGGTTTCTGAAGATGGGCTGGCAGCAAGGCAGGAGGGAGGAATTATAGAGAACCACAGGAAACCTTTGTGGATGATGAAAATTAGACAGGCGTGGTGACGGGCACCTGTAATCCCAGCTACTTGGGAGGCTGAGCCAGGAGAATTGATTGAATTCGGAGGTGGGGAGGTGGAGGTTGCAGTGAGCTGAGATCACGCCACTGCACTCAGTCTGGGCGTCAAGAATGAGACTCCATGACGACGATGACGACGATGGAGGAGGAAGAGGAGGAGGAGGAGGAGAGGAGGAGGAGGAGGAGGAGGACGAAGGGCAGAAGAAGAAGAAAATGCTCATCATCTTGAAAATGGCAAAGATTTTATGGGTGTATATGTATGCCCAAACTTATCAACTTTTATTTATCAAGTTTATTTACACTTACACATATGCTGTTTATTATGGAAATCAATGATACCTCAAAATAGCTGTTAAAAATAAAAAGTCCCCCCCCCCCAATCTTGTCCATCTTGTAGACTTCGAATTATCCTTCAAAATTCACCTTCAAGGCTGGGTGCGGTAGCTCATGGCTATAATCTCAGCACTCTGGGAGGCCAAGGTGGGTGGATTGCTTGAGCTCACAAGTTTGAGACCAGCTTGGGCAGTATGACAAAACTCTGTCTCTACAAAAAAAGAAAAAAAAAATTAGCCAGGCATGATGGTGAGTGCCTGTAGTCCCAGTTACTCATGAGGGAGGCTGAGGTGTGAGGATGGCTTGAGCCCAGGAGGTGGAGGTTACAGTGAACAGAGATTGTGTCACTGCATTCCAGCCTGGACGATAGAGCCAGACCTTGTCTCAAAAACAACACCACCAACAGACAACAAAATTCACCTTCAATACAACTTCCTTTATGACCTTTCCAGTTCCTCTTATCCACCTCATGAGCCAAAATTTGCCTTTTCTTCCTGTGTACTCTCCTTGCACCTTAGATCATATTTCCATTATAGCACATGTTTAAGTCACTAATACTTTTTTTGTTGCCTTTTCTTTTTGGTTACACTGGAACCATTCCTGTTGATGTTCCCATCAGCATTAAGATGCTTAGAAAAGTTTATGATAAAAATAACATCCCAAAGATTATATGACAAGCACCTTAAGCTTTTAAGCAGAAAGGTACAATAGAAATCTCATAAATAAATCCTAAAGAAATGCTTAAAGCTAATGTTTACTAAAGATAAGGCAACCTCAAGACATCCTTGTAATGCCTGCCAGAAAGCAGAGGGAATCATGCAGTATAATTAGCAAAACAGCAAAAGGAATAAAGAGACCTTGTCTTGTTCTTGTTTTTTTGTGTGTGATTATCTTTAAAAGTGGCTCCCCTTCAGACTGTCTTGTACACTTCAAACATTGATTAGAAATTGAAAGCTATGAAACACTTCATTTTCTGACTTAAGTCTAAAAGCCAAAGAACTCTATGAGGTTTCCACTTATACTCTAGGACTGGGAGAAAGAGTATTGTAAATCCAAGATCATTTTTTTTCTTCATTAATCTAAATCTTTTGGGTGATCTTGGAAAGACCAACTAACTTATTCTATTTCAATTATTCCATCTACCAGTCTAATGAACTAAAAGTCAAAAGACAGGACTAGACCATCGCCCCTTATACAGGTAAATCAACCCCCTGAACTTCAGTTTCCTCATCTTTTAAATGTGGACAGCAGAACTTGCTGTCTGGATTACAAGGTGAAAATACTTTAAAAACCTAAGCCATGCCCCAGTAATTCCTCTCCTAGGTATATACCAAAAAGAGATGAAAATAGATTTTTTTGTTGTTGTGTTTTTGAGACAGAGTTTCACTCTGTCACCCAGGCTGGAGCACAGTGGTGTGATCTCGGCTCACTGCAAACTCTGCCTCCCGGGTTTAAGCGATTCTTGTGCCTCAGCCTCCTGAGTAGCTGGGACTGTAGGCACCTACCACCACGCCCAGCTAATTTTTGTATTTTTGGTAGAGATGGGGTGTCACCATTTTGAGCAAGCGGGTCTCAAACTCCTAGCCTTAAGCAATCTGCCCATCTTGGCCTCCCAAAGTGCTGGAATTACAGGTATAGCCACTATGCCTGGCCGAAAATAGATGTTCATACAAACACTTGTATGTGAATGTTCAAAGCAATTTTATTCATGACAACCAAAGAGTGGACAACCCAGATGTCCATCAGCTGATGAATGGACTAACAGGCTACCCTGTTCCTTTTTAAGGAGACTGGACAGGTGGTACACAAACTGAGACTGAGAGTCTTACCTGGCTGTAAAAAGTGATTTGGGAAATCTTTCTGAGGTTATCATAGCTCTTAATAGCTGCACAAGGTTACAAATTTCTATCAACGAAAAAAGCAGTGACTGAGGACATTGTTTATAATTGGGGACATTAAACAGTGATCACATTATAGCTCAGTAATTAACAAAGAGAAAGCATGACTTCTCACTCCAGGATTCTGGCTTGTCATGTTTCACTTACTTTTGAATGCAGACCAATTTCCTGAGGAGGATTATGGATATGAGAACAAGTGAAATAGTAACACTTACATATTTCTACCTCTTATGTGCTACTTTTAAAACATCGAATTTTAGCCGACCTCAAGATCCTAGATTTTACCCGGAACTAGATATTACCAACTTAGCCAGAGGCCTAATAAGAGGTTCTATGGCCTTTTGCCATACCCAGTAGCCTCAGCCCATTCTCAGAGATTTTCAGTTCTTGTCGATGGCCCTTGGAGAGATGGTTGGATTTCTTGTCTTAACTCCCTCTGATCTTTCTGGATAATGGGAGCCAGGGAAAAGGCATGGCAACCACAAATCTGCCCTGTTGCTGCCAGAAAGAGTCCATTGCAGGCAGCCCCCAGCTCTGGACATAGAAAATATTGTCAGTTACAGCCAAAATAAACAGTTCTCCATCTGGGAGCCCCACTGAACAACAAGTAGCTTTTGATGTAGACATCACTCCCCCAGAGAGCTATTTGTTTGGAGGCTGAGGAGACAGGGAAAAGCTTCTCTGCCAAGATGCTGTGCTATCATGTTTTTACTTCCTGCAATGCAAGCTTCATGAGTCTGGGCAGAAGCGATTACCCTGGCACTTTAACAGGAAAGTTGCTTCAGAAACCAGATTCTTCCTGGCAGAACTCAGACATGCCTTTATTGGAGCTGATGAAATAATCAGCCCAGGGTATAGTTCATTCTGATAGACCCTTCCGACCAGAATTAAGAAAGAAACTAGGTCAAGGTCTGGGCCCTGCCAACTGTAGCTGTCAGGAATACTGGAGTAGGTTCCCTAAGTTTTCAGGAATTATTTTGGAAAACCGAATTCCTGCTATAAAAACATAACATTAGGAAACATCTCAAAAAGAAGGCATCCATGATCCGTGGCCAAGAAATAGAAGTGTGTCTTTTAAAGCCGATCCAAATTTGGGGAAACCCAGAGAGCATTTAACCCTACATACATGGAATATTTTGCTCATGGACTTGTGTCACTATTCCCTAAGAATCACTGACAAACTTTTAAGTTATCTGTGTGTGTCTAGCATGCCTGTGTTAGTTCATTTTCACACTGCTGTAAAGATACTTCTTGAAACTGGGTAATTGATAGTGGAAAGAGGTTTAATTGACTCACAGTTCCACATGGCTGGGGAAGCCTCAGGAAACTTACAATCATGGCAGAAGGCGAAGGGGAAGTAAGGACCTTCTTCACATGGCGGCAGGAGAGAGAAGTGTAAGCAGGGGAAATGCCCGATGCTTATAAAACCGTCAGATCTCATGGCATTCACTCACTATCATGAGAACAGTATGGAGGAAATCGACCCCATGATCCAATCTCCTCCCACCAGGTCTCTCCCTCAACACCTGGATATTACAAGTCATGATGAGATTTGGCAGGGGGGACACAAAGCCTAACCATATCAATGGCTTTCAGCACCAAATCTTGCTAACCTGAGACCCCTGTAAGAGGTTCAGTTTCTAGTAGTGTAGGGACAGCCTCAGCATAAACCTGAGGTGGCTCACCAGGCTGACGTTTCATTAACACTCAGCCTCAGTTTTTGTTTTTTTTGAGATGGAGTCTCGCTCTGTTGCCCAGGCTAGTGTGCAATGGTGCAATCTCAGCTCACTGCAACCTCTGCCTCCTGGGTTCAAGCAATTGCCCTGCCTCAGTCTCTTGAGTAGCTGGGGCTACAGGCACGTGCCACCATGCCTGGCTAATTTTTGTATTTTTAGTAGAGATGGGTTTTCGCCATGTTGGCCAGGCTGGTCTCGAACTCCTGACTCAGGTGATCTGTCCACCTCGGCCTCCCAAAGTGCTGGGATTACAGGTGTGAACCACCGCACTCGGCCCAGCCTCAGTTTTAAGGAGAAAAATCTTTTAATACAGATGGAAAAATAAGCAGCTTGGGAGGTTTGAGGACTCGCTCCCTTTCTGTCCTGGTAGTTTGGTGTAGAAAATGGAATGTGATGTTTTGTAGCAGTCTGGCAGCGGAACGGTACTATGCCTTTTGTCCACATGTCATGCTAGAAATTGGACACCAAACTGACAAGCCTGAGGTGGGGGTCACTTGGGAAGGTGACTGTGGAGGCACAGCCACCTGCCTGCAGGTTTGCTGCCTGGGAGGATTGGGGGTGCGGCAGGTGGGCAGGAGCAGAGCCTGCGGCAGGGCCTGGCAGGGGCTAAACTGGGTAAGCACCTCGGAATCCCCCACATGCCCACCTGACTAGCCCCACAAGGCCTCTAAGCAGTGGGGCAGCTTGGCATAGTCCAGGCTTGGATGGAGCAGATCATCCATATTCTCCCTCCAGGATACTGGAAGGGCTTCATCACCCTGGGACTGCCTTTAAGGTATTGCAACTGAAAATGGTTTTAACAAAGTTTGTGTGCATCTGTGACGCACCTCATTGCTACATATTGCAGAGAGGTAGATAGTGTTTGGATGACATGCCCAAGAAAATAAAAAATGTCTCCGTGAACCTAAGTTTTAATGTCACCAATAGAGCACTCACTACATAGTCACTCTTGCAGTGGAAGCCACTCAATATAGGAAAACTAAATACCAGCTTTAGTGCAAAAGACAGAGGCTGTGTGGATCCTGGGGTGATGACCAGGGCACCATTCATCAGAAACAGAGGTGAAGCTGTGCTGGGGTGGACAGAACATTGGGTTTGAATACAGAAGACCTTTGTTGCAATCTGAGTCCTGTCACTAGCCAGTCATAAGTACTCTCTGGCAAGATGCTTTGTCTCTCAGAGGCTCCCTGTCATGCTGTACAGGTGAGGATGCTGTAGGACTTTAGAGGGTTGTCAGGCGATAAGGAACATGAAAGTGTTTTGCCAACTGTAAAGCTCTGTATCATTTGTGGAACATCATTCTTAAGTGGTTGACACAGTCATTAACTAAAAAACAGTCATCATCAAAAATGTCCTCAACACACTTATTAAGCACCTACTGCATACAATGCAGGGGACTAGGGAATAAGGAAGCAAGCGGTGTAGGACATTGTCACTGCTCTCAATCGCCCTACAGTCTACTCAGTGAGAAAGAATATACTTATGTTCAGATTTTTTAAACTCTGCCTGCCTCCCAGGTTTGGAGGGATGCAGTAGTGGATGATTGCAGAGGAGAAAGGGACACTAGCTTTCATAAGCAGGGGAGGACTTTTTATTTTTATTTTTATTAGTTATTCTTTTTTATTATTTTTAATTTTGGGGACTACATAGTAAGTGTATATATTTATGGAGTACATGAGATAAATTTTATGTGCAATGTGAAATAAGCATAAGCACATCATGGAAAATGAGGTATCCATCCCCTCAAGCATTTATCCTTAAAGTTACAAACAATGCAGTGACACTCCCTATTTAAAAATGTACAATTAAGTTATTGTTGACTATAGTCACCTGTTGTACTATCAACTAGTAGATTTTATTCTTTCTGACTTTTTTTTTTGTCCCCTTTGTGAAGATTTAACCATCTTCACCTCCCCACTACATTAAGCCCCCTGCGACCCTTCCCAGCCACTGGTAACCATCCTTCTACTCTCTATATTCTTGAGTTTGGTGTGGCTTGAGTCAAACATCGAAGGACTGGCTGGGTGTGATGAGTCATGCCTGTAATCTCAGCACTTTGGTAGGTCAAGGTGGGTGGATCACCTAAGGTCAGGAGTTCAAGACTAGCCTGGCCGACATGGCAAAACCCCATCTCTACTAAAAATACAAAATTAACCGGCCGTGGTGGTGGGCATCTATAATTCCAGCTACTTAGGAGGCTGAAGCAGGAGAATTGCTTGAAGCCGGGAGGTGGAGGTTGCAGCAAGTCGAGATCATGACACTGCACTCCAGCCTGGGCAGCAGAGTGAGACTGCATCTCAAAAAAAAAAAAAAAAAAAAAAAAAATTGAAGGACAGGCAAGATGCTGATGGGTACCCAGTAAACACTGGGGTATACACATGGAGGTACAGTGTACTTAGTAGAGAATGGAAGGCATACAGCCTAGACTCTAGTCCTGAATTTATACTTCACTTATCAATTCACTTTTCTACACCTTAATTTCTCTTAAAATAGAGATTATCTGTCTAGATTTCTCCATATATCAGAGGAATGTTTTAAGAAGGTAAAATAATACTTCAAACAACAAGAGTTTAAATCTTGGAGCAGAGAATTCAGGTAAACAAAGACACTCTCATTCTGTCATTCACAGTTTTCCAACATTGTCATCAGACACCAAACTAAAATCTTCTGTTCAAGAAACCCAGGGAGTCTTTGAATGACAGGTCAGTGGCATTAATGAATTCCTTTCTCAGTGCTCAGACCACAAGAATCTGTGAATGAAAATGAGACAGAGGACCCGGATGTAATGCTAGTCTCTGTTTGCTAAACTGAGTAGTGTCCATTTACAGAAACACAGATACCACGCAGAGCCAAGCTGTGGCCATTATCAGGGCTTGTATTATGCTCTTAACATCACTGCAGGAATATTCACTGTCTGTCTCCTGCATTATTTCTTTCCCTTCCAGATAACCTTAGAGTTACCACAAAGGAAACACTCCAGAGCTCACCGGGCCTGTCCTACTGAAGGTCATGATTCCAACCCTCCATCAAACTGCTACCAGAAGCCTGTGCCCCAGTGAAAAGCCATTTTATGGGAGCACCTGTGACGGTGTTATTTAGAAATGGTTATCTTGGGCTGGATGCTCACACATCCAATCCTAGCACTTTGGGAGATGGAGGTGGGAGGATGACTTGAAACCAGGAGTTCGAGACCAGCCTGGGCAACATAGTGAGACCCCCAGCTCTACAAAAAATTAGTCTGGTATGGTGGCATGAACCTGTAGCCCCAGCTACTTGGGAGGCTGAAGTCGGAGCATCACTTGAGCCCAGGAAGTCGAGGCTGCAGTGAGCTATGATCACATCATTGCACTCCATCTGGGCAGTGGAGCAAGGCTCTATCTCTGAAGAAAAAAAAACGAAATGATTATCCTACCAAAAGAATAAATGGCTGCCATTGCCATTTCACGTTGCCCTTGGTTTTCTTCATTTTGACTCTTTCTCCAATGAACTGTTGCCTTTTCAGAGCTAAAACAAAGGGTTGCTGGGTAATAAGGCAGGGCCCAGCAGCTGGCTCCAGCGAGGCCTGTCTGCAGGATGAAGGCTGCGATCAAATGTGTGACTCATCGTTGGGAGGTGGCTGCCAACCCCGGCTGCAGGGCACAGTCGGCACTGGCTGGGAAGGCACACTGATCTGCACCCTCGTCTGCTTCCTGTGCTAGGATCGCAGCTCCCACCCCACCTCATTCCCCCAACCCTATCTCCACATGGGATTGTTCCACTGGCTGTCACCCAGGGAGCCCCTTCTTTCTACCCATGTTCAGATGGGTACTCGAAACAGCACATGACTCATGTTGTACTCAGCCAAGACTAACAGCATCAGGCTTTTATTGTTCAAGAGCTGACTCCAAGTTCCATGAACGATTTCAATGAGTGGAGTCCTTGTTGCTTACATTGCTGCTCTCTAAAGTCATGGAAAGAAATGACCACACTGGAGCCACAGAAAAGCCAAGGCACAGAGTAGCACAACCTTGCTCTTCCTTAAATACTATCTCTGGAAGATCATCCTGAAGCCTTTTCCTTGGAGAACCGGCCATAGCCACCAGGTTGGGTTTGCTGCAAGGGACCAATACAGAGCTTGTCAAAGAAGCATTGAGTTGCAAGCGCAAAGACTGGCAGAGTCACTCCAGGGACTAGTTAGGGCCTAAGGGTGAATTTTATCATTAACTCAGGGCTCTGCTGCAAATGCTAACTGCAGTTTAGAGCAAGCGTCAGGATTTCCACCTGGGAAGAAAAACAGTCTGTATCTCTCAATGGAAATTAAATGAGTTGTCCTAAGACCAATAAACAAGGACCAAAAATAAGGGATCATTAAAATGTTGATTAATTAATGCTCTCCAAGCAGTGCAAATGATATTTTAACACCTGGGTAAAAGGTGCTGAAACCTGTCAATTCTCTGACTCGGGGGAGAAATCAAGTCACTTCTTCTCTTTAAGAAAGTTCCAGCTAGGTGCCGTGGCTCACACCTGTAATACCAGCACTTTGGGAGGCTGAGGCAGACGGATTACCTGAGGTTGGGAGTTCGAGACCAGCCTGATCAAAATGGAGAAACCCATTTCTGCTAAAAATACAAAATAAGCTGGGTGTGGTGGCACATGCCTGTAATCCCAGCTACTCGGGAGGCTAAAGCAGGACTATTGCTTGAACCCTGGAGATGGAGGTTGCGGTGAGCCGAGATTGCACCATTGCACTCCAGCCTGGGCAACAAGAGTAAAACTCCATCTCAAAAAAAAAAAAAAAAAGAAAAGAAAAGAAAGAAAATTCCTCTTGACATACTGCTAAGTGAGGAAAGCAAACTTCTCTCGCATCTCAGGCAAGGTAACTTCTGTGTAAGAAAGAAGAATACACCTGTATCTGCTCATTTGTGCACAAACACAGGAAGGATCAAGCAGAAATTGGTGAGTTTGATGACCACGGTGGGTGGCTGCTCGCAGGGGAAAGGAAGGGAGAATGGCATGGAGTAGAAAGCATGGAGGATTGATACCTGCCCTGAGTATCCTGTTTTTCTTTTTCTTTTTCTTTTTTTTTTGAGACAGGCTCTCTCTGTCTCTCTGTTGCCCAAGCTGGAGTGCAGTAGCATCACTGTAGCTTTGATCATTCAGGATCCAGTGATCCTCTCACCTCAGCCTCCTGAGTAGCTAGTGACTTGTTTTTCTAAGACCACCAGAGCGGGCACAAAAGAACCAGCGGGTAGGCAAGTGTAGGAGCAAAACTGCACGTTTATTTTTGGTAACCTAAGGTGTGGGGGAGAAGTCTGTCGGCCTCTGGCAAAGGAGGCTGGCAGAGTCCCCCGGTGGGGCTCTCGGACGGAGTTCCTGCAGTCCCGACATCCCGACAGGAGTGGGGCTGTGAGAAGGCCGCTTGGCTCACTGGCTGAGAGCGGCTTTTCTGGGGTGGGAGGGCAATAGGCGGGGCACGGGCGTGTCCGGGGCGTTCCGCAGGTGTGACCAGGTAAATCTTGGTCTCTTCGGATTGACGTCACCTGGCGCATGCCCAGTTGATCTGTACCTTCCCGGGTCGCCGGCTGCTTTTCGCGTGCGCGGGAAGAGTTGGGGGGGTGGGGGATGAAGAACCCGGAAGTGCACCATCTTGCCTCCGTTCATCCAAACAGTCCAACCTTTTATTGATAATAGTGATAAAGGGGTGCCGCGGTCTGTCTGGCTACTTCCTGCTGTTAAGGGGCGTCGTTAAGGTCAGGGCCCATGGTTGGTATTTGGACGCACGGATGAAAAATAAAATAAGGCACAGTATTAGTATAGGAATGAGGAATGGAAGCATTTGTTGGAATGGGGGCAAAACCCAGAAGGAAGGTCCTGGCAAGGTTGGGGAGTATGAGATAGTTAAGAAAATTTAGTAAGTTTGAGGCGAGTGGGGGAAAGCCAAACTGATTTCCACTGATTGCTTTCGGTAGGGGCCCTTTTTAGCTGGGAATGGGGAACGAGTGTGCAAAGTAGTTGTTGGCCAGGCAGCACTTAAGGAGTGGAGTTTTTGTGGAGTGGATGGCTTTCCGTCTACACCTACTACAGAGATATTGGATGGAAGGCTAGGTCCAGAGAAGGACGGCAAAACAGAATAGGTAGCCTCGCTGTTGATTAAAAAATTGTCTTACCCGCTACCAGGAGAGTTACCCGCGTCTTGGCGAGGGTGATGGGGGTCCCCGAGTCTCGGCACCTTCAGTTGTCGTCCAGATGTAGGAGCTGGAAGGAGCTCCCAGGATCCTGGGAAAGGGGGTCACGTGGAGGCGCGGCACCTGTTCTCAGGGTGGGGCAATCAGACTTCCAGTTTCCTCCCTGCTGGCAAGCAGGGCAGGGGGTTGCTGGTGGACGAGGGTTAGGATATTCACTGGCCTAATGTCCTGATGCCTTGCACTTATAGCAAGGCTGTGTTGGGGCTTGGGGACCTTGCGGACACCTGTTGGCATAGTGTCCTGCCTTGCCGCACTTATAGCAGGCAGGCTCCTTTTGTAGCCTTGGAGTCTGTGGAGTATGTGCTCTCTGGCCTGGGGTTACGACTGGGCTGTAAAGCCGCTGCTAGGAGCTGTAACTGAGCCGTCTCCTCTCTGGAGCTATAGACCTTAAAGGCTAATTTAACTAGGTCTTGTATTGGTGTCTAAGGACCATCCTCTACCTTTTGAAGTTTTTTACGAATGTCAGGAGCTGATTGAGAAATGAAATAAGACGCCAAAATGGTGGCCCCTGTGTGGGAGGCCGGATCTAACCGGGTATACTGGGTTAGAACCTCAGTCAGTTTAGGGTGGAGGTTAGGATAACCTGGAGGTCATGCCAAGTTAAGTCATAGGCCTGACAAAGGTGTCTAAATTCCTTTATGTATATGGTAGGATTAGCTGAGAAATCACCTAAACGCTTCTCAATTTTGGAAAGATCGGCCAATGAAAAAGGGACATGTACTCTGACTACCCCCTCCGCCCCAGCCACCTCTCGCAAAGGCACTAACACTGTAGGAGGGTGTGGGGCAGGAGTGGAGACATCAGCAGGGCACTTAGAGCGGGTGTGTGCAGAGACAGGAGACTCAAGACAGCCAGTTGGGGGCCCCGAAGGAGGCATGGGACCGAGTGGATTACTAGTAGATAAGAAGGAGGAAGGAGGAGTCTGGATGGGGGGAGGAGGAGGAGTCTGGTCAGGAAGGGAGGGGGTGGAGAGAAGGAGGAGTATAGAGACGAGAGCTTAAGGCCCAAAAGCCTTGTACATAATTAATTTCGGACCACTTGCCTAGCCGCTGGCAGAAATTGCTGAGGTCGATCACGCCACAGTGGAAAGGAAAAATAACCGCTTCCTCCTAAGGTTTTGTTCAAGCTGTAAGGTTTTTAAATTGGCTAGGAGGCACCCTAAGGAGGTGCTCTTTGGAAATTTGGACTGGGGGGTTTCCCGTTTGTTTCCTCTTTACTTACACAATGGACACAATGGAAATGGAAGTGGATCTCTGCCTGGCTTCAAAGCGTCCTTTGGAACCAGCAGAGACAGACTGGAGGCTCATGGAGCCAAAGTGGAGATTACCTTCAGGAGGACGTCTCCGTTCTGAAGGGGTCTCCTGAGCCACTTGGTGGCTCAAAAGTGGGCCTCGGACCTGCGCGGGATTTTGGCCGAGGGAGGTAAAGAGGAGACAAGGGCACTTACCCCAGAGAGGCCGTGAGAGTGAGCGAAGCGGGTCTCAGGTCCTGGTCCGTCCGCCGCGTGGAACGAGGAGGAGGAGGCTCCCTGGACCCTGGGGGCCCTGAGGAGGGGTCTCCTCCCAGGTTCGGCACCATCTGACTTGTTTTTCTAAGACCACCAGAGCGGGCACAAAAGAACCAGCGGGTAGGCAAGTGTAGGAGCAAAACTGCACGTTTATTTTTGGTAACCTAAGGTGTGGGAGAGAAGTCTGTCGGCCTCCGGCAAAGGAGGCCGGCAGAGTCCCCCGGTGGGGCTCTCGGTCGGACTTCCCACAGTCCCGACATCCTGACAGGAGTGGGGCTGTGAGAAGGCCCCGTGGCTCAATGGCGGAGAGCGGCTTTTCTAGGGGTGGGAGGGCAATAGGCGGGGCACGGACATGTCCGGGGCATTCCGCAGGTGCGACCAGGTAAATCTTGGTCTCTTCGGATTGACGTCACCTGGCGCATGCCCAGTTGATCTGCACCTTCCCGGGTCGCCAGCTGCATTTTCGTACGCGCGGTAAGAGTTGGGGGCGGGGGGATGAAGAACTCGGAAGTGCACCATCTTGCCTCCGTTCATCCAAACAGCTAGGACTATAGGTTTGTGCCACCATGCCTGGCTAATTTTTTTGTTTTTTATTTTTTTGTAGAGACAGAGTCTCTCAATGTTGCCCCGGGCTGGTCTCCAACTCCTGGCCTCAAGCAATTCTTGGCCACCCAAAGTGTTGAGATTATAGCTTTGACCTTCAAAAATGCTGTTACAGGCGTGAGCCACTGTGCCCAGCCCAGAGTATACCTGTTGGATAGTTTTATCTTTCAGTGCATGTTAGGGTTTGCCTACTCCAATAATTAAAACCAACAAAGCTGAGGGGTAGGAAAAAGAAAATCTGTTTCTCTTTTAGGAAAACCAGAACTTGCTTATGTCATCGTGGTGATGGGAATGGCCCGTAAAGAAAGGATTTAAATAAAAGCCTCAATTGTTAAAGTCTTTCTGACTTTTTAAGGAATCTGCTATAAGTTCTGAAACTGAACTCTACACAATCTAGAAAAGAGGAAATGGTTATAGCTTCCTCATTCCTGGAAATCTTTGAGAAGAGAGTAGACATACAAATGTCTGTGTAATCCTAGTAAAGGAATGAAGGCATCATTATCCTTTAAGGATTGTGGAAAGTCATCAGGGCTGGATCCATGCATACGATATTAAATTGGTGCAAAAGCTATTGCTGTTTTTTCCATTAAAATTAATTAAAAAGCAATGGCAAAAGCCACAGTAACTTTTGCACCAACCTAATAGAGCAGGTAGTTTGTCTCTGAATCTTGTGTTCTCAATTCCTGCCTTGTCTTTTCTCCTTAGACCTCCACATTCAATTCTCTCAACCTGTCTCCAGGTCTGTTCTGCCCTGATAAGGTAGTAAAGCAGAAGTCTGCAGAGTAACCTTTAAGTTCGTTACAGTGCACAAACATCTTAACAATCTAAGCCCATCTGGTGTCTAGGGCAGTATTTTTTTAGGGAATAGCTGTAATCACCTCTGGTATAGGAGCTGGAAATATTCGAATCTAACATTTAGAATATGTGATCAATATCTACGTTCAAACCCCGCTGGGATAATCCAATACAAAGTCAGCCTGTTGACATGCAGAAAAATCTTGAGTAAACGTGACTTTCCTTCCCCACTTCCATAAGCTTGGCATGGATGTAGTCAAGTTCTGGGAGAAAAGATCCAGATCAGACAAGACTGAGTATCCTGGATCTGTTGAGGATCCAGATTGGTCACAGATGTTCTGGCCCAACCCCAGAGTCCCCTAAACCAACAATATCACTTTTGAGTGAATTTGGACTCTTTTTCTGAAACCCTAGAATCCATCAGGCTACCTCCTGACCACTTTCCCGGGGTGCAATTCCTCCCCCGAGGACGTCTTTTACAGGGAGGTTGCCCCATTGCCTGCGTTAATTAGCACTGGAAAAAAGAAAGGGTAATTTGTCAAGACAATCATCCCGCAGTACTTGTTCCAACCATTTTATTCTTGCCTTTAATTTTTTTTTTTTTTTTTTTTAATTTTCAGCAATGACCCCAGCTGGGTTAAACTTTGATTTCTTTTTTTTTTTTTTTTTTTTTTTGAGACGGAGTCTCGCTCTGTCGCCTGGGCTGGAGTGCAGTGGCCGGATCTCGGCTCACTGCAAGCTCCGCCTCCCGGGTTTATGCCATTCTCCTGCCTCAGCCTCCCTAGTAGCTGGGACTACAGGCGCCCGCCACCTCGCCCGGCTAGTTTTTTGTATTTTTTAGTAGAGACGGGGTTTCACCGGGTTAGCCAGGATGGTCTCGATCTCCTGACCTCGTGATCCGCCTGTCTCGGCCTCCCAAAGTGCTGGGATTACAGGCTTGAGCCACCGCACCCGGCCTAAACTTTGATTTCTAATAAATAAATTCCATTCACATCGCCCTCTCTTAAAAACTGCAAGTTGGTTTTATGTTACAAATCTACTACTTTTAGTGAGATTTGGTAAGCTAATCTTTAGATCTCCAAAGATTTTCAGATATTCAACAGAGCAGAAAAGGGCTGCCTCATTTATTGACTGTGTATTTTAAGAGCAAATTTAGAACTCACTAAAGTAACATGTGTCTTCTCTTTAAAAAATCTTTATAATTATTTTGTGTACATGCGTACATCTCAAAAGAGTTTTTTCAGCCCTAAGCTCTTGGAAACCATGAAGTGTTATATAAAGTGGTAACTACAGCTCCCCAGAACCAGTCTTTTCAGATCTGAGCCATATGTTATGATAAATAAATAATCCCTAAAGCGCTTATCTGGCTTCTGGCAAGGATATAACTATTTAGATACGAGGCTTTATAATGCCTACATTTAAAAAAATTAGAAGAAAAATGATTCCACATCTTGGCATGAAAATGAGAATGGCTTACAAACAACAAAAATTACATATGTGGAAAGCATAATGGGGCGACTTCACTCAGAGTGGGAGAGAAGAAAAACTGGAGATTTAAATACCAGTAGTTGGGTTTAGAGCCAAGAAAAATGGGAGATGAACTCACTGATAACAGGAGTATTAAATTGCCAGATGCCCTGCAACTGCCCTTGTACAAAAGTCCCTGATTATTTCTGAACCTCGGTCCTGCAGAACAAGCTATTGTTTCTGGGCATAATGGATTTCATGCTAGAGCCTTCTGCGAGATAAAGCCATGCAGCCTAGGTGTATTTTGAATTAACAAAAAACCAGTTATATTGAACCTCTGAATTTAGTGCGACTGAAGTTGTTTGCTAAACCTAGTATTTATAGCCACATGACTAATCGTTTATGGAAAAGGCCAATCCATGGAGAGAAATGGGTGGCAATCATTTCCAGAGAATTTGAGGAAACTAGGTTTTAACACTCCATATTTAAATTTCACCAATGGTAGAGATTAAAAAACGCCCTATTGTATAGAGTACCCTTGACATAACTAACTCCATCTTAGAATAAGACTCCATTTTATGTTTCACAGGGCACTCTGCCAACAAGGATAAGATGTTTTGTTTAATAAATAAAAAGAAAGACTGCATCCAATCAGATAAAGACACAAACAAGCACACTCATCCACGATCAGTTCTCACCAGAGGACTCTGTGACTTTAAAATGTCAGGCTTTCAGCAGCTCAAAATGCAGCTGCCTTAACTGACACTGTCTTGCAGTCACTCACCGTACGAACTTAGCATCTGCTTCTGCCACCTCAAACACTCTTCCTTGCAAGACCGACCTGCTTCTGCTGGACTGGTTCCTTAACCCTCTCTCCTATCTCTTTCTCCTCTTGAGGTTCAATGCTACTTTGTTCATTGTGGAATGTTTAATCTGTAACATGTGTATATCGATTAAGCATACTATTATGTATGATTTGCCATATTGACTGGCTTGTGGAGTGGCTCAAGCCTGTGTGCCTGCGGCTCTGACTACCAAAAGAACAGGAGGTACTAAAGAGAATTGCCTCCTTGGGAATTCCATGTAACTCCTGGCTTTTGTGACTGAATTAGCATCAACAAAAGCCTGACATTGTGGAAAGACACAAGCATGTGTGGACCTCATTATTTTTAACCTGGCATCGCTCATGACATCTATCTTCAAAAAACGCTTTCTTTTTTCTTTTTAAAACTGCTATTGGGGCATTATTCAATGTCTTCAAACAAAGAATCCTTGACAAATTCCCTTCAGAACCAAGCACTGGGCAAAAATTTCTTCCTCCTATCAACTCTTTCCTAAAATTGCACACAAAAAAGAATTCTGCAACCAGTTTTCTTTTTCTAGGTTGGTGGGCAGCTCAGAAGTAAGTTTTAGGTTTAATTGCTCTTATTCCTCTCATTCAGAATTTATTGTTAATGTTTCTTCTTTATCCTTTACTTTTCGGTTCATATTGGTTCTTAAAACTGTTTTTACAACCTCGTTTTTTTTTTCTCAAGTGGGTGGCATAAAAAAAAGTTGCAATTAATTCAGGAATTAAAAATGTGGCTCCTAAGACTGACTTTCTTTCTTTCTTTCTATTTCTTCCTTCCTTCCTTCCTTTCTTCTTTTTCCTTCCTTCCTTCCTTCCCTTCCTTCCTTCCTTCTTTCTCTTTCTTTCTCTTTCTCTCTCCCCTTCCTTCCCTCCCTCCTTCCTTCCTTCCTTCCCTCCCTCCCTCCCTTCCTTCCTTCCTTCTTTCTTTCTTTCTTCTTTTTTTGATAGCGTCTCACTCTGTCACCCAGACTGGAGTGCAGTGGTATGATCTTGGCTCACTGCAACCTCCACCTTCTGGGTTCAAGCGATTCTCCTGCCTCATCCTCCCGAGTAGCTGGGATTACAAGCATGTGCCATGACACCCAGCTAATTTTTGCATTTTTAGTAGAGACGTGGGTTTCTCCATGTTGGCCAGGCTAGTCTTGAGCTCCTGACCTCCTGATTACAGATGTGAGCCACCACACCGGGCCTTATTTTCTAATGGCACTGCATTCCCCTGGCAGAATATTTGCTCCTCCCTCTCCATTGTTTATTTACTTGAAGTGAAAAAGGACCAAAAAGCAAAAGACAGCAAATTGAGGGCGGAAGGTTTGCCTGGAAAATTCCGAGGGACAAAGAAAGAACTGGCAAATAATGACCCCCTGAAAGAGATAGGTCCTAGGGAGAAATATGATTTCCACGTTTGCAGACTCTCTTGCTCTTGTATAAATGGGTTGGGAGCTGGTTTTGGTTCAGTTCTTTCCTCAATACTCAGGAAACAATTGAAATGACAAATGTGCCCCAGGTGCTGTCTTCACCACCGATGCATGGAAGTATGAATGTGTTTACATGTAGTCAGGGGCTGGAAGGTGGAACTCACAAAAGGATTGAAATTAATATGCAGAAGAGGACCTGGGAGAGTTCCCTATCCTTCCTGCTAAGTGCATCCCCAGGTTTCTAAAACATCCATTCAGATCTCTGTATTTGTTTTAATTTGTCCAGAGTTATTAACAAGATTTTAGAAATTAATTAGTTATCTATTTGGAAGATTACCCATTAGGTAGAAATACAAGAGTCTTGGGGCTATTTCTTTTCAAATAGGTAATTTTTGACTTCTGTGCATGGGTCTAGTTTTGAGGAGGAAAGATGCGATGTCTCCTAATTTTCTTTGTGTGTTTTTAAAGGCATAGTAACAAGTATTAACTATAAAAGGAAACTTGAAGGAGGCCCGAACAGCAGAGGGAGTACTGGCCTGGGAGTTGAAACACCTGAATTCTATTCTTACCCTGCCAGTATCTAGTACAGTAGGAACTGTGGGCTGTTTGCCACCTGGCATCCCATGCATTTTCTACCTCCTCCCTGCCCCTGGAGGCTGATCCTTCAGACTGCAACAGCCAAGGTCCCTTGCTGCCTGGCATCCTATTGGGTTGGAGATGACAGATGGGAAACAGAGACTCCATCTCTGGCTGTAGAGATCTCAGTGCAAATATCTCCTGTATGTTCCCCTGTCCTGCTGTTCTGGCCCTTGCTTTTGTCCTTGTCACTCTTTGTTCTCATAACCCTGATCACACCTAGCTAAGTGGTCCCTTTAAGGTCTTTTCATCTGAGCCATCTGGGGTGGACTCTGTTTTCAGGCACGTCTCTGAATGATACAAATGGCAACCAGCTTTAGCAAACTGGAAATGGGTTTGAATTCCAAACCACTGGGATCACAGCGACTGCGTCTGGATTCTTTCCAGGAGGCTTCCAGGTGGGAAGAGAAACAGGGAAGATTAATTGGTACCCACTTGCCTGGTCCTTTGTAGACTGCTGCTGTATCTCCTGAAAAGCGTAAGACCAAAGACAGGTCCGTTTTACCCACCAAGCATATTAATGCACTCAGGCACTTAAGGATAAAGGGCTTTGCTCATGACTCAACCAAAAAAATTTTTAATGAAGTTTTCTTCTTTTCTTTTTTTTTTCTTTAAATAACAATTTGACAAAAGGGTGAAGAAATCCTAAACAAGGTATCAAGGCCAGTGTCCAGGCTGCATTCTGTTCACAGAACTGTCCTCAGGACATTGCATGGAGCTAGAAATGTACATAATTACAGAAGAAAACAGGGAGGACTTGGTGCAGAAGAGACCAGTGTGGTCGGGCGACAGCATCCTCAGTCTTTCATATTTATATATGGTATATGTATTTTCTATATATATATTTATATATTTTACATCCAGGTATACCAGTCATCTGTACCATTTCCTAGGGAGACATGGGCGCTTCCAAGGCAAGACAGGAAAGGGTTAGGCAGGGAAGGGGCAGCGACAGTACAGGGTGGGGCTTGCCTCACAAAAGCTGCAGGAGCTTCAGCGACTGTAAAAGGGCCCCGGGCTCCGCGGACGCCAGGTACTGGCAGCAAAGCCAGTCCTCCAGCTCCACGCCCCGCCTGCGATCCACCGCCTTCTCCGCAAACTTGATCATCATCAGAGCCCGCTTCATGTCGATCCAGTTGTGCAGCGTGCCGCACAGCGCCGCCTCCGAGGTGCCCGGCTGCTGCACCAGCTCGCGCCGGGGCCCCCACAGCAGGCACTGCAACACACGCTTGGCCTCGCCGATGCGGATACGCTTGATGGGGTCGGCCTCCAGCAGCAGATGTGCCAGCTGCTGCAGGCCGGGTGAGTAGAGGGACAGCGCAGGCAGCGGCGGCAGGTCCTCCTGCCCGTAGTCCCGCTCCCGCAGCTGGGCGCGCACCTCGAACGGGTTGGGCTGGTGCAGCAGCTCGTAGATGAGGATGCCTGTCTGGAACTCGTCGAACTTGCGGTACTGGGAGGCAGACACGATCTCGGGGGCCAGCCGGGCCTGGCTCTTCTTCTGCTGCAGGTTTGGAGTGCCGCCCGACTTCTGCTTGGCCTTCAAAAAGTTGCTGATGATGAGTCTGGGCAGCTGCTTCTCCCGGGGCCCTTCTGGGGAGGCGGGGCCGGCTGCGGGGCTGAGAGCGCCACCAGCAGGCGGGGCGGCAGAGGAGCAGGGAGGCGCGGCGGCGGCGGGGGTGGGCCCGGGGGCGGCCTGGGGCGTGCAGTGCACCAGCAGCAGGTTCTCCAGGCACAGGTCCCGGTGGATGATGCCGTGCTCCTTCAGGTGCTCCAGCCCGTTGCAGAGTTGCAGAAGCAGGAAGCACACGCGCCGCTCGTACGCCTCGGGTTCCGCCTGGTGGCTGGCCGCCGAATCCCGCACGAAGTCGGAGGCGGTCTGATGCGGCACCTCTCGGGTGATGACGACCACGCAGTCCTGCTCCTGGGCAGGGGGGTGTGCGGGCAGGGCAGGCACGGGGTCCTTGGGCGCGTCGGGGGAGGTGAGCATGCTGGAGGGCACCGAGGCGACGAAGTGGCCACAGTCCTGCTGGATGTTAAAGTGCACGGGCACGGACGGGCTGCAGTAGGAGACTGTTTTGGGCTCAGGGGTTTTGCAGATCTGTGGGGAGAAGGAGAAGTGAAATCAAGAGTGGGGCCCATGGTTCTGCCCAACAAAGAGTGTGGCAACATTTGAGTATCTACGTGCAATAAACCTATCCACATAGGCTTGAGGGTAAGAGCAATCCGTACACATGCTAGAAGAAAACATGGGACAGAAACTTTGGAGTCTTGGGTTGGGCAAATATTTCTTAAATACCGCACTAATAGCATCGTTCACAAAAGAAAAAAAATCACAAACTTAACCTCAAAGTTCTAAACTTTTGTGCTTCAAAAGGCACTATTAAGAAAGTGGAAAGACAAGTAACAGACTGGGAGAAAATATCTGCCAAAATGTATCTGATAAAGGACTTGTTTCCGGAATTTATATATATAAAAACCACTCTTTTACAACTCAATAATACAAACAAAAAAGGATACAGAATCATGGCATAGAGAAAAAAGAAAACAAAACAACAACAAAAAACATGGGCAAGAGATATGAATAGGCAATTCACCAAAAAAATTTGTAAATGGCCACAAGCATGTGAAAAGATGTTGGACATCATTAGTCATCAGGGAACTGCCAATCAAAACCACAATGAGATATCAGTCCATGCCCACTAGAATGAGTTCTAATAAAAGTTCCAAGCGTCTATGAGGATGAGCAGAAATGGGAATCCTCACACATTGCTGGTGGGAATGTAAAATGGGGCAGACCCTTTGGAGCAGTTTGTCAATTTCTTAAAAAGTTAAACATAAAATGACCGTACGACCCAGTGAGTGGGGTCCCTGCTGAGCAACACACAGCGTGGTAGGGAGGTAGTGGTAGGAAGACATTCCTCTGTGCACAGTGTGGACAAATTCTCACGAAGCTGAATAGCATTTATAAGAAAGCAGCCTCACTTCCCACACACTGTTCCTCCAAGGTGAGTCACAGCAGCTGAAAGAAACCAGAAAGTTCTCCAGGGAAGAGGGGACCAGAAGGAACCCTCAGAGGAACCCCAGGGCACCCTCTGAGATGAAGGTAGGAAAAACAAGATGGAAGATCTCAAGCTTCTCTGTGGGAAGGGTAGCTGGGGATCCACACAACTGTGTCTTTCTTGCCTCCTCCATCTCTTCTTACACAAATGACAGTGCCAGCCACCTGGGGACCTCTGGCAATCCTAGTCCACATCTGGCTGCCACTCAACTAGAGAGTCTTGAACCAGCCGTAATGGCCCTCTGTCAGGCCTCAATCTCCCTGTCATTACCCGGAAAGGGACTGAAGTCTCCTCTCTCAAATGAATATTATTATGCAACTCACCCAGGCTTTGTAGAAAGACAAAGATCAGATGTGAGAAGAAAGGCATCTCACATCTACCCATAAAATATTATCCTGCAAACACTCCCAAAATAACCCTGTCTTCAGGCTGCAGTGTTGGAATGATGATGAAGCAGTGTTTTTGAAGTGCCTCAATGCTTACAGGCGATACTTTTAGAAGTTCTATTGCAAGCACCTTTTCACAGAGATTTATTTATATTGCAGCTGTACAAACCTTCTCAGCATGAAACCTGGCATACAAGAGCTCAGCCTCCAAGAGACGTTTTTAAAGCTAATTGTGGGGAATGGTGGGTAACACATTAATTTAGTAATCTATTATAAAAGCAGAATGGTAATAAAAGGGAAAGACATTTACCCCAGACATTGCTTCCTATTACACTAACAAAAACGATTTTGAAATACATGTCTAAAAGGCATTGTTCAGGCTCTTTCTTATTCTGGCCTACTCAACAGTACTCGGTTTTTATTTATTTTTCACTTTTTGAGACAGGCGGGAGTTCAGTGGTGCAATCACAGCTCACTGCAGTTTTGACCTCCCAGTTTTAAGCAATTCTCCTGCCTCAGCCTCCTGGGTAGCTGGGATTAGGGGTGTGCACCACCATGTCCAACTAATTTTTGGAATTTTTGTACAGACAAGGTTATCCCATGTTGCCCAGGCTTGTCTTGAACTCCTGGGCTCAAGTGATCTTCCCGCCTCAGCCTCCCAAAGTGCTGGGATTACAAGCATGAGCCATGGTGCCTGGCCTGCACTTGGCTTTTAAATGCAGGCTTCTGGAGCACTATTAAACTAAAGGAAATTTGCGGCAATGGAGGGGGTCCTCAAAGAAAGCGTCTTGCGTGTACGCAGCTGTGTTGTCAATGGAGATGTGGGAAGGACATCACTGTTATTATCTCACCCCTAACACATACAGATCAGGCTCTTGCATGTGCAAGGACTGTGCCAACGGTGAGGGCTCCATGCAGCATCCCATTCAATCTCATTAAATCCAAGGAGGAAGATGCTATTACAGAGGAGGAAACTGGGGCTTCCAGCGGTTAAATTATTTGCTCCGGACTATACAACGGAGAAGTGTTCCAGAGGTCAAAAGCATGGGCTCTGGAGTGAAAAAAGGCCTGGGTTTAAGTATTAGCTCTGTAACCATTGGCAAGTTACAGGGGATTTTCATTATTTGCAGGAGTCATGTTCTATGAAGAAGCCATAAACACTGAATTAGTGAATAGAGAACCATTGCTTAGGGGAAATACAAGGTAAGTTTCCTGGGAACTTCTGGCCACAATCTTTTCATTAACCCACCAGTGTTCAACCTTGTTTCACGTGTGCTTCTGTTTAGAGATACCTTGTTTAATATACATTACATGTTTAAAATACATTAACATGTTACATGTACATTAACATACATTAACATGTTAATATTCATTAACATGAATTCACAGGCAACAGCACTAGAGCTCATCCCTGAACAAAGCTTATCTAACACACATGTTTTTATCCGTGAGGCACATCCCAGCCTTGTGGTGGCTGGGAACACTAGACAGCACTTCAGCCCTATGCTGGGACCATTTTATTTTATTTTATTTTATTTTAAATATATATATATAGAGAGAGAGAGAGATGGAGTCTCTCTGTCATCCAGGCTGGAGTGCAGTGGCGCGATCTCGGCTCACCACAACCTCTGCCTCCCGAGTTCAAGCGATTCTCCTGCCTCAGCCTCCTGAGTAGCTGGGAGTACAGGTGCCTGCCACCACACTCGACTAATTTTTTTGTATTTTTAGTTGAGACAGGGTTTCACCATGTTGGCCAGGCTGGTCTCGAACTCCTGACCTCAGATGATCCAGCTTCGACCATTTTAAACAGCAAAATCAACAACATGTAAACCCAAAAATAAAATTCTAAGGCCTTCCAACAATCTGAAATGGACCCTTCCTCTCAGCCAAAGGCATTCCAAAGTTAATCTAAAAAAATGAGTTCAGGCCATGATGGGAAGGGGGAGCTGGACATGCCTCATGCTACCCTCCTCCCTGTTGGAATTACTGATAGAGCAGACTTTTCAGGTCTGATAAAATTTGTTCTCACTGAAGCCTGCTACCTGGAGGCTTCATCTGTGTGACAAAGGCTTGATCTCCATAACCCCTTCTCATAACCCAGACATTCCTTTCTAAGGATAATAACTCAACCAAGTGCCAATCAGAAAATCTTTGAATCCACCTATGACTTGGAATCTTCCCCTGGCCCCCCCAACTTCAATGTACATCATACATGTATGGATTGATACCTATGTCTCCCTAAAATGTACAAAACCAAGTTGTGGCCCGACCGCTTTGGGCACATGGTCTCAGGATCTCCTGAGGGCTGTGTCATGGGCCACAGGTGACTTATATTTGGCTCAGAATAAATCTCTTCAAATGTTTTATGGAGTTGGACTCTTCATTGACAAACAAAAAGCACATAAATGTGAAAAACAAGACACTAAATAGACTGCAAAGAAACACCCTTGCTTCCAGGATGAGGGCTGAAACCAGATGGGAGACTGTCGCCTCATTCCCCTTCAGCTGGAAACATGCACGTTGGGTGATAGTTTGGCTGTGCCCCCACACGAATCCCATCTTGTAGTTCTCATAGTCCCCACGTGTGGTGGGAGGAACCTGGTGCTGTTCTCATGATAGTGAGTTCTCATAAGATCTGATGGTTTTATAAGGTGCTTTCTCCGCTACCCCCTCCCACTTTTTTTTTTTTTTTTTTTTTTTTTTTGAGACTGAGTCTTGCTCTGTTGCCCAGGCTGGAGTGCAGTGGCACATCTTGGCTCACTCTAACCTCCTCCTCCTAGTTTCATGTGATTCTCCTGCCTCAGCTTCCCGAGTAGTGGGGATTACAGGTGCCTGCCACCACACCTGGCTAATTTTTGTATGTTATTTTTTAGTAGAGATAGGGTTTCACCATGTTGGTCAGGCTGGTCTTGAACTCCTGACCTCATGATCCACTTGCCTCAGCCTCGCAAAGTGCTGGGATTACAGGTATGAGCCACCGCACCTGGCTGCTTTTCCCCCTTTTGCTTGGCTTCTCCTTGCTGCCGCCATGTGAAGAAGGACGTGTTTGCTTCCCCTTCCACCGTGATTGTAAGTTTCCTGAGGCTTCCCCAGCCATGCTGAACTGTGAGTCAATTAAACCTCTTTCCTTTGTAAATTACCCAGTCTCAGGTATGTCTTTATTAGCAGCGTGAGAACAAACTAAAACATCAGGTCACTCACATTTTTCCTTGCCTTACACATATCCATAAATCACTGGAAAGTGCTTCGAGTATTGATTTTGGAATTACAAATAAATTTGAGCGGGTAGACGATTTTGCAAATACAGAATCCATAAATAATGAAGATGGACGGTATTTATCTCAAAGCATGTTTTCTCCTCTGAATGACAGGGGCAGGGATAGTACTTCCTCGTAGGGCCATTGTGAGGATCAGATGAAATGATGCAGGCATGGCTCTCAGCGTCAGGCCCAGCCCAGGGCGAGCACAATGGGAAGGGTTGCTATGGTGACTGCTCTTGCCATCTCGGCTGTAGCCCTCTGGTGGTGCGGCGGCATCCAGAGCTGGCTTGCAGGTATTGTGCAAACCCGAAGAGCACAGCTGCCCAGGGGCCTGGGAAGAGTTTCCAAGGCCCCTTTTTCTCAGGGGTATGAAAGGCCCGGGCCCAGCAAACACTTGAGTCCTGGAGCTCCAGTCAGGCTGCTGACATTTTGCACAGAGATGTAAATGAAGGAGCAGAGTAAATGGCAACTGGGTTGGATGCATTTCAAAATCAGTGCAGTGGGCCTTTGGCAAGACCCGCAGCTTCCTCAAAGCCCAGCAACGGAGAGGGCTGCGTAGGGCGCATGCTAACCAGCCCCGTGAGTGAGCTCTGGGCCCTCGCCAGAGATCATTCTACAGTACTGCATGGGGGAAGACGCCGTGGGGCAGGGAGTGGCTTCTTCTCCATCTCCATCTCCCTACTCCCCGCCCCCACCCTCATTTCATTTTCAGGGGGCCCTGCACTCGGACTTTTAGCTCTAGAACTTTACATAGACCCTTGGTTCAGCTCAAGTTTCAAACGTTTTGCTGAGCCAGGACTCATTTAAACTTTGGAGTCAGGGCCTCATTCACAGGCGAAAGTCTGGGCTAAATCATGTCTGTGAAATAAAAAAGGCCCAGCAGCTTAAAATGGGTCCCTAATCACCAAACTAGAATGACTGTCTAGATGGCTGAGAAATGAAACTGCTTGGAAAATGCACACAGCTAATGGGTTTTTGTTTTTGTTTTTGTTTTTTTTTTCCTGTCACCTATTCATGCGGTGGAGCTACAAGAACCAGTTTTATCTCCTCACTGCTGCAGGGCGCTGAGCCCAACGTAGTAGGTTCCAGCATCAGCAAGGAGCAGGTGTGAGCCTGCTATTGTTACCTGGAACTCCGCAACCGCAAATGAGGCTCCGTCTGCCTTCAGTGCCGGCTCCCTGCTTAACATGCGCAGATGAAATGCGCTCAGTCTCAGGCAGGCAGCTCGCTGGCTGGGAAGGGAGACCCATTCCCCCTCTTGCGGATCCCCAGATGACTGTATTTCGTCTAGACTGGAGAGCTAATGAAGTGGAACAGCTGCCCGTGCGAAATGATGCTCCAGGGCCCCCAGGCCCACCCCCCAGTGACCAGGCCAGACACATTTGCAAATTGATATTGTTTCTGGTAACCTCGTTCCAAGAATTACCATCCTCTGCATATTGGATGCTAGTCTCCAAATTTCCTTTTTCACGTGGCACAGAGATGGTCCTTGAGCTACCAGTCTCCAGCAAATTCAAACAGGAAACGCCGGCGGCTCTTGTTTAGCGGCCTAAGGCTCATCTTTTGGTTTCTGTGTGGCTTCTATTGCTAATGAAGTAAGGAGCAACACTTGTTTTTAACATTCTTAAGGAAAATTAAATTTCTTTTGTGTTGTTTATTAGAGAATACGGCTAATTCTGCATGAATATATGGGGCCCTAGAATCCAAGCTGCACAGCACAATTACTTACGGATGTGAAAAACAAAACTGTGGCGGGCACAGTGGCTCACGCCTGTAATCCTAGCACTTTGGGAGGCTGAGGCAGGTGGATCACAAGGTCAGGAGTTCAAAACCAATCTGGCCAATATGGTGAAACCCCCATCTCTACTGAAAATGCAAAAATTAGCCAGGTGTGGTGGGGGGCACCTAGTCCCAGTTACTCAGTAGTCTGAGGCAGGAAAATCGCTTAAACCCAGGTGGTGGAGGTTGCAGTGAGCCAAGATCACACCACACAGTCCAGCCTGCACACAGAGCGAGACTCTGTCTCTAAATAAATAAATAATAATAATAAAAAAAACAAAACCGTTTGTCCCAAGGGCCCCTTCTTGCAGAAGGATCACCTCACTTTCTATCCCATGAGCAAGACGGATTCAATCTCTTCCACCAGGCTTTTTCCTCTTCCAAATAGAAAGGCCAGCTGTCTCTTGATACTGAATAATATTATTCAGTACATATTATTTATAATAATACTATTACTACTACTATTGATAATATTCAGTATATATAAATAATAAATAATTATAAATAATATACAATGAACATTAGTATTATTACTACTATTAATTGTAATTACTATGTATTATTTATATATACTGAATACTATTATTAATAGTAGCAATATTATTACTTCAATATTATTTAATATTATTTTTTAAATGTTAGCAATATTATTTTTAAAAATTGTTGGTAAGCAAGCTGCCCCACCAAGGCCATTTCAAATTAGCTTATTCTTTGCACTTTTTAACTAGAAGAAAAAGGATGTCTTAGGACAGGTGATGAGAGAAGATAGCTCAGGGTCTCCCTCCTGACTCCCAATAAAAGCCTACATTTATAGAAGGGCCAGGGTCTCAATAGGTAATCAAGGAACAGCAAAAGAAGATGAGAAATAGGGCCACAGGAAGGACTGGAGCTCATGGTAGAGACCCTAGTGGCCCAAATGGGTGCAGATGGCTCAACTAGCTCACACAGAGCTGCACTCTCACAGGGCAATGCAGTGCGGGTAGCAAGAGGCCTGAACCAGCATCAAAGGTTAAAGAGCTGTGCTGCCCTCGGCTAGTCACTTAATGTCTCTGAGCTTCATTTATCTTAACTGGTAGGGACATAACTTAGGCTTTGGAGACAGACACACCAGAGCTCAAATCCTTTCAGTCACCAACTAGCTATGGGCAAATTACTTAACCACTTTGAGCCTCAGATCCCCCATCTGTAAAACCTGCCTAACCTGTAGGATTACTGCTAGGATTAGAGGTAAGAGTCTAGTTGTAGAGTGAAGGCTCACACAAATGATATTATTACTATTATTGTTCAAGATGATTCCTAGGTCGAATGCTCCTTCTGGATCTAACATGAGAAGAATGACCTCATTATCCACCTCCCTCACTACATCATAGCTCTGTAAGGACGCTTATATACTCAGATTGTGGCGAAGTACCTGGCATATAGTAGACACTCAATAAAAACCTGGTCAATACGTGAATAAACTCTCTGTTGCGCTAAAAGGCAACTGTTTTCTTAACTCAGCTAAAGCACAGAATGTGTCTTATATTCATACTACAAATCTCATTGCACCATGTCCTGGGGCAGAGAGAGAGTGAAGTTGTTGAGCACTAAGTGTTAAAAGAATGCTTAGGGGTCAGGGATGGTGGCTCACACCTGGAATGCCAGCATTTTGGGAGGCTGAGGTGGGTGGATCATCTGAGGTCAGGAGTTCGAGACCAGTCTGACCAATATGACGAAACCTCATTTCTACTAAATATACAAAAATTAGCTGGGCATGGTGGTGCACACAGATAATCCCAGCTACTCAGGAGGCTGAGGCAGGAGAATCACTTTAATGTGGGAGGCAGAGGTTGCAGTGAGCCAAGATTGTGCCACTGCACTCCAGCCTGGGCCACAAAGTGAGACTCCATCTTAAAAAAAAAAAAAAAAAGAAAAAAGAATGCTTAGGAATCAACTTCCCTCCTAATGCCCAGACAGGAGAAATGACTTGTTCAAGCCACAATTCTACCCAAGCCAGCACCAGCCAGTGGCACAGCAGAATGGAAAGAGGGAGTGGTACTTACTTTCACAGCATAGGTGCTGCCGGGGTCCTCAGAGCAGGTGGCACAGTAATAAATGGCATCCCCCGAGTCACAGCAGGGTTTGTTACAAGTCAGCTTGAAGAGTGACCAGTTGTTCTCATTGAAGTGGAGCTCCTTTTTCTGGCCGCCCATGAAGAGGTCCTCACATTTGGCTACAAGGCGGGCCAGGGACTGGGTGTAGAGTCCCCCCAGCTTGGCGTAGGTGCCCTCCTTGCTGCTGATGTTGCTTAGGAGACCGTGCAGCTGAAACTGGGTGCTCCCGGTGGAGGCTTGACTGGACACACTCAGCTGCGAGGACGAGGCGGATGGGGTCCCTTTGCACTGGAGGCCAGGGCTCCCACAGCCACCTCTGTTGCCCGCCAGCCCTGCTGCCGGAACCCAGTGGCCACTGCCTTTGAAAGCTTTCTCCAGAGGATCAGAAGAGGAGAAGACGGCATGGTGGCGGTTCCCGGGGCTCAACGAGTAGCTAAAGTGAGACTCGTCATGGACGTTGGTTTCTGAGTGGCTTAGATTCAGTTTGGGGCTTGCTGTTTGGGGCTTGGGGGAGCCTTGGGTCCGGAAGAAACCATCCGGCGAAGAGGCTGCCCGGCTCACTATCTTTTTCTGGGGGAGTGGAGGGGGTTGCAGGGGTCCACTGGGGGACACATCCTCAGTGGAGCCTGAAGGAAATGGAACAGGAGCAAAGAGCTTCTTCCCGCTGTTGGTGGGTGAGTGAGCCAGCTCAGACGAGGGACCTGAAGAGGAGAGACAGAAACCATCAGGCCAAGCAATGCCACTCAATTCCAGGATCCTGCAGACTTTTTTTCCTTTCTTTATTTATGTGGTCAAAGCAATTAATTTTATTTTGCTTCTTTTCTATTTCTCGAAGAGACAATATATGCACGGTGGAAAAAGTGAAAATGCAAAAAAGGTATACATTGACAATTAAGTCTTCCTCCTAGCATGTCCCTCAGCACCCAGCCTCTCTTACGAGAGGAAACCACTGCCAGTAGTGTTTCATGCATCCCTCCAACAATCCAAACAAATGTGCACACACACACACACACAATTACACAGAAAAGAGCAAACAGCGGCTACTGTTTGGAATAATGCTTTTCTTTCACATCTTGGAGAGACTTTTTAATTAAATATGCAGATCTATTTCATTATTTTAAACAGTCTTACCATAATATATCATCATATGCAAGTATCATAATTTATTTAACCATCCCTTTTTGATGGACACTTAAATTGTTTCCAATATTTTGCAAACAATGCTGCAACAGCAGTAACAAACTTGAACATGTGTGGTTTGAGTGGAATTTTTTAAAAGTCAGGTTTATAGGGGGTGTAATTGGCCAATGGTAAAATTCTCCCTTTTGGCTGGGCATGGCGGCTCATGCTTGCAATCCCAGGAGGCCGAGGTGGGCAGATTACCTGAGGTCAGGAGTTCGAGACCAGCCTGGCCAACATGGCGAAACCCCCATCTATATTAAAAATACAAAAACTAGCTGGGCGTGGTGGCAGATGCCTGTAATCCCAGCTACTCAGGAGGCTGAGGCAGGAGAATTACTTGAACCTGGGAGGAGGAAGTTGCAGTGAGCTGAGATCGCATCACTGCAATCTAGCCTGGGAAACAAGAGCGAGACTCCATCTCAAAAAAAAAAAAAATTCTCCCTTTTTAGTATGCAGTCCCTGGAGATTTCACGCATACCCTGCTGGCTTAGTGGGTAAGGCAGGCCCACAGAGATTTTAGAAAGCAGGAAGGTCATGATTTTAGAAAAAGAAAATGGATCTTAAAGAAAAGTGAGTCTTTCCAAGGCCCCACAGTTTCCGGGGTGCTGCATGTGGATAAAGAGTCTGCCTGGGCAAAGGCTCACTCAGGGTCACAGGTGTCTGCAGGGCATGGGGACAATCAGAAAACCTTTCTAGGTAGCGCACAGAATGGTGAGATGAAGGTCCAGTCTCTACAAAGGTGAGGGCTGACCTCACTCTTGGCATCAAGGTATAAAATAGTGGCTTCACAATGAAAGAAGAGTTTAAGCTAAAAAATATATATATATATGAGATATACACTATTAGAGCAAAGGGCAAACTGAAATAATACTCATTTCCTATATTCTCAGGACAGCTCTAAGGTGTTATCTGCTGTTTTAATAGCAGCTTTTAGGGGGATAAAAGAAATAATAAATCATATTCATAGTCTGTAAAATGCATCCTATTATCTTGAGGGTTAAAATATGAAAGAAATATGGCTTGCAGACTGGGTGTGGTGGCTCACACCTGTAATCCCAGCACTTTGGGAGGCTGAGGTGGATGGATCACTTGAGGTCAGGAGTTCGAGACCAGCCTGGCCAACATGGTGAAATCCCATATCTACTAAAAGTACAAAAATTAGCTGGGCGTGCTGGTGCGTGCCTGTAATCCCAGCTACTAAGAAGTCTGAGGCAGGAGATCTCTTGAGCCTGGGAGACGGAGGTTGCAGTGAGCCAAGATTGCGCCACTACACTTCAGCCTGGGTGACAGAGTGAAACTTCATCGAAAAACAATAATGATAATAATGGGCTGCAGCCCTAAGAAAATGCGTACTTAGGATGTGTACCCCTCATTGAGTTCTCCGTGCCACATCACCCTAATGGCAGAGCATGGAGTGTCTCTGTGCCTTTCCACACCTTGGCAGTGGGACCAGAAAACAAACAAACAAAAAGGCAGAACAAATGCATAGGAGCAGACAAGGGGTAGAAGGCCCCCAAGGAAGCAAATTATGAGTCTTGTGTCACTCACTCAGGTGCACAGGACATTTCCAGGGCTTCTCCTGAACACTTAATAACCTTCTAGCTCACACTAAGCCCTTCTCTGCTGTCTCCAACCCAAGAGGGAGCAGAATAGACCCCTGAGGCTCAAACCCCAGTTGCAAGCCGTTCAGATCAAGACTGGGTCTCCCTATTGCTGCTGCTCCACAGGGAGGAGAGCCTCTCTAGGGAGCGAGATGGATGGCCATGGGCTGACATTCATGCCCCAGCCTCAGTGACCGAGGCTGCATTAGTGAGCGACAGCAGGGCAAAACCTTGAATGCAACGCTCACAGGAGGACAAACTCAGCACATGCAACCTGTTGAACACAGGAGCTGAGAACCAATGGGTTCATGCAAAGAAAAGCGCTGGGCAGCTGAACAAGACTGTGGGGCCTCTGCACCAATATCCTCCTGGGCTCTATCACCTATCATAAACTCAAGAGAAACTGGGCACGGTGGCTTATGCCTGTAATCTCAGCACTTTGGGAGGCCAAGGCGGGAGGCCCACTTGAGCTCAAGAGTTCGAGACCAGCCTGGGCAACATGGCGAACCCCCAACTCTACAAAAGATACAAAAATTAGCTGGGCATGGTGGTGCACGCCTATAATCCCAGCTACTCAGGAGGCTGAGGGGAGAGGATCGCTTGAACCCAGGAGGCAGAAATTGCAGTGAGCCGAGATTGTGCCACCACACTCCCACCTAGGCTACAGAGTGAGACTGTCGCAAGTGAAAAAGAAATTCAAGAGGGGAGCACCGTGTTTCTTAAGCTCCCCTTGCCCACTTTCACATCTGCAGTAAGCAATCTTTGTTTCCCTGTGGTTCATCAAGATCATAGGGAGTTGTCCTTCCCATTTGCTAATGACAGGCGGGGCCCCTGGCAGCAAGGCTGAGTGAATGATTTACACCCCTTCCAGGAGGGCTAAAGTTAATAATAAATCAAGCAGTGATGGTGCAGTCCAGACCAGTCACTTTTATATGCCCACGAATTTTCCCCTCCGTAGTCAGAATGGAGGGTGCACAAGAAACAGCAAGCCAGAGGAAGGAAGATCCAGGTGGCAGTGATTTCAGCAGGTGCTGAAACCCTGCAGTCCACAGGTCTCCCCATCCCACGCTCCCCAGGAAAGCAACGGGGACAGACGGAGGCTAGGGCAGATGATTCACTTCCTCTCCCTCCTCCCTCCAGCAGAAGAGGCCGAGAGGAGGAGGAGGAGGAGGATCACTTGCCAACTCCTGGATAAAAAGGGAGGGCAAGACCACCTACTTATGGGGCTACTGTAAGCCTCAGCCACCAAACTCCCAGCCTGATGAGCAGGAGAAAAGGGAGCCATGAGCACACATCCGCTTCCTGACCTTTCTGCATTCTGGGCAGCAGAAACCGTCACCTGCGAGGTGTTTGATTCTCGATTGATCATCAACAGGACAGAAGCTGAAGCTGGGGGATGGGAGTGGGGTGTGATCAGAGCCCTGGTCAATGCTTTCATCAGTATCTTCAGAGACAAGGACAACCTGCCTACGTTCAGGACTCCTTCCCATCCCAAGTCCAGTCGGTCAGGGAGGTTCATAACAGATCGGTTTCCTGGCTGGTCTCTTCTTTAAACCTTAGGCTTATTTCCCCATGTCTATTGGTTTTGTCTTCCTTGTCTTTACTACAAGGCTCTCCTGATGCCACCAGTGTGCCCCTTTTTGCTTCTGCTCCAATTTGAGGATGAGCAGTGGAGTGAACACTTCACCAGCTGTCAGCCTGCCCCGCCTGAGTTTCCTCCTTTAGAAAATGGCCAATGACATCATTGTGAAGGCCCCTTGCAGCGCTAATAGTCTATAATTTCAGTTACTCTCTCCATTTTCAACCTCTCTAAACATGCATTTTATCTCACAGCTGCCCCTGAAATCAAATAGCTCTAGGCAGATCGTTATCTTGCTTCAATTGTTCTTCCTTCTATCTCTAGTTCCCACAAATTGCCACTGGTACATTTTCCAATCTGTGAGGAGACCAGGGATCTTTTAGCAACGTAATCGGTAACACTTCTAATTCCCTAGATGACCAAAGAGAATCAAGAGGTTCTGCTTTAGACTGTATGGTAGGTCTCAGCACAAAAAACACTTCGTGTGTTCAGGCAGCTGGAAGGAAGCGATTTTCTCCTTCCTTCTGTTTTCTCTCGCTTTCCTGTGGGAGCTGTTCGTCAGTGACTTTGATCAGATCTACACCCCATCACTACTTACCTATCATTTACTGGGTAAATCTGACAAGGGATACTATGTATTAGGAGGGAAGCTTGACTTCAAGGATTAGCACACGCGCTGATTAATTTTTCTTTATTTCTTAGACGGCTATGAGTTTGGGGCACCACACTCAGTACTTGCTGCATTATGCACATACTCATCAGAGGCTAGCACTGCATACCCAAACATTCCCTACCCACGCCCTTGCCCAGCAGAAGGCATGTAGCTACACAAACCTCATCAGGTGAAATACAGCTCCCTGAAATGTGGACTTTACAGGGATAACTGGGCATTATCTACACATATTACAATTTTTTTTTTTTTTTGACGAAGTGTTGCTCTTGTTGCCCAGGCTGGAGTGCAATGGTGGGATCTCAGCTCACTGCAAACTCCGCCTCCCGAGTTCAAGTGATTCTCCTGCATCAGCCTCCCAAGTAGCTGGGATTACAAGCACCCACCATCATGCCCAGCTAATTTTTTGTGTTTTTAGTGGAAACAGGATTTCAACATGTTGGCCAGGCTGGTCTTGAACTCCTGACCTTCAGGTGATCCACCCACCTTGGCCTCCTGAAGTGCCGGGATTCCAGGCATGAGCCACTGTGCCTGGCCTATTATGATTTTTGTATTCAGAAAAGATATGCCTGGTTCTATGACAAGCATACTACATTCCAACCTAATGCATCCTTCCTCTGAGCTTACAGATCCTTAAAGCTCTCCAGGTGTGGAATTACAGCTGGTGAGAGGTCAGAATTCACTCTTGGAGCTCCCAACCCTGCCTCACCGCCTCCAGGCCACTCCAGGCCTCTGAGGATCCTATAGTTTCTCAGGTGTTAATATTCTTGGGGATACTTTGAAATAGATGCTAACATGCAGCCCTTGTAGATGAAACTGATTTCTCCACTACATGGCAAATGGTAGCTGTCTTCTGTGGAATCTGAAGGCACTCCTAAAGACCTCCTCTGGCTAATTATCTTGACTGGTACCTGGGGAACTATCTCTCCATAAACACGGCCTTAGGCAACACAGCAGCTCTGTTCTTACTGTTTGCAGCAGCTGCCACATTCTGGATTAGGAAAGCCAGAAAGAACAGGGAACAAATATACCCTGACACCTAAAGTAGTTCCAAATTCACAGGCAAACCACTGGTTCAGAAAAGTCTGCCTAAAAAAATCCATCCACAACTTTAGCCAACAGTCCATAGTCTTGGATGTCCCATGGGACATGAGACTAATTCAAACACATCCTGGTTTGATGCTGGTGTTGGATTGCTGTTTCCAAATTCTGCCTTACAATTAAGGGTGTAAAATGGGTGAGAGGGGAGAACATTTTTCTGGGACCTTGGCCTATGTCTCAGTTGCCTCGTTTGTAGGTTTTTAATAATTTTGCAGGCTAATTGGGCCAGAGGGCTCCAAAGCCCAGGTCCTAAGTTTTCCTTCCAATTTCCAATTCTGCATATAAAGGAAGTTCCTGGTTATACAGTACAACACGCTCCATGCCTTTAGTGAATGTGCTACAGGGAAGAGAAAGCGTTTCTAGTGGGAAGCTACATATCACGTATGCTGCGCTGGATGGGATCTTAACAAGACCAAGGGAAGGTGCACTAGTTTGGTGTCATTATATTTAGAAAGCAGAGATGAGAATCAGGATTTCAGCGGTTGGGAAGAACAGCTTGACCTCTCTGCAGAAATGCAGGCCAGAAGTTCAAACATGGTCCTCTGAGGTTTTCCTTATTATAGAGTGCTCTCTTCTTGCTGGGTTTTAATAGGCACTTTCATTATTCTCTGCAGCCAAAATGAGAGCTGAGTTGACAGAGGAAGTGGTCAGTCCTGTTTTGGCTCTTTCTGTGCACAACTCTGCTGTCGGATAGCAGCTGCGTCGGAACAAATGCAGAAGCAAAGAGCAGTGTCCCAACTAAGTTTCCCCAAACCTTTAGCTTTTGTGTTTGACCATTCTCCAACTTTAAGTAAGGTAAAGCAAGTGGAATATAGATGGAGAAAACCTCAGCCATACCGTGTGCCCTGTGGCCCTAGTGCAATTCCCTTATGTGAGAGGTGAGAAAACTAAAGCCATCTGCACAGGCACCCTGCCAATATCACCCAGGAAGAGGCTGTCATGCAGGTTTCTGCCAATCCCCATTAACTATTCCTGCATCAGAGAGTATGAAGGGTGGGGCAGAGGGATGCTTTGGCTTTACATGGACTTGTTCCTCTGAAGGCAAGTGTTGCAGCCTCTTGTTTGGTTCCACAATCAGAGCAGGCTCAACATTAAATATAGAAAAAAACAAAAACAAAAAGCAAAGCAGGCCGGGCTCGGTGATTCATGCCTGCAATCCCGGTATTTTGGGAGGCTGAGGCAGGCAGATCACCTGAGGTCAGGAGTTTGAGAACAGCCTGGCCAACATGGTGAAACCTCGTCTCTACTAAAAATACAAAAATTAGCTGGGTATAGTGGTGTGTGCGCCTGTAATCCCAGCTACTCAGGAGGCTGAGGCAAAGAATCACTTGAGCCTGGAAGTGGAGGTTGCAGTGAGCTGAGATTGCGCCACTGCACTCCAGCCTTGGTGACTGAGTGAGACTCCATCTCACACACACAAAAAAGCATTTCTTTAAAAGAAACCTTTGCTTTTTTCAAGAAGCTAAACGTGTTCTGAAACTGGAAGCCGGTTATTAGCATTTTACAACTGGATGGAAAATGTGGCATTTGTGAGGAGTCTCTCCAAACCACTTAATCATCCCAGGAAACAATAATCAAGATGTGAATGTGATTTACATGCAAAAGAAGAGAACGCTCTGCCTCACTTTGGAAAACAGGCTCTAGGTACCTCGAATGCCCTGCCTACAGCTCACATGTGGTCCTGGAATTGTGATCTTTCAATCTCCTGTTATAACATAATCATTGAGGGTTTTCTTCCGAGTTAGTCAAATTAAAAGTTAATTCAAAGCACTTTCCATGCTGGGCGCAGTGGCTCATGCCTGTAATCCCAGCACTTTGGGAGGCCGAGGTGAGCAGATCACTTGAGGTCAGGAGTTTGAGACCAACCTGGCCAACATGACGAAACTCTGTCACTACTAAAAATACAAAAATTAGCCAGGCATGGTGGCATGCCTGCAGTCCTAGCTGCTGAGGCAGGAGAACTGTTTGAACCCTGGAGGTGGGGCTTGCAGTGAGCAGAGATTGTGCCACTCCAGCCTGGGCAACAGAGCAAGACTCTGTCAGGAAAAAAAAAAAAAAAAAGCACTTTTCAGATGCTGTGATGGAAAGTAAACTGACATTTTTAGAGGATACTTTGGTAATATCTATTTAAAATACACATGCAGTTTGATATGTCAGTTCCATTTCTTCTAAGGATTTATCTTATAGATTTGCTCACCAAATTATGCCAATGTATGGCACAGAGTCTTACTGTAAGTCTTGCAAAAATCAGCCTAGACATGCATCAGCAAGAGAGGGATTTATAGCCAATTCATACAATGAAAAAATAAGCAGCAATTTTGAAAAATGAGGCAGTCCTAGGGGTTCTGATTTGAAAGGCCTCAAGATATGTGAAGTGCAAACATGTGTAGAACTGAATTTTATATTTGACATATGGATACACATTTTTGGGATGATACAGAAAACAATCTTAAAAGTGATGGTCAGAGCTGGGATGGGGTGTCAGAAAACTGACTTTTCATTTTAACCTTTCTCCATTGTTTGAATTTTTATAAAAAATCTATTCACTTTATTGGAGCAATAATATATGACTTAAAATTCAGTTTAATGGGGAAGGTTTAAATTAGGTTGAAGCTTCACGTCAGTGATATTATGGCTTAGGCCACAGAAAATTTTTAAAAAAATAAATGTTTTTTTCCTCTGGGGTACTCCCATCCCTCCCCACCCTGTTCCGGGCTTGATTTTTCTCCCAGCACTCACTGCCCCTCTGACCAGCAGCTCCTTTACATCTTATCTTTCTTATTGTCTATCTCTCCCTACCAGAATGTAAACCTCTTGAAGGGACTGGGAATTATTTCCGTTACTGAAACTTCAGCATCTAAAATTGTACCCAGCACAGAGTTTGCACTCAACAATATCTGCCAAATGAATGACTGAATTAATATACATTTTTAAAAAATTTGCCAGTAGTAGTCAGCTTATTGAGAAAAACAAGCTGACTACCGTCCATATATGTAATTAGTGTTCTGTATCTCTGGTTTGCCAGCTATAAAAATAAGAATGATGTCACTGCCCTGGTTCATGTATCCATGCAAGTGAGAATATCTATATGAACTGTATTTTCAGACGTCTTATCTACTGCTGGTACCAATGGTTTCAGTTCAACAGAGAACTCTCTAATCTCCTCTAATCTCCTGGCATTCAGAAATGTTTGCTGAACTGCTGAACTGAATTTTAACGTTATCCTACATCAAAGAGGGAAATTATCTCAATGAGACATTAGGTTTGCATATTTACAAGTAACCACTTAAAGCAGGAGGGTCTCCTGATGACCATTTCTGATCATCATTTCCCTCACACATCCAACCATCCATTCCCTGCAAAAACCCTCCCCTTGGCAGCCTTCCTGGATCTGTCCTGACACATGCAGTCTGTCCCTCCTAAACCAAGCATAAACCAAACAACTGCTTCCACAAATTTTCCTTGCACTGAGTTGACTGGCTGTTCAATTGACTTGGACAAATGGGATGACAGATGCACTGGAGGAATACGAAATCTGATACAAGTATAAAGAGGTGAAATTAACATTGATACAAAAGTGGCATTTTGCCACTGTAACATTTAGAATAAACACCTGTTTTAAAAATGTAACAAAGTTAGAGATTTTGATTAGGTTTTCCTTACACAACTAAAACCATCCCCCCCGCCCCCCCCATAAAACTTGAATCACTAACTTTAGCCATTAACCCTGATGCAAGTATAAAGAGGCAAAATTAACACTGATATAAAAGTGGCATTTTGCCACTGAAACATTTAGAATAAACACCTGTTTTAAAAATGTAACAAAGATAGAGATTTCGATTAGGTTTTCCTTATATAACTAAAACCTCCCTCGCCCTGCCACCACCCCACCCTCCACTCCTTCGCCCCTCCTGCCATAAAACCTGAATCACTAACTTTAGCCATTAACGCTATTACATTTCCAAGAAGTTTACACAAACTACTATCATGATATGCCCTGGAATGACTTTTTCCTCCACTCATTCAGGCCAGCCTATACTGTGGATGGAAAAAGTCAATGAAACGCAAAGTTTTCACTAGTGGATTCTTACTGACAAAATAAATGTAGAGTCTAATGGTATCTTTTGGCTTAATGTATAATATTAGAAAGGCAGACACTACATTCAAGTTTCAAAGAACTTCAGTGTGAACTGCTTCTGCTTCTATTTGGATCTAATCTCTCAGCTTAGGTACTATATGCCAAATAGTAACTAAAGTTGCAATGGATAAATATTTCAGTTACAAGATAAAAGTGAGTTAAGGACTCATGGGACTGGAAGATAATTGTGCAATAACAGATCTAAGCTGCTTTGGTAAGCGGTGAGAAGTGAATGAAGGATTTCTCATATTACATGACCAGTAGTTCTGTATATTCTCCAGATTAATGATTAATGTTTAAAAGACATCAAAAAGAAAAGAGAGAGAGACAATGTCATGCCTTTGGTCTTTTGCCAGTTTCAAAACATGGTTCCGGGTACAGAGCCATGCCCAGGGCAGAAGATAGAATGGTTGGCTCTCAGGGGCCAGAGTTCAGTGACAAGGTACATATCTTCTTGTTGACCTGGGAGTCCAAGTTCTGAAGTGCATTTCCACTGAACAACTAGCTTGTGATAAAGGAATACCATGGCAATGCATTCATTTTCATTCTTGTTATTCAGAAATGAACATGAGAAAATATCTGAATAGGTTTCCCCATTGAACTCACAAACCTCCAGCACTGAACTCACAAACCTCCAGCAGCTCTCTGTCTCCCACCTGCACAGACTGCTGTGAGAGTCATGTACAATTCAGCCCCTGCTTCCCACCAAGCTCATGTCCCATTTCCCCTTGCCGGTGTCTATTGAAGCACGTCAGACTGGTCTCATCCTTCTCCCATGTGCGCTGCCATTCCTGCAGCTTTGTTTCTCTTTTAGTGTTTTCTGAACCTGGAAAGCCCTCTCCTCCTCACCCCCTATCTCCCCAGTTCTGGCCACATTTCAGATATGATCTCTAAGTCCCATGTTCTCATAAAGTCTTCCCTAAACCCTCCATCAGCCTTCATTGATTTCTCTCTCTTCTGGAAGCGTTTATAAGAAGCACTCAAGTTCTGGGCTGCCCAATTTCCTACCGTATCCCATCCACCCATGTGCCATGTGTTTTAACCTTATCTTTCCTAGTTAGTTCTTAGGAATCCTGCGAGCAGACATCATGATTTACTGATTCTGAGAAACAAAGTGGTGAAGCCATGAAGTCCAGTTCGCCTGACACCCGCTGGCTGGTGGCTGATGGTTCATTGTAGGTCACTCCCCAGAAGTGATTACAATCCCCCAAGAGAGTGGATCAGAGCTGACCAGCCCAGGGGCTCATGGTCGAGGTGCCCTGCCCTCTATGGAACAATCTGCCTGTTGAATTTCTTGTACAATGGGCTGGGAAAAGGAAGAAGATAAGAGCCTAGAAAAATCTACAGAAAAAGAAAATCTGTTGTTGCTACATTCCTCCCAAATCAAGACTAAGATATTTCCTGTTTTTAAGTAAGAACTGTCAGAGGTTTCTCATCAGAACACAGCACAGACTGACTTACAACACACACTTTTGTCTCAGGCAGTACCTATCGTTTAGGCGGAAAAATGTTGCTGACGGTAAATTTGCAAGAGAACTCTCTCCTGTGTCATTGCCTACTGAGAAGAAATACTTCCATAGAAGTGAAAAAGGAAGTCATGTGAGCACAAGTCTAAATCCAACATGCTAACGCATGCCTAAGAGAAACACAGGAGAGGACACACACACAAAGAATGCTGAAAGGGTGAGAGGGTTTAAATATGACCCATCCAGGCCACAACTGTGGAAAAGCAAGAGTTCCTTTTTAGGGATGTGCCCGATGGAGGACAGACCCACCCATAGGCTTTAGAGCTTAATCCAAAAAGCAGGCTAGATGGTGGCCTAATGAAGTCTTCATGCTTAATTCAGCAAACATGATGTAAACATCTGCTGTGTCCAGTAAGTGTGTGCATGTGCGTACATGCACATGTAGATGCAAAAGAGAGAGACAGAGAGAGAGAGAGAGAGAGAGAGAGAGGATGTGTAGTTTAGGACTAATCCTGAGGACAGAAGTAGAAAGCAGGCCTGTACATAGATGGCTCATTATGGCTCATTACCCAAGGAAACAGGAGCCTTTCAACCTCATCTTCCTCCCGCCATGTTGCCACATCCACACACTTATAACTTGGAGAGGGCAATATGGATGGGTTGGCTTGCGATATATTCAGTAGATAATTTACTTCAACAGCTCCCTGGAAGAGTCTACTTCATTGAGAAAGCAGGACCAAGACAGTAGTCCTTGCTCAGTCCTTCCAAATCCTGCAAGTAACCCACGACTGGTCTGGAAGGTCCAGGAGAATCTAAGCCTCCCCGTCAAGGTCAAGTTTGTTACCTCCATCGCTGCAGGTCCTAGAGTCTGAGGCCAGGCTGTCCGTGGAGCCGGTGGTGAAACTGACGTGGACACCCCTGAAGGATGGGCTGAGGCTCTCTGCAGAGCCCTGGCTCACTTTTTCCAAATCAGAGCTGCTCTTGTTCATTTTTAAAAGGTGCCTGGAAAAGGTGGGAACAAACAATACAAATAACTCATTCGGTTTCCATTCAGAAACCAGGCTGATGGATCATGAATCTACCATGCTCTTGAAACTGGCCAATGTCAGCAAGTTTATTAAAAAAAAAAAAAAAAAAAAAAAAAAAAAAAAAAGGTTTTGGGGGAGACAGTAGAGGTTCTCTTCTGAGTCCTTATGTGCATGAATGGCAGGAGACTTCCTGAGTGTGGTTAGGAGAAGCGAGTCTATTAAATTTAAACAAGCACCAAAATTGTTACATGGAAGGAATTGTCTTCATATTCTGACCCCATCTGCCAAAACATTTGTGTCACCTATTATATCCTGTGTAAAATCTCTACAAAGAAAAATAAAGATATTATCATACACACCAATGTATAGAGATATACAGAGATTGGGTTGTTTTTGCAAGATGCCAGGACAAACGAATTGCAAACTAGGCCTTTACAAGTGGGATTTCTTTTTTTACCTAGTACTCTTTTGCTAAAGCTTCAAAGGGTCTAGATTGTTTCTTGGAATTAAGGAAAACTTTAAATGTGAACCAGACTTCCAGTGACATGCTTAGATAGAACCAAGTTGACATAACCCTTATTCCAGAACAATGGAACCAACCTTTGCTTTTCTGTGAAATCTTTTGTTGCATCTCTAAATAGCATCACCGACAGATCAAGGACAGAAACTACCAGCTTCAAGAGAAAAACACTCGCATTGGAGAAAACAGTTCTATTATTAGGTTGGACGTTTAGCTTATTGATTTCTCCTTCCCACTTTCCAAGGGCCACATGAATATTCATTTCTGATCTGACACTTTCATCAAGAAGGGAGACAGATCACACCAGGTCCAGCTCTTTCCCTGTTGGAAACCTACATACTGATATTTCCCGATGACATTCCTGTTCCTACTACGGCAGATCCATATCTCAATATCTGCTATGGGAAATATACAATACAGTATTGATTTGACACAAGAACGGGCTTATTTAATGCACATGACCTTACAGTCAAGAATTTATTGGCTGTTCTTTGTGTTCAACATTGCCAGGCCTTGTTTTAATTTTCATAGGCACAGGAATCCCTTGTTTATTAACAGGAGGGTTTACAGTTTGTTTGTTACCACAAAAAGCGCCGCTTAGAAAACACGTCCTTCTCCCTACTCCCAATCCTTAGAATTGCATTTTAAAAATGTGTTAAAGCTGTCAAATAAAGTGTGACAGTGATGACAACATCACGACGCCAACGTTACGACTAATCTTCATCTTTGTATCTCAGTGTCACTGTGGGAATCTTGGAAATATCAGTTCCTTAGGAAATGCTATGGCAGTAGCTGATCTTTATCTAACCTGCTGGCAAAATAAAATCAAAGACAGTTTCATACAGTATTCTTATATCCACATCAGATCCACCACTAATAGTTTTCTCCAAGGCAAGCCAGGATATGAAGTCATGCATAACAACTCCTCAGTCTAGGAGATAAGTCAGCTCTGTGGCTATCCCACTACGTTGCTCCCTCCAAAGGGGTCTCTGGAGTTTCTTGGTCTTCAGGCCCAGAAAATCACTAAGAGAGAAACTCCAGCACCATGGCTATGGAGCTGGCACAGCTTCCCATGCCACAAACTTCATGAAATGGATGTAAATAGACAAAACTACAAAATACATAGATATGTGTATGTACAAGCATATATATTCATATACATATGCACACACACAAACACACACACACACTCTTATTTAAAGTAACAGCCAAGATTAAAAGAAAGAACAATTCTCAGGTGTCAGATACAGAGGGAACTCCACACACAGGCAGTACAAGGGATACTTCAATACTAAGTGTATGTTTACTATAGGTTTCAGTAGACGCTGTTTATCAGGCTAAGGATGTTTATGTCTATTTCAAGTTTTCTAAGGTTTTGTATTTCAACATCAGTTTTGGCTATTAGGGTTTATTAAATGCCTTTTCTATATCTATGGGAAAAAAATTGTATTATGTTTCTCCTTTACTTTGTGAATGTGATGAGTTACGTTAACAGCTTTTCTTAATTAAGCCATGCTTGCACATGTTGTATGAACTTATTTTACTACACATTGCTGGATTCAGTTTTATTAATATTTAGTTTAGGATTTTTACATTTACATTCAAATAGAGGCTAGCCCATAATTTTTCTTTCTTGTCCTGTCCTTGTCCAATTTGGATATAAATGTTAAATTAGAATTATAAAATGACGGCTGGGTGCGGTGGCTTCCTCCTGTAATTGCAGCACTTTGGGAGGCCAAGGCGGGCAGATCATTTGAGGTCAGGAGTTCAAGACCAGCCTGGTCAACAGGTCAACCCCATCTCTACTAATAACACAAAAACTTAGCCAGGCATAGTGGCATGTGCCTGTAATCCCAGCTACTCAGGAGACTGAGGCAGTAGAATTGCTTGAACCCCAGGAGGCGGAGGTTGCAGTGAGCCAAGATGGAGCCACTGCACGCCAGCCTGGGTGACAGAGTGAAACTGTGTCTAAAAAAAAAAAGAATTATAAAATGAATTGAGTAACTTTCACTTTTTAAATTATCTCATGTAGTTTTTTTTTTTGTTGTTGTTGTTGTTGTTGTTGTTTTTGAGATGGAGTCTCGCTCTGTCGCCCAGGCTGGAGTGCAGTGGCGCGATCTTGGCTCACTGCAAGCTCCGCCTCCCGGGTTCACACCATTCTCTTGCCTCAGTCTCCCAAGTAGCTGGGATTACAGGCACCTCCACCTTGCCCGGCTAGTTTTTTGTATTTTCAGTAGAGACGGGGTTTCACCATGTTAGCCAGGATGGTCTCGATCTCCTGACATCGTGATCCGCCAGCTTACGCCTCCCAAAGCGCTGGGATTACAGGCATGAGCCACCGCACTGGGCCTTATCTCACGTAATTTTTATAAGATAAGCATTATGTGTTCTCTGGAAGATTGTGAAAACTTGCCTATAAAACCATCAAGGACCAGTTGCTGTATAAGTGAGATCAGTAAAGATCTGGTTCTGATAAATCTAGGACCAACATTTTCAAGACAGAGGCCCAAGAAACAGACTGGAGGATTAACAAGTCAATTCATGGTACTCACACCAGCTATTTATCATGTAAAGAAAGAAAGAAAGTAGAGCCATATCTCATACCATATAGAAACATGAATTTTCAACAGAAAAGAAACACCCATTAAATTTTAAATTCATCAGAAAAAATAACAGAAAACTTCATGAACTTGGGGTAGGAAATAACTTTTAAAATAAGGGCTAAAAACAGCAATATAAAGAAAAAGATAAATCCAACTACTTTAAAACTTAAAACTTCTGCCTGATAACATAAAAGGCACTATTAAAAAGTGAAAAAACAAAAAACACAAAAAACAAACCTTGGAGTAGCCAACTCACATCTTTGCAACCCACATAACTAATAAAGTATTGGTATGCAGAATAGAAAAAGAGTGCCTATAAATCTAAGAAACAGACAAATGACCCCATTTTTAAGTGGAAATGAACAGGCAACTCACAAATGAAACATGAAAGGCCACTCAACACATGAAAAGATGATTAAATTTATGAATGATCAGATTATAAATAAAACAGGATTTCATTTCATACCCATCAGATCGGACTGGCAACATCAGATTTTGTTAAAGATCTAGAGAACTAGGAACTCTCTCACACTGTTTCTGAGACTGTAGATTGGTAAGCTCCCACACAGGACGACAAGTGATGAATCTTGTGAAGTTAAATACACACATTCCTATAATCCAATCACTCCGTTTTTGGGTATATATATTCTTGAGCAACGTCACTTAAATAACTAGGAATGAATGAATGGTTAAGTCACTTGAATGGGTCACTAGCAGTTTATTGACCAGCAGTTTATTTTAACAAAATAGAACAGAACAGAAAATATGAAAATATATAGAAAGGATTTGTGAAACTTCATTTTGTAAAACTTTTGTTTCAGATGTGTGTGTTTGTTGGGCCATGATATTAAATATGTTTCTTACTGTTGGTCACGGTTTTTAAAAAAGGCTAAAAATTACTGCTCTAGAATATGAGTCAACAACGTCTTCCTTAAAGGGCCAGATGGTAAATATTTTAGGCTCATGAACCATAAGGACTCGGTTGCAACTACAGAACTCTGCTGTTGTAGCTGGAAAGCCACCATAGAAATTAGTGGCATGTTTTCTAATAAAGCTTTATTTACAAAAACAGATGGCTGGCATGTGGGCAATCAGTTACTGGTTGGTCTTGACCAGCCTTGCCCAGTAGAATTATAATGCAAGCCATATATGTAATTTAAAATTTTCTAGTAGCCACATTTAAAAAATATAAAATAAATGGGAAAAAATAATTTTAGTAATATATTTTAATATAATGTATTCAAAATATTGTCATTTTAATCTCTAATCAGTATAACCTATATCAATTATTAATGAGATATTCCATATATTTTTTTCATTCTAAGTCTTTAAAATGTGGCATGCATTTTATATTTACATACATTGCAATTCTGACTAACCACATTTTAAACTAGTGGCTACCATACTGTGCAGTACAGAGCAAGAGAAACTCTTATAAGTGGAGAAAGATGTTCACAATGTTACAAATAGCAAATAACCTTGTAAACTGTTAAACTGTGCTTCAACAAAAGAATGAAAACATTGTGGTATAGTCTTTTAGTGGGATGCTTTATAGCCGTCAAAAAAAAAAAAAAAAATGACGGATTTTAGGGTAGCAATATGAAAGAATATCTTAAAATGCTGAGTATTAAAAGTAATTTACTTTTAAAAGGCTCAAGTAAAGTGTGATGCCATTTGTATACAGATTAAAAACATGTAAGGATATATACAGATTTTATAGAGCACGTAATAAAATGTAAATAGTACTCATCAACTTCAAGACAGTGATTGCTCTGGGTAGCAATGGGAGGTTGAAATGGGAATTGGATAGGGAGGGATCTTCCACAGTAGCAGTAATAGTTTATTTTTAAAAATTCTAAAGCAAATGGCAAAATGTTAATATTTGAAAAATCTTAGGGAACACCGGCAGGTCAGTTAAATTATTATCTGAACTTAATTGCATGCTTGGAATATTTGATACACTAAAAATGAACATTTCTAGTGAGAAAGCAAATCACAGGGCCTGAATGAGGGCAGGGGGTGACTGCTCCTGTTGATCTGTTGTTGTGCCTCTGGGAGGCAAGGAATACACAAAATAACACAGTGGGATTTCTATCAGACCCCTGAGCGGGAACAGGTAGTCTTAAGGAGGGTTGGTACAGAGCACCGCTGCGGCTGGAAACAGCTGCATCATAGACCTAAGTACTCTTTTAAGACTTGGGAGTTAACGCTTCTGTCTATAGTTACTATGAGGCAGAAGTCACTGCTGTCAAAACTCTCATCAAGTGAATGCAGACAAAATTAGTCTATCCCCGTAATTACAGGATAAATTATCCGCAGGGTGTGTGTGTGTGTGTGTATGTGTGTTAGGTAGGGAGGAAGGGAGCCTCCCAAAGTGGACTTTGGTAAATCTTAGTTTCTAAGCCAAAAGTGGAATTTTCATGGCTTTTGGGATCTAACCGCTGCTTCTTTACTGGAAAAGCTTGAGAAATCCAGGTATCCTGCCAGGTCACTAAAACGGAATAGGTGACCAGGCATGGTGGCCCAAGCCTGTAATCCCAGCACGTTAGGAGGCTGAGGTGGGAGGATCACTTGAGCCTGGAAGTTTGAGACCAGCCTAAGCAACATAGTGAGACCCTGTCTCTATAAAAAAAAGAAAAAAGAAAGAAAGAAAGAAAAAGAAAATCAGAAATCAGTAGGCATTTGGAATGCTCTGTTGTAAATGGGGATATAATATGTCTTGTAATACACATGTAGGTGACCCTTTTGCTTAATAGCAAAATCTTAAAGCTGGACACAATGGCTCACACCTGTAATCCCAGCATTTTGGGAGGCAGAGGCAGGTGGATCACTTGAGGCCAGGAGTTCGAGACCACCCCGGCCAACATGGTAAAACCCCATCTCCGCTAAAAACAAACCAAAAAATTAGCTGGGCATGGTGGTGCATGTCTGTAGTCCCAGCTACTCAGGAGACTAAGGCAGGAGAATCGCTTGAATCTGGGAGGTGGAGGTTACAGTGAGCTGAGATGGTGCCACTGCACTCCAGCCTGGGTGACAGAGTGAGACTCTGTCTCAAAAATGAAATAAAATAACATAAAATAAAATAAAATAAAACCTTACAATGGATGACTCTTTCCTATGAACTGCATTAAAAAGCATCCGCCCTGGAAACCTGTACAATCTGTACTTTTTGAGAATTGCCACTTTAATTAGGGCATGAGCAAAACCACATCAAATTTAAAAACGAAAAGGAAGCTTACCATCAAAGCACAGACTTACAATCAAGTTGTTTTTGTGTCTTTACACTGTGTGTAAAATAGACTTCTTAAGAATCCCTGGAAAAGGCTTACTATTGCAAAGGTGACTTCTCTGAGCCCTAATGGATTGTTCTATCAGACGTGAAGCCAAATGACAACGAGTGTACTCAACACGGTATAGCAAGACTACTTCGTTTTTTTAAAGGCACTTTTCCCTCATTAATAATACTTTGATCTGTCTTTCACAAAACTGGTGCAAACCATCTGCAAAATACTTCCACGGACAAAAACCTCATACTCCAATCTTTTCTCTCTGGTTGGTGAATAACATTCTTATCAGCTACAATGAGAGCAGTCTCCACAGATGTCTTCACTCACGTAGTGTGATAAAAGACGTCTTGTGCTTAACCTCAAACTTCCTTTCTGCCTCCCACTGTTGATTACATACAGTCCAGGCGGGCAGGGTGAAATGTACAGGCCAGTGGCACAGCGTCCTCAGAGCCCCAGCCCTGCAGCTGCTGCCCAGTGTTTTGAGAATAGCTTTTCCCTCCATTGTCCTTAGAGAGAGAGGTCTTGCCAGAGTGGTCTCCATACTATGTTGGTGGAAAGCTGGAAAAAAAGACTCCAGCCGGAAGAGCCATCTGCTAGACTTCCTCATTTGTAGGAACAAGCCTCATCTAAAAATACCCCTGAAGCTTTCAGAATGAGAGCTTTCAGAATGCCCGCAGTCCTTAACGGACGCCCGGCCCGAGTCTGCAGCAGAGAGTGAATCTCAGACTTCCCACGGCTGCTAGAATCCTCATATGACAGCAATATTCAAAGTGTGATTGGGGCCAGTTTTCATTCTCACTGCCCCCGACTTTTGTTCGGTTCACATACATTTGGCCGAGAGCTTTCTGCCACTGGAGCGGAACCTTTGAAAACCCACATAGTGCCAGCGTGCAGTTTCAGACGGGCTCTCTAAATCCCAGCATGCATTCACACCACTGGCTCTTGGGATGGGTCAAATGTACTAGTAAGTTTACCCAAAGGATCTGGAGAAGATCTAAAGGAAAGTTTCAGAGAATCAAATGAATGCTCTGAAAGCACAAACAAGTTTTTAAAAAGTCTATACACGTTTTTTCGATTAAGAAGAAGAAAGGAAAAGACTGGTTTTAAACTCAAACAACCAATAATTGTCTTAATCAAAGACTTGAGAACCTCTTACCATTCTAGACTCGGGCCGTGGTGCCGTCCTCATCAGTGAGGCCTCCCCGGCCTCGTGACCAGCAGGGATAGTGACTTCAGGGTCCCAAGGGGCAGCCCTTGGGTGTGAAGAGCCAGCTTCAGAGGCAGCTGGAATGCTTCTCCAGGCTGCTGTGAATTCACCAGCTCAGAGCTCTCTGTTTCCCTTCAGTTCCTCTCTGACTTTTCTATAAAATGCCACTTCCTGCAAAAGCACAGGAAAACAGAGACGGCTCTGCCTCTCTGACCTGCAGCTTTCAATCTCCAATTGTCTTATTTGGCTCCGTGATTCAAAGCAATTCAAATATGCTCTAGAATACATTAAGTTTCTCTCCATTTATTCTCTACTATTTAGCCACTCACTAAAGTCAAAATCATTAAGCAAATCAAGTTTTCTTGGTGGATAAGAACACCCTGTTTTTAACTTATTACATGCCTGTATTACCTGCAGTGGATCTTCCTCCTTGTCTATCCTCAATACCTTTCCCAGGCTTTTCAGCATTAAGTCTATTTTGTGCCCAGTACTGTTAGGTGTTGGGGATACAATGGTTAACAGAACTGACAAGATCCCTGTGCTTGAACAAACCTACAGACCTAGAAGAGAAATATTTACCAAGCTCCTCTAGTGAGAGACCAATTAACATCTTCTTTTTAATTTTTTTTTTTATTTTTTGAGGCAGTCTCACTCTGTCACCCAGGCTGGAGTACACTGGTGTGATCTCAGCTCACTGCAACCTCTGTCACCCAGGCTGGAGTGCAGTGGCATGATCTTGGTTCACTACAACTTCTGCCTCCCAGGTTCAAGAGATTCTCATGCTTCAGCCTCCCGTGTGGCTGGGACTACAGGTACACGCCACCACACCCGGCTACGTTTTGTATTTTTAATAGAGACAGGGTTTCTCCATGTTGGCTAGGCTGGTCTTGAACTCCTGAGCTGAAGTAATCTACCTGCCTCAGGTTTTCAAAGTGCTGGCATTACAGGCATGAGCCACCGCGCCCGGCAATCCACATCTTCAGAGAATATTTGCAACCTTGGTAAAAGCACCCTGACTCAAAATCTTTGTAAAATACTGTTCTCATAATGATGGACGATCCTCTAAGAGTCATACCTGGCACTCCTATAAGGATTCTCTCTAGCTTGGCCACCATGTTGGATTGACTCAGGTCCTCTGTAGTGACAGAAACACACATCTCAGATTTTCTTTGACAATCTCAATTTCAAATATTCCCCCTATAGTCTATTCATTCAATTGTACGCATTCCAACACATTCCTAGATTTCTGGTTTAGAAAACAAAGTATCACCATTTTGGTTAACATACTGCTACTTCCCCTCCTAAATCCTCTGTTCCAAGCAGGCTCGTCTTGGTCTTTTGATTGTCTCCAAACCACCAAAGTGCTCCTTCTCTTTTAGAGAATCCTAAACGTGGCTCAGAGGAAATGTTCCGCTCTGCCTTTCAAACCATCTCCATCCTCAAGACCCAGCATCAGTTTCACTTACCTACAAATTCCTCCCAAACTATTTCAGTCTTCTCTGACCCTTCTCATCCTTCTGGAACTCACACTGCACTGAGTCTGAATCACATCACTGAGCATTTGGTTATAATCCTGGTTAAATTATTCTAATTGTTTGATGTGAAATAGACTTGTAACCATCCCAAAATTATAAATGGTTTGAGGAGCTGTGTCACAGTTGAGACGTGCTGGAACACAGAGTCATTATTAAATAGTTCTTGATTAAGTTTATCTGCCTCTGTTTTGAGGCTGCGGTGACATCTGGGAGAATGTTTCCTTTAAGAAAGAATTACACTTGCCCAGCAAAACTTGCAAAAGGCAGGAACACAGAGCAACTGATAACCATCAAGAATACTGGATTCAACAGCTGAAACTTTCTATCTACTTGGTTGGTGCAAAAGTAATTGTGTTTTTTGCTATTACTACAAAAAACACACGTTCTAACGTCTTCTGAACTTTCACAAATCTTGTAGTTTTTAAATGCTTTTTTTATCCAGAAGAGAGGATGAGAAAGGCAGATAACTAAGCTGGGGGGGTTGCTATTATTTTTATTATTATTTTCTTTATTTATTTTTGAGACGGAGTCTTGCTCTGTCGCCCAGGCTGGAGTGCAGTGGCATGATCTCAGCTCCACCTCCTGGGTTCACGCCATTCTCCTGCCTCAGCCTCATGAGTAGCTGGGACTACAGGTGCCTGTCACCACGCCCGGCTAATTTTTTGTATTTTTAGTAGAGATGGGGTTTCACCATGTTAGCCAGGATGGTCTCGATCTCCTGACCTCGTGATCCACCTGCTTCAGCCTCCCAAAGTGCTGAGATTACAGGCGTGAGCCACTGTGCCTGGCCAGTTTCTATTATTTTTATCATTGGAGATTTTTGATGAAGATGCTAAAGGAGCTATTTTGCAAATGCCTAAACGCCACCTGAAAAAACGGATAGGGCCAATCTGCTCTGGGGGCATGTTTTCTGCCCGCTGATTTATTAGCATGCATAAAAATAGGAAATCAGTTTCATCTTTGGTCAGATGACCTCTGTGGTCCCCATGGTGCAGGCCTGTTCATTTGTATTTTCAGTTAACGCACTAGTGACTCTTCTGGAGCTCGACAAGTTTAAAAGCCGTTTGTTTCAACTTCACATTCAGTAGAAACCATTTAACACAGGAATAAAGTCATAGTTACATTAAAAGATAGGAAAATACACACACACACACAAACACACACCACACAAACACACATACATGCACACACACACATTTGGGTTACTAGTTGGTTTCAGTCAAGGATAAAAATTCTTAAATTGGTCAGATGAAGTCTGCCCTGACTATATACAGATATACTTGAGGATGAGAGATACAGACATTTTTTAAAGATGACCATTCAGATTTCAGAAAAGCAAGTCTTTTATTTGTGACCCCAGCCTACACAGTTGTGGACTTTTCCAAAGAAGCGCTGGGCTGCCTGCTGCAGGAGTGAGGATGGCAGATGTTTAGGGGTATACAAGTGCGGAGGTTTCAGCTGAGGCTGCAGACAGGGAGATGGAGCTGCTGATGAGCAGGTAAGAGAGTGATGAAGAACTCATAGCTTGGCTTCATCACCCTTGTACAGTACACTTTCATCTCTAAAATGATCACCTAAGAACAACGTGTTCCAACTCATGGCCTGGAAAGTCAAGGAGGAAACTCACATCTGTTCACACAAGAGGAGCAGATGGGAAGAGAAGGAGATGAAAAGAGAAAAAGTGGGAACTAAAGACAGAGTAACTGCAATCCACAAAAGGGCCTCTCCTACCCTTGCCTATAGGCAAGCACAGTGTCCCAAGGCCCTCAGGAGCTACTAGGAAGAACAATGATGCTAGCAGTTGAATAACTTCCTAGATGGATTTCAAAGTCACCAAGGATGGCCAATGGTGTGGTGGTTAAGAGCATGAACACTGCTGCTTCACTGCCTGGGTTCGGGTCCTGACTCACTGCTTACTGGCTGTGTGTTTTGGAAAAGGCCCTTAATCTCTCTCTGTTTCAGCTTCCCATCTATAAAATGTGGATAATGACAATACATACCTCATGTAGTTATGAGAAAGCTTCAATGAGTTCATATTTATAAACTGCTAAAAACAGCACCATGTATATAGAAAGTGCTGGTTAAATGGATGGATGGATGGATGGATGGATGGATGAATAGATCAATGGATGGATAAACAGGCAGACAGAGGACTTCTGCAGTCTCCAGTAAACTGAGTGTATTAGTTTGGTCTCATATTGCTATAAAAAATACCTGGGACCGGGTAATGTATAAAGAAAATAGGTTAATTGGCTCATGGTTCCACAGGCTGTACAGGAAGCATGATGTTGGCTTCTGGGGAGTGAGCACTTCACATGGCAAGAGTAGGAGGAAGAGAGTAAGGGAGGTGCCACACACTCTTTTGAACAACCGGATCTCATGATAACCCTACCATGAGAACAGCACTAAAGGGGGAAATCTGCTCCCATGATCAAATCACCTCCCGCCAGACCCCACCTCCAATACTGGGGGTGATAATTCAACATGAGATTTAGGTGGGGACACACATCCAAACCATATGACTGAATAATATTTTTGCTATCGACAGAAGCAGAAATCTTCAGATAGTCTAGAGGTTCACCCTACCTTGATGTCTCTACTTTTACTACAACATTTAAAAAATCTGCAAGGAAAGATAAATAGAGTGATGCTTTGAGGACATGCATTATTCTAAAATCACAAGAAAGAGTTTATTTGTCCATTGACCAGAACTCATTTTGAATTTGTGTGTTCAAGCACTAGATAATTTATAGTATAGCTCTAGATCCAGGAGTTGACATATTCCTCAGCTAATCAGGTTGTTTAGCTCTATCACTTCCCTTTCAGTATATGAAAATCTAGAAAGAGAACAACCTATTTAATTACATCAGCCTGCCTTCCCCTTGCAAAAAAGAATCTCCCATGAGTATCCTTAGCCTCCTAGAATTTTCCTTTCTCCCTTCACCATCTCCTCATCCCCCAGCACACACCTACCTCTGGTGTTTAGTTAAACAAAAACACTAGTGAGTTGTTACCCACTTGTGAGTCACCGCAGTTCTGGGCCTGATCAATTCCTATTGAAATCCCACCAAGATCTACTGTGCTTGACCAGAATCTTTGTGTTTCTAGACTAACAGTTTTGGTGACCTTGCTTTCAGAATTCTCAGACCCCACTTTTCTTGATTTGGTGAGTATTTCAAATTCACTTTGTTGACCCAGCTTCAGTGTATTTTATACTAGACTTCATTTCTACCCGCCTACCTTGGGAGGTTATTTGGACCAAAGCTCTTAGGATGCGCTACTTTGCCATTCTTCATGCTGGGGCAGACTTTTGCCCAATAAGGACCAGACACCATCACAGGTTCTCTCCACACTCCCTGATCAATTCTTCACTCTCTTATCTGTATCTCAACAGGTCCAGCTCCCAGACTCAGTTGACCTCCCCATTCTGGATATCCCCAAGCATTTTCCATCCTCATTCCCATACCAGGCAGCCCAGTGCTTCTCCAGGAAAGTCCACAACTATGCAGATTGGGGCCACAATTAATTCATACTAGCTCTCAGGGCTCCCTGGTAATGCTTGTACTTGACCCAAATCAGCTGTTCCAAGCATTCGTCACTTTTATTCATCTTCTTAGTCACCATACTCACCTCTCCGGTAAGTCCTCTCTCTATCTCTCCATGACTCACAGTTTCTTTTCCTGTTAGTTCTTAAGTGCAGAGAAGTGAGATGATCATATATCTAATTAATGATACATTTTTAAATTGGTCTGCATTATTTTAGTTTTTCCCTTCATCTCTAGCCCTACTCTAATTACCCACTTTCCCAATATCTCACTTTTAGCTATACACACTACATTTGGTATACCTGTATATTTGTTATATATCTTGAGTAAAGATTTTGCATAAAGATTTTGGACCTGCTTACAAAAAATCCATTTTAGCTTTAAGGGCATACATAAGCTGAAGGTGAAGGGATGGAAGAAGATATTCCATGCAAATAATAACCAAAAGAGAGCAGAGGTGGCAATATTTATATGAGATAAAATAGACTCCAAGTTAAAAATGGTTACAAGAGACAAAGAAGAGGATCATTTAATAATAAAGGGGGTAATTTATCAAGAGGACATAACACTTGTAAATACATATTTACAAACATTATAGTATCTAAATATAAAAGGCAAATATTAATGAACATAAAAGAAGAAATAGATAGCAATATAATTATAGTAGGAGACTTCAACACCTCATTTTCAACAATGTGATAGATCAACCAGACAGAAAATTAATAAAGAAATACTAAACTGGAATTAAACTTTAGACCAAATGGAACTAAAGGGCATATATCGAACTTTGCATATAACAGCAGCATTCTTCTCTAACACACAGGGAACATTTTCTAGGATAGACCATATGTTCAGCCATGAAACAAGTCTTATCAAATTCAGGAAAATTGAAATCATATCTAGTATTGTTTCCAACCACAACAGTGTGAAATTAGAACACAATAACATGAGGAATTTTGCAAAATTCACAGATATGTGTGAATTAAACAACACGCTCCCACAACAACCAGTAGTTAAAGAAAAAAATCACAGAAATTTAAAAATTATCTTGAGAAAAATTACAATAGAAACACAATATATCAAAATGTATAAGATGCAGAAAAAGTAGTTCTAAGAGGAAATTTTATAGCAATAAATGCCTTTGTTAAAAAAGAGAGAAAAGGCCAGGCGTGGTGGCTCACGCCTGTAATCCCAGCACTTTGGGAGGCTGAGGTGGGCGGATCACAAGGTCAGATCGAGACCATCCTGGCTAACATGGTCAAACCCTGTCTCGACTAAAAATACAACAAATTAGCTGGGCATGGTGACAGGCGCCTGTAGTCCCAGCTACTTGGAAGGCTGAGGCAGGAGAATGGCGTGAACCCAGGAGGTGGAGCTTGCAGTGAGCCGAGATTGCACCACTGCACTCCAGCCTGGGAGACAGAGCGAGATTCCGTCTCAAAAAAAAAAAAAGAGAGAGAGAGGGAAAGATCCCAAATTAATAGTGTAACATTATATAACTCAAGGAAGTAGAAAAAGGACAAAACCAGTGTTGTGGCTTATGCCCATAATTCCAGAACTTTGGGAGGCCAAAGCTGAAAGACTGTTTGAGCCTAGGAGTTTGAGTCTGCAGTAAGCTATGATCGATCCACTGCAGTCTAGCCTGAGTGACAGAGTGAGGCTCTGTTTCAAAAGAGAAGAAGGGGAAGAGAAGCAGGAGGAGGAGGGGGAGGGGGAGGGGAAGGGGAGGGGGAGGAGGAGAAGGAGGAGAAGAAGAAGGAAGAAGAAGAAGGAAGGAGAAGAAGGAAGAAGAAGAAGAAGGAAGAAGAAGAAGGAAGAAGAAGAAGGAAGAGAAGGAGAAGGAGAAGAAGAAGAAGAAGAAGAAGAAGAAAGAAGAAGAAGAAGAAGAAGAAGAAGAAGAAGAAGAAGAAGAAGAAGAAGAAGAAGAAGAAGAAGAAGAAGAAGAGGAAGACGACCACCACCACCCATTGCACAAGGAAGGAAATAATAAAGATTAGAACAAAAATAAATAAAATAAAGAATAGAAAAGCCACATAAGGAAAAAAGTCAATAGAACTGAGAATTGCTTCTTTGAATAAAACAGGCAAAATCAACAAACCCCTAGATAGACTAAGAAAATAAGGAGCGAAGACTCAAATAAATAAAATCAGAAATGAAAGTGGCGACATTGTAACAAATGTCTCAGAAATAAAAAAGATCATAAGGGACTATTATGAACAATTATATGCCAACAAATTGGATGACAGAGAGAAAATGGATAAATTCCTAGATTCAATATTGAATCAGGAAGAAATAAAAAGGTTGAACAGAACAATAACAAATAAAGAGATTGAAGAAGTAATTAAAAACCTTCCAACGAAGAAAACCCCAGGACCAGATGGCTTGACAGTTGAATTCTGCCTAACATTCAAAGAACAATTATTACCAATACTTCTTAAATTCTTCCAAAAAAATAAAATAAATAAAGCTAGAGGGAATACTTCTAAACACACTTTATGAGGCCAGCATCACCTTGATACTAAGCTTGACAAAGATATCACAAGAAAAGAAAAAGTACAGGCCAATATTGCTGATGAATAGTAATTCAATTCTCAATAAAGTATTGCAGACTGAATTCAACAATACATTCAAAAGATTATGCAATGTGACCAAGTAGGATTTATCCCTGGCATGCAAGGCTGGTTTGGCATATACAAATAAATCACTGTGATATGTCACATTAACAGAATGAAGGATAAAAACCACACCTAAATTGACACAGAAAAAGCATTTGACAAAGTCCAGCATCTTTTCTTGAAAAAAAAAACTCTTAACAGCTTGGATATAAAAGAAAAGTTCCTCAACATAATAAAGGCCATTTATGAAAAACTCACAGCTAATATAATAAGCAATGGGGAACAACTAAACGTTTTTCCATTAAGATCCAGTAGTAAGGCAAATACACCCACTTCTACCACTTCATATTCATCATTGTATTGGAGGTACTAACAAGAGTAATCAGACAAGAAAAAAAAAAAAAAATAAAAGGCATCCAAATAAAAAAGGAAGAAGTAAAATTATCTCTATTTACAGATGACATAATCTTGTTTGTAGAAAATCCCAAGAATTCCACCAAAAAAAGAACTAAAATGAATTCAGTAAAGTTGCAGGATAGAAGATCTACATACAAAAACCAGTAGCATTTCTACACACAAATAACAATCTAGGTGAAAATTAAAAAATCAATAAAACAATCCAACTTACAATGGCATAAAAAATTAGGAATAAACTTAACCAATGAGGTGAAAGATTTGTATACCGAAAACTATAAAACATTAAATGCAAGAAATTGAAGAAGACATAATTAAATGCAAAGATATACCATGTTCGTGGATCAGAAGAATTAATATTGTTGAAATGTCCACACCACCAAAAGTGATATACAGATTTAATGCAACCTCTATCAAAATTCCAATGGCATTCTTCACAGAAATAGAAAAAACAATCCTAAAATTCATATGGAACCACAAAAAAATCCTTCAAATAGTCAAAGCAGTATTGAGAAAGAAAAAAGAAAAGATGAATTTGGAGCCTTCATACTTCCTGATTTTAAATTACATTACAATGCTATAGTAATCAAAAAGAGTATGGTAGTGGCATAAAACCAGAATCATAGAGCAATGAAACAGAATAGAGAGATCAGAAATTGATCCAGACATATACGGTCAACTAGTTTTTGACAAGAACATCAAAGGGGCACAATGGAAAAAGGATAGTCTCTTTAATAAATGGGTCTGGGAAAACTGTATTTCCACATGAAAAAGAATGAAACTGAACCCTTACCTTATATCATACACAAAAATGAACTCAAAATGGATAAAAGGCCTAAATGTAGGACTTGAAATCATAAAACTACAAGAAAAAAATAGGGGAAAATCTCTTTGACATTGGCCTTGACGATGATTTTTTGAATATCACACCAAAAGCTCAGACTACAAAAGCAAAAATAAATAAATGGAACTATATCAAACTGAAAACCTTCTGCACAGCAAAGGAAACAGTCAACAAAGTGAAAAGGCAACTTAGGAACCGGGAAAAAACGTTTGAAAACCACATATCTGATAAGGGGTTAATGTCTAAAACTTATGAAGAATTCTTACAACTCAACAGCAGAGCAATAAGTAGTCACAAGTGGGAGAACTTCCTCTGCTTTTTCCAATTCAGGACATTCCCTCTTAAAATGACCTGGTCTCCCACATCTGTAACATCTGTCTTGCCCCCTCCCCCCTCTCTTCCAAGCCCAGGGCACTTTTTCTTCTCCTCTTTATTTTCACATCCACAGCCCCTTTGGCACTTACTTTTACCTTCTCCTCTAAAATACTGACTTTGCCTTCTTTCTCTCTGCATTCCTGAATTACCAAACTTTCTCCTCTTGCCTCCTCTAGAAAATCTTATAGGCACGGGTCTAGACTTAGCCCCCTACATCATCTGTCCTGGTGAATTCTGTCAAAAGATTTTCGCTTTCTGCCTTTGCCTTTCTTCATCTCTCCTCACATATACCTTCTGAGCTTCTCCTAACAGTTCCTCTATTGACTTATTCTTCCCATTCTCTAATTTTTGTAACTTCTTAGCAATGTCTGGCCAACTCTTAGTAACCGAGTGCAGTTTTAACATTCCTTGCCCAAGGGGGCTTTCTGGGTCTAAATCTGTATATTTTCTCATTTGTTCTTTTAGTCTATCTAAGAATCTCATAGGTCCTTCATCCTTTCTTGTTGTATGTTAAATGCCTTGGAAAGATTTTGGGTGCTGATTCCCGAATCCCCCTAATTATTATTTCCCTTAAATCTTTCATGTTATCTCAGTGGGTGGCATTATTGTTATCCCACTGTGCATCCTGAGTGGGGAATTTGTAATCTGCTGCCAGAATATTTTGACCTGGAGGATGTTCACATTCCCAAATTGCCATAGCAGCTCTGTGGATTATATTTCCTTCTTCCCCTGAAAAGAAGATACCCAGGATGGACATTGAGCATTTACAAAGTCAATGTCCCCCTCACTGAGGAGCTTCCCTCAAAGGAAAGAACGCTGAAGTTGACTCCTTAGTGGGGGAGGAAAGTGAAGATTCTGAATATCCTTTTTACATTGCTCTATCTCCCACTGAAGTCCTTTCTTTAAAGAAGTATATTTAGAATGCCCAGATTCCTGGAATTCCCAAGAATCTGGGTTATATGGTAGGGGAGAAATAACACGGAAGGGCCTGGAGTGGCAGTCGGGTCTGGGATCAGGTGCGGAAGGGAGTCCAGGGCAGCAGCAGCTGCCCGGGGTGGTGGTGGGTTATTAAGAAACAGGGGAAGGTAGTCCAGAGGGTCCCATTTCTTATCGGATGAAGCAATCTCTTACTCTTTCTTGCTCTCCCGTCCCCCTTCAGCTGTTTTCAGAGGGTAAAAAACAGGTCCTTGCCACCAGCATAGAGCATAATCAATTTCTTCTTGTGATACAGGACTCTTGTCATTAACATACATTATTAAAAGTTGACAGATCCAATCTTCATCTGACCCAAATTTTGGCCAAAAAACTGCTGGCTTGAGGATTGGCTCTTTAGTCCAAATGAAGCAACAACACTTAACCATCTACTGCTTCTTTTTGAATTTAGTTATTTCATTATCTTTCCAATCTTTAACGTAAGCCCTCAAGAACTACCAGGGGGAATCTGATCACTTGCATCTTTCTTCACTCCCGATTTACTAGAAACATTTCCCATATTGAATACTGGGTAGACTCAACTTCTTAATTCTGGAGACTTCTTGTCTATCCTGTTTTTCCCTGGCTTGCTTAAATTCTTAACCTCACACACTAGAGGTTTCATTTTCCCTGGGAAGAATCTTAACTCCTCTTCCCCCACCCCCGGAGGTTTCTTACACTCTTCACTCACTCTGTCCTACCTGACTGCTTCCCTCATGGGAATTTAGGCTCCTCTTAGCATTGGCATGCCAATAGAAACCCCACGGCGGTATCCGTCCTAAACTTATGAGGCAGCCATGGAACCACAGGTAGGACCCACCCACTCCATCCAGCAGGACTTGCCACCATCCACACAAGCAACACCACATGGTTTGTGACAATTCACACACACTTTCAACTTCCAGAATATCTGGACCACCAAGAAAGTACTTTGTCATGCCCTTGTGACGTTTCTTACCTTGTTCTGTGCACAGAGTTTACCTGGTTGCCACAGCAGTGCAAGCCTGTCCATCCTTTCCTGGGTTGCTGAGAGTCTAGGTTTATTCATTACAACAGGTGAGTTCTGATTCCCAACCCCTGAGGTCACCTCAGCAAGGCACTGGGGCACCTCCCCTGGGGGAAAGATCAGAGACCCTGCCCCAGAGGAGAATGGGTGACCCTGGATGAGCCCCCAAACTGTTGGAAATAAATGCTTACTCTTCAGTGCCACAAAGAAGAATCGGCATTCAGACAAAAAGTTTTCTCAGTACTTTCTGCAGAAAGGGTGCTGCCCATCAGCAATCCTGCCACGAGAGCACACTGAACAAAGAGACACAGGAATATTTATCCCTTACATGCAAAGTCTCTATTACTGTGTCCTATCTCCATTGGCTGGAGTTGGACTTCACAGTCTAAGCTTAGCCTGACTGACTAACAATCTAAAACTTTCCTAAATAGGTAAAGACAATGCGGAACAAAGGAAAAGAGGAAGTTGTTTATGTAAAGGCTTATAGAAGCAATAACATTTCCAAATAAGGAAGGGACATAAGCTGTGAGCTGGGACATGCCTGAGCAAGCCAAAACTAATATTGTAGTTAAAGTATAAAGATATATATGTGTTTTTATATATATATACACACACATATATATATAATACGCTTATCCTTTTATACCTAATGACTATATAAGGTTTAACGAAGAGTTATTGCAAAAAGCTAGTCTTTAAGAGAAACTATTAGTTCTAACACTTAGGATTTATTCCTTAATAAAAAGAAAACTTTGAAGAGGAACTTTTTACTTTTCACAACTTTGAAGATTCCAAAAATTTTAGGAGTTGTTTGCCAGGACAGTGGAAGAAGACCAAATATGTATTTCAGAATAGTACAACGGTATATACATACAATGGAATCTCACTCAACTTTTAAAAGCAAGGAAATTCTGACACATGCTACAAGATGGATGAACCTTGAGAACATTATGCTAAGTGAAACAAGCAAGGACAAAAAGACAAGTACTGCATGATTCCATTTATATGAGGTACCTAGAGTAGTCAAATTCAGAGACAGAAAGTAATGGTGGTTCCCAGAGGCAAAGGGAAAGGAGAAATAGGAAGTTGTTTAAAGGTGGAGAGTTTCAGTTTTGCAAAATGAAAAGATATATGGAGACTGATTTAATATACAACAAATGGAAAATACTACTAAACTTTATACTTTAAAATGGTTGTGATGGTGAATTTTATGTTATATGTAACATACATACATATTTTATGCGTATGTTTACTTTTAAAAACTACATAAAAGGTTAAGAATGCAGCTTTACTTAAAAAGAGACATAGCGTTATTTTATGAATCTGTTTATATTTAATTTCTATTAACTATATTGTGCTATAGATTTCATTCTCGCAGTTATTTCAGTCATTACCAGTATGAGGTTCACCCGTGTTTCTGGACATATTTCTAGTTCATTGCTTCTGACTGCTATTAAATAGTTTATTTCATAATCATAACATTTTACTTACCTATTTCTCTAGAGATGAATACCTGGACTTGCTCTAACTCTCTGCTACTATAATGTTGTGACGAACTTCCTTGTTTGTGTCCCCTTACTGACCTGTGTGAATATATACTCAGGAATGAAGGTTGTGGGGACATGATGTAGTCTCATACTTAATTTAATAACTGTTTAATAGCCATTTTCCTGTATTTTTGCTGAAATTTGGTATTATCCCACTTTGTAATTTTCATCAATCTGATTAACATAATGTGCTCTTTTACTGTTAACTTTATGCTTCTCTGATTATTAATGAAGTTAAGTAGCTCTTAAAATTCTTGCCCTGCATTTAGCTTTTCTCTCCTGTTAACCGCCTATCCATGTTTTTTGCCTGTTTTGCTACTAGTTTCCGCATATTGTTCTGCTTGAATTACGAGAGCACCTTACATGTTAATCCTGTCTCAGTCTTTGATACACTGCTTTATTTTCTCACCCATCTATTAACTGCCGATGGCATCCTCCGTTTAACAGAAATCCTTAATTTGATGAAGTCAAAGCCACCATTTTATGGCTTACTCTTCTAGGGTCTTAAAAGTGCTGTGAATGTTTTTAAATTTGTTCTTTGGTCTTATTTTTCTTATTTGGATCATTATTCCATCTGCAGTCCACTTTTACTACACTATAAGACACTGTATGGTAGGATTTCAATTTTGGTTTTTTTTAGTTTTGTTTTCCCCATATGGTCAACCAGTGTGTCAAAATCATCTCATAAGCAATCTGTACTTTTCCTACCAATATATGGTCACAGCTCCACCTGCAACAAGTCTTCAATATTTAGCGATCAAATGAATGTCAAGATGGAATCTCAGACCCTGAACTGTAAGGATCTTGTCTATTCTGCATGCAAAGTACTTCTTATATTTCTCAGGTTTCTGCTTTTTGTAGGAAACACAGACAAGCATCAAGAGTGTTTGATATCTTCACATCTTGCAGATGACATGAATATAGAGAAGATATTCTGAAAGATTTAAAGAAAGGATACCAAGGAAATATGACAGATCAACAAATATCTCTGTCCTGGCTTACTTCTATTTTCTCTTAGGGAGACATGATCTGTTTTCAATCAAGCATCTCTATAAAAACGATGGTCTATCTTTTCACCAGTGGAGAAGATTCAGAAAAACTAGAAGTAGCCTATGTTATGAAAACAATAGTTTTGTTTTCATTTTCCCAATTTAAATTTATGTTACATCACTGAATTTTCATTGTTAAACTATCCCTCCCAAAGATTCTGACACAGCTCCCGCATCTGCCACCTCACTCCTCAATCCTGGACACTGAAAATCAATACAAATCAATGAAAATCAACACACTGGGCACGGTGGCTCACACCTGTAATCCCAACACTCTGGGAGGCCGAAGCAGATGGATCACCTGAGGTCAGGAGTTCGAGACCACCTGACCAACATGGAGAAACCCCGTCTCTACTGAAAACACAAAAAATTAGCCCGGCATGGTGGCAGGTGCCTGTAATCCCAGCTACTTGGCAGGCTGAGGCAGGAGAATCACTTGAACCCAGGAGTTTGAGGTTGTGGTGAGCAGAGATCATGCCACTGCACTCCAGCCTGGGCAATAATGGTGAAACTCCATCTCAACAATAAATAAATAAATAAATAAATAAATAAACAAATAATGCAACAAGTCAAAGAGAATAAGGCTAAGCGGGCTGGGTGCAGTGGCTCACACCCGTAATCCCAGCACTTTGGGAGGCCAAGGAGGGCGGATCACCTGAGGTCAGGAGTTTGAGATCAGCCTGGTCAATGTGGTGAAACCCTATATATAAATATACACACACACACATATATATACAAAAATTAGCTGGACATGGCATGCCCCCTGTAATCCCAGTTACCTGGGAGGCTGAGGCAGGAGAATCTCTTGAACCCAAGAGGCAGAGGTTGCAGTGAGCTGAGATCACGCCACTGCACTCCAGCCTGGGCAACAGAATGAGACCCTGTCTCAAAACAAACAAACAAACAAACAAACAAACAAACAAACAAACAAAATAAGGCTAAGTGAAAACACATTGCTTAATAAGATTTAAGGACAGAAACAGCAAATTGAAGGTCTATAAGGGAAAATAATCCTTTAAATAATGGGTAATAAACTTAATAGTAACTGTTACTTACTAAAATGCAGAGTTCCAAAAATGGTTAAAAGTCATGGGGCGTTCATAGTCACTCACTAAGAGGAAACAAGACATTTTGGCATTTCAGTCTAAAGTCAGAGTCTGTATTCAAAGTGAATGGCCATCATCTGCCAAACAGGAGTGGCACAGTGTCCCCGCATCACCCAAAGGTATAGGAATTCTTTTTTTTTTTTGAGACGGAGTTTCGCTCTTATTGCCCAGGCTGGAGTGCAACTGGCATGATCTCGGCTCACTGCAACCTCCGACTCCCGGGTTCAAGTGATTCTCCTGCCTCAGCCTCCTGAGTAGCTGGGACTACAGGCACCTGGCACAATGTCCAGCTAATTTTTGTATTTTTAGTAGAGACAGGGTTTCACCATGTTGGCCAGGCTGGTCTTGAACTCCTGACCTCAGATGATCCTCCTGCCTTGGTCTTCTAAAGTGCTGGGATTACAGACGAAAGCCACTGAGCCCGGCTGGGAATTCTTAAACTCTTGAATTACTAGCAAAAATGGCTATCAACCACTGGAGATTTTGCATTTTATTTTTATCTTTTTTTTTTTTTTTGAGACAAGATCTGATCTTGTCACCCAGGATGGAGTGCAGTGGTGTGATCATGGCTGACTGCAGCCTTGACCTCCTGACTCAAGCAATTCTCCCACCTCAGCCTTCCAAGTAGCTGTGACCACAGGTATGTGCCACCATGCCCTACTCATTTTTGTATTTTGTTTTAGAGGTAGTGTCTCACTATGTTGCCCAGGCTGGTCTTGATCTCCTGGGTGCAAGTGATTCTCCTGTTTCCCTAAATGGCTAGGATTATAGGTATGAGCCACCGTGCCCAGTCACATTATGCATTTTAGAAGATAAATTTTAAGTTTTATGGTGGAATCAGCAAATATCCAGCACATGACATGTATCTGCACCCCCACCTCCCTACAACCTGCAGACACCACAAATAGATCATGGCCAGCTTTCCTGATGCATGGACTCCAAATGATCAGAATTGGCATGGAGGATGCAATCAAGTGTCCTCATGGTTCAAGAATATGCAGTCGTAAAATCTTACCATCCTTTTGAGCTGTACGTATTACAAGAATTACAGGTGGATCACCTGAGGTCAGGAGTTCAAGACCAGTCTGGCCAACATGGTGAACCCCATCTCTACTAATAATACAAAAATCAGCCAGGCGTGGTGGCAGTCGCCTGTAATCCCAGCTACTCGTGAGGCCGAGGCAGGGGAATTACTCGAACCTGGGAGGCGGAGGTTGCAGTGGGCTGAGGTCACGCCACTGCCCTCCAGCCTGGGTGAAAGGAGCAAGACTCCATCTCAAAAAAAAAAAAAAAAAAAAAAAAACAGAACTATGTTAAGTGATGCCACCACTCTGAATGCTTTTAAAATTAGACTCTCCCTCCTTTCTTCTTGACCTTCAAGGTCATAAGGTCATATTACTTACTACTATGTCAATTTATCTCAACTGTTCTTGTATGTATCTAGTGGGGTTTTTTTGTTTGTTTGTTTTGAGATGGAGTCTCGCTCTGTCGCCCAGGCTGGAGTGCAGTGGCGCCATCTCAGCTCACTGCAACCTCCGCCTCCTGAGTTCAACCGATTCTCCTGCCTCAGCCTCCCAAGTAGCTGGGACTACAGGTGCCCGCCACCAGGCCCAGCTAATTTTTTTGTATTTTTAGTAGAGACGGGGTCTCACCATGTTAGCCAGGATGGTCTCGATCTCCTGACCTTGTGACCCACCTGCCTCAGCCTCCCAAAATGCTGGGATTACAGGCGTGCACCATCGCGCCTGGCTATATCTAGTGTTTTTTAGTTTCATTAATTTTGACTGCCATGTGGAGCTCACAAAGAGCAGAAGCTATTCTGAAAAGCTTTCTACAACTCAGGAACATCAAGTAAGATCACCACCAGCTATGTGTTTAGGTTTTAGACTTTAGAAAACTTTTCATAGCACACGTATAAATTGCTATGAAATGGCTAAAAGCCAAACTACTGGGAAGTTGGGGGGAACATTTAACCGTGATAGGTACTACTGGAGAGAAAATACCTGAGAATAAAAATTTGTAAAGTAGCCTTTGGCCTGGAAGCTCCCCTCTTCATCCAACAAAGAACAGCTGTTTATATAAGTCTGCCTGTCACAGAAGCACAGAGAAGAAGCCGTCCGGTGCATCAGACTGAAGCTAATTAAAGCAGGGAATTTTACAGAGTAGTATGGGAACAGTAAAAACACTCCTAACGCCCAACATTTTTAGGGCTCTGCCCAAAAGTCAATAGAAAGAAATAATGAGCAATGCAAGCACAGAGGATGCAGACCCTGATCTTTAAACTCTGAAACTTATTACTGCAGAAAGGGACACAGGGTATTCTTTGTAGTTGGTCTATCAACGCTGATAGAAGGAAATGTAAGATCTTTAATGAGGACATTAACAATCCCAAAACAACAACAAAAAATTCCTTGTGCCACTAACAGAGAAAATTTCCTACCAACTGGTGAGTTTCACAACCAATTATGCAGATCAAATGTAGGCTGGCCATTCTAGGAACAAAGTCCCTCCGACAACGTGAAGGATAGAGGGGGACTGACCACACTGCCTAAGCTTGTATTTTGCAATGCACCTGAGAAAGCATGGAAAATCTACTCTCAGAGAAGGAAAACCACACCCTAGAATTCCTTGTAATTCTCTGGTGGAAAAAAAGGTGTTTAGATGATTACTACCTGAGAACATTATTTTGGCAAGAGAATGCTGGCTCTACACACCTGCTCAGGTTGGGAAAAAAAAAAAAAAAAAAGCAGGGTAATAGAGACCAGCAGCAAGAGTGAAATGTATAATCATTGGAGAGCAATTAATCCATGAAAGGATGCATTGTGCTCACATGGTGTTTGCCCACCTTGAATCATTAATAATTATTAACCTTAGCCTCTTAGCCTCTTTAACTCAAGGTGGTAATGTTCTATTGAGTGAGAATAGTTGCAGAATTACGATGGGTCCCCAGTGAAATATCAGGCCAGGAACTACTACATTTGTAGTTCACTCTGGCTTGCTTTATTTTTTTAGAAAAATCAGTAATTCGCCATTGAATATCTACTACATATTCAACTCTGTGCTAAGGTATGCTATGGAGAAGTCAAGGAAGAATGTATGAGACACATCCCTGCACTCCCAGGAGTTTATAATTTCTGAGGAGATGCAAACGTGGACCCATTTTAATGTAATAAAAGATACACTGTGTTAACAGCCAAACCAGACGCCTGAACAGAGTACATGGGCAACCTGGAAATCTGGTTTTAGGATACACTGCATTCAAAGCAGTTTGCTTTTTTCTTCAACATTTCTTGAGCACCTGTTATGTGCAAAGCAAGGAGTCAGGTGCCTTTCTGGAAAATGAAATAAACATGGCATTGTCTCTGTCTACAACTGTCCATTTAACAAACATTTCTTGAGCGTCTACTACATGCGATGCTTTGAGTTCCACCTTAGGAGTTGCAGATGGTTAAGCAAGCTCTTTACCTTCAAAGTGTATCTGGCCTATTTTGTAAAAAATAAAAGGTTTTTTTTTGGTTTGTTTGTTTGTTTTTTACAAGCTTGTACTAATCCTGATCTTGGATCAAGTTGAAACAAACACAGTTAAGGGAGAGGACTACGAGGCACTCCGGGACACAGAGCTGAGCTTACATTTGTGTTCCCTAAACAGAACAGAGGATGTGGTGAGAATCCAGGTCCTAGAAGAACCTGTCTCAACAAAGGGAATCAAAGCAGGGGTCGAGCTTTGACAGTCATATTGCACAGCTGCTGATTTAATTCTTACCAACTCAATCCTGAGGATCGTTAAGGAACAGAACCCCAGTAACTGGCTTTTTAGCGCCTTGCACAGAGCCTAATCAAAAGTAGACAATTAATAGATAGCTGATAAATTAAATAAAGAATCTCTCATTGCCAGCCTTAGTCAAGAATGTATGCTCAAAATTAGACAGAAAGTCTTATATGTTGAATACATATCACTGTCAAATCAGTAATTTTTAAAGAAATTGTAGAACAAGACTCTAGGAATCAATTTCAATGGTCCCTGCTTACAGTATCATTAGATGTCTTGTGTTTCCAAGTTCTATCCCCATACTTATGGGAACAGGCCAACTATGAATTTGCCCCTGGCATGGGACAAAATATAAACATGCATTGTTGGTATATATGCTTTGTTCTGTTTGCCATACTCTGTGTATCTGTGGGGGCTACTGAAATACGGCCAGTATTTATTCTCCCCTGACCAACTTGACCTCCAGCCTACTTATTTAAGTTTTGTCAAAAAGGCTAGACACAGTCCATGAAGATTCTCTAAATACAGTGCTTCCTAATACAAACTGTGATTTTCAAAATGCCACCCAGAAAAGGCAGTTATGCCTCAAGAGTATGGGACTTCCTAGTAAAACATGGCCACCCAACTGTCATCCATTATAGTAGAAAGGGTCTGTAGAAGAAAACATTGGAAGCTCTAATCAGATTGGATGTGGAGACTAGAGACAAACACCCATCTCACTCATCCTACGTCCATCCTCCTGGTTCGTACCCAGAGACCATGTGTCCGGAGGGACCACACAGTGAAGTCATGTCAGTTCCTCTGGTTAGTGATGCGGCCATCTCTGTGGATAGAAACGAACTCCACTCATGACACTGTCACTACCTGTCTACTGAGAAGCAGCTCAGGAGGAGAATTAAGAGCACAAGACCAGGCGCACAAGACCAGGCACGGTGGCTCACACCTGTAATCCCAGCACTTTGGGAGGCCAAGGCAAGTGGATCACTTGAAGTCAGGAGTTCGAGATCAGCCTGGGCAACATGGTGAAACCCCATCTCTACTAAAATACAAAAATTAGCCATGCGTGGTGGCGTGCCTATAATCCCAGCTACTTGGGAGGCTGAAGCAGGCAAATAACTTGAACCCAGGAGGTGGAGGTTGCAGTAAGGCAAGGTACCACCACTGCCCTCTAGCCTGAGCAACAGAGATTCTGTCTAAAAAAAAAAAAAAGTGAAGTGAGCAAAAGCCCAAGAATAGATTTCACCTCTACTCCCCAGCAGCCCCACAGAAGAAGGGGTGAATTTAGCAAGTAGTCGGTTAAAATTCAAATTGGCATGAGTGATAATTGTAAAACAAAGACATCAGCTGGGCATGGTCACTCATGCCTGTAATCCTAACACTTTGGGAGGCTGAGGCAGGTGGATCATTTGAGCCCAGGAGTTTAAGACCAGCCTGGGAAACATGGTGAAAACCCGTCTCTACAAAAATATAAAAATTAGTGGGGCATGGTGGCATGCACTGGTAGTCCCAGCTAGTCAGGAGGCTGGGGTGAGAGGATCACCTGAGTCTGGCAAGAGGAGTCTGCAGTGAGATGGCACCACTGCACTCCAGCCTGGGCAGCACAGTGAGACTCTGTCTCAAAACAAAACAACACACAAAAAACAAAGACATGGCCCACTTTCTTGGGGAAACTTTTCTTTTGATTAGTCTCACCTGGGGCCAGACCATTTAGACACTGAAACCACATAAATCTGTCTTATTTCTTAGTCACCTGTCACCCTCAATTCCACCTGGGCTCAGGCCTCTTCTCCTAATTTGAGGTTTCTTTGTGAAACGCTTGTCTGCACTAACCAGATGATTGTCTTTCAACTGACCTGGTCACCCAAAAGTCGTTAAGTCATTTAAAACTGGGTTTGCATCTGTGAAAAAGCAAAAGGCAGAAAGCAAGTTGGTTCTTTCTCATCTTAATTGTTTCCCCAGCTCTGCTGTTCTTGTTAATGTTGGCCAGGCTGGTCTCGAACTCCTTACCCCAAGTGATCCACCTGCCTTGGCCTCCCTAAGTGCTGAGATTATAGGCGTGAGCCACCATGCCTGACCGAATAGCCATTAAGTCATAGCATGGCATTTAAACTAAGAGTCCACCTTTCTTTCCTGAAGTATTTTTGTTTCCTAACCAGCAGTACTTGTTGATCCTCATCTTATAATTCTGCCTTATACTGGGACAGGGGTGACCCAGAGACTCTGAGATCCATCATTCTCAGTAAGTGTGACTTTGCGGGTATAAAATCTTGCTTTGACAGCAAGAGGAAGGAAATATCCAGGCCTTGCCATACCTGCCTGGGGAGGAGGGTCGGGCACGCACTTAAAGTCCTCCAAAGAAGAACTGTTCTGTGCATAAAATGAGCATGGAGAGCCTTTGTCCTGCAGGACACTCCAGCAAGAGGTTTCTCAGGAACACGAATGGGAGTTTACAGAGGACAGTATCTCAAAAAGACAGATGAGCTACTGCCAAACATTCAAAACAGGACTCCAGGAAAGCCAAGTCATTCTTAACATCTATTTTTTTTCCTCCAGGTCAGAACCAGTTTTGCAAAATAGGGCGATAAACAGAACAACAGGCAAAAGAGAAAATCATTCCCTGTTCTTCCATAATGGCCTGAGGAAGCCGACAATCTGTCTCTCTCACACCATGTAAGTGGAAAGGAACAGTTTCCCATATGGAGCAACCCCTTTTCCAGAGGTTTAAGCATAGGTAACGCACATAATGAAGCTGATCATTAGAAATAGGATCTATTTCACAAATGGACCCATGTGAAGAAATCAAGTTGACCTTGTATATTGCCTGAAGACCTTCCACGTTTTTCTATTTTGGAAAACTGACATCAGCCTGCCATAATTACCAGTGTGTACTGGAATCGGTGCCGGATCAACTGTTGGCTGCATTCTCACTGACACTCTGATTTGCCAACACCCTGACCTACTAGGTTGGAAGACTCTGGGGTTCCTGGCACTATCCCCAGGGGAGGTACTGAGTTCCAGAATTAAAAGTCAGCATATGTTCCCAAGCCTGCGCTCTTATCTTCTCACAGGGAGATTCCAAAGATAATGTCAGTAATGCTGGAGAAATGAAAATGCTTCCCCAAATGAAAATATATTCTAGCTTATTTTAAATAATATAAGATGCTGTTCTTTTTCTGTATTCTCTTAAGATAATTTTATTTTCTAGATTTTTTTTTTTTTTTTTTTTGAGACAGGGCCTTCCTTTGCTGCTCAGGCTGGAGTACAGCGGCACAATCACAGCTCACTGCAAGCTCTGCTTCCTGGGCTCAAGCCATCCTCCCACCTCAGCCCCCAGAGAAGCTGGGATGACAGGTGTGTGCCACCATTCCTGGCTAATTTTCGTATCTTTTTTGGTGGAGACTGTATTTCACCATGTTGCCCAGGTTGGTCTCGAACTCCTGGGCTCAAGTGGTCCACCCGCCTTGGCCTCCCAAAGTGCTATGATTATAGGCAAGAGCCACTAACTCCAGCCCTTCTTTTTATTTCTTTTTTCTCCTCTAACTTGTTTATTTTTTATGAGCTGAAATCTTGAACCTCCAAGATTCCCACCGAGCTTGAGTTATATGTAATCTAAGGGTTTTATCATAACAAACTGGGCAGAAAAAACTCTGATCTCAACCCAGATGCTAATTAAAACCCTACCTGAGTCCTGTTGCTACGGTTACTGGGATTTCTCCAAGCCCTGAGATTCTTAAAGGAGTAAATTTTAGTTACTTCTCCAAGGCTTAGGGTGGAGTTCCTGGGATTGAGCCATGCTAGTTCCTATAGAGTGTGGGTGTCATTGTGCAATCAACAGCCCGGGTGGCTTTTGGCTACATCATAAGTAACCTTTGCATTGGATTCCATTGTTTGTCTCATTAGAGGCTTTCAATAGCAGGGTGTTATCAAAGTACTATTATCATCTCATTTTAGAGAAGAGACTCCAGACTCTCAGTTTAGAGACCGACTCTTCTAGAGTAGAGACTGGAAACGCAGTCACAGTGGGTGGCTTATACAAGGTCTCTCCATGTGTAAGTGACAGAGAGGGAATAGGAACTTGGTCTAGTGCCAATACCTGTGCTTTCCACTAATTTACCCAGGACTGAGGCAGGCAGATACAATTTAGACATTTTACTCTCATGCCCTGCTCAATTTCCATGCTCCTTGATGTCCTCTGGGTTCAGGAGGAGCGTAGACTTAGAATTCTTGCGGGTACGGCAGGAACCTTAGGCTGGTTACTCTAGCTCTCCATCTCTGCTTTGTCATCTGTAAATTGGGGCTGGCAATTCCTACCTGTTAGGGCTGTTCTAAGGATGAAATGAGTTGTTATGTCTAACTCTTTTAAATCCATGCCTGGCCCATAGTGAGTGCCATATAAACGGAAGCTCATCTTAGCTGCTGAATCCCTCATTCATTCGGGGAGTTCACGCGGCTGCCAGAGAGTCTGCAATCACCTCAGGATCTGGAAGACGTCTGTTCTGAATGGTGGGCAGCCAATGCAATTCCAGAACAAAGTAGTGGTCATGAGAAAAAAACCCACGTTAGATCACATCAGTGCCTGAGACTCCTTGATGTTCAAAGTCAAGTGTCCTGACTGCTTCTCTCTGTGGTCAATTTCCTTGTTTCTGACATCAGCCCAGAGGCACATCAGCTGCAACAGAACCACTGGAAATGACATGACTCAAGCGAGTCTGTTCAGAAAGGCTGTAATTTTTTGAAAAACAGTAGGTTTCTCCTTTTCCTAACAGGAATCAGTTTTGTTCTAATCGAAAGAAATTTTTTTTCCCACAGCATTTAAGTCCCATCCACAGCTCAATAGCTTTAAAAAAAAAGACGATTTATTTTTCTTGAGCCTTTAAAAGGCACTTTAAACTGGTAAGAGATAGCAGGGAAGCAGTAGAGAAAACTGAGTGTCAGCATGCTAACACGAAACTACATTTTTTTTCTTTAAAAACCCACGTCTGAGGGTTCCTAACCACGTGTAAAGCTTCCTATTTTCTGCTTTTGGCCCCAAGACCTAATCACCATTGTGGTAACAGTTTATTGGACATACATTTATTTGGCATTAACTGTTTGCTGCCCCAAATCTTTTTTTTTTTTTTTTTTTGAGATGAAGTCTCGCTCTGTCGCCCAGGCTGGAGTGTAGTGGTGGGATCTCTGATCACTACAAGTTCTGCCTCCCAGGTTCACACCATTCTCCTGCCTCAGCCTCCTGAGTAGCTGGGACTATAGGCGCCCGCCACCGCGCCCGGCTAATTTTCTTTGTATTTTAAGTAGAGACAAGGTTTCACCGTGTTAGCCAGGATGGTCTCGATCTCCTGACATTGTGATTCGCCTGCCTTGGCCTCCCAAAGTGCTGGGATTACAGGCGTGAGCCACCGTGCCCGGCCTTCCCTCCCCAAATCTTTAAAACAATTTTTTTTAACTTTAACTTTAAAATTTGTATTACTTAAAGAAAATAGAGACGGGATCTCACTATGTTACCTAGGCTGGTCTCAAACTCCTGGGCTCAAGTAATCCTCCCACTTTGGCCTCCCAAAGTGTCAGGATTACAGACATGAGCCATCATACCCAGCCCTCCCTAAATCTTATAGGGTTTTCCTTTCGCGCTTTTGCATGTTTAAATTAAATGAAAATATTCAGGACTTCCTGGGAAAAAAGCCTACTGAAGACACTTCAGAGAACTGGGCAGTAAAAAGAGGACCAGACTATAAAAATGCAGGCACCAAACAAATGGCAACCGCTTGGTGGTGCTTCTTGGAAAGACTGATTTCAAATCACCAATCTCAAGCAGGGCCCCACATGTAGGTTTTTTTGCTGGATACAAAGAGGGCCACAACTCCTGCTCTCCGAGGGCTGCACTGGGACCCTGGGGAAATTTACATGAATGAGCCCTTTGCCCTGCAGAGAGAGTCCCAGGCAGAAAATGGTACTCACCTCGACTTTGGAGGCGGAGGAGGAGGTGAGAATGTCTCAATCCCACTTCTGTCCTTGGGGAACTCAAAGGCAAAAGAGGCCGATTTGCTCATCCCAGTCCCAACTTTGCTGTTCTGCCCGGAGGAGCCATCTGTGGGGTGGAGACGATGCCAGGTGGTGGAGTTGGAATGGTCCGTGGGGCCATTTTTGGTCTCTCTTCCCCAGCTGTGACTCAGCAATTCCTGCTCCACCTCCTCTTCCTCCTCTATCCGGCACTGACGACTCCAGGTGCCTGCCTGGAACCTGGGCCGCCTCTGGTCCAAGGCTGAGGAGGTCACAGGCTGGGGACACCTGGATGGGTCACTGAGAGTGACACCGTTGGTCCGGCAGGGAGGAACGGGGTCAGCAGGGCCTCGGGGAGGAGGCTGGGGCCCAATGCCACTGCTGCCAGAGCTCCCATCACTGAGGTCGGCCAGCGGCGATACTGGGGGCCCTCCGGCAGATGGTGACACCGGGGACCCTCCAGGGCTGCTCTTGGACAACTTGGGGGGAATGGCGGGCCTCTCCGTAGGCTTGCTCTCGTTGGCACTGTGAGCATGGCTTTCCCTGGAGCTCAGCCCCTGCCTAGCCAAAGTCTCCTCTTCACCCACCTCGGAGTTCTGGCTCACAGGCCCTCGGGGCCACTGCACCCCCACTGCAGAGTCAGGGCTGCTCAGGTAGATCGTCCGATGGTCCTCTTCTGGGTGGGCCGCCATGACTGTGATGGTGGCTGCCACCTGGGGAGTTGGGTCTGGGCTGTCCTGGCCCCAGCCAGATGCTGTTTTCTGGGCCCAGGCATTACCTGTCCATACCTGGCCCTGGCCCTGGCCTTGACCCTGACCTTGGCCCTGGGCAGCTGCTGCATGTTCTGTCTTGGCCTGTGGCTTGGAAGGCACCGGAGCTGCCTTCTTCCTCTTGGTACTCTCAGCATAGATGGGTTCAGGCTGTGTAGCCTCCCTGGGGTGGGCTGGGGGCTGCGGCTCCCCCTTCAGCCCAAGGCATCTGCTAGAGGCCACCCCTGGGCAGCCAAGGTCCTGCTGCTTCTCTGGGGCAGGTTCCTTCATGAGGGAGCAGTAATCACTCTCGAAATGGGGTACGAAGGGGTTGCTGGCGCCGCTGCCGCTGCCACAAGAGAGGCCGTCAGAAGAAGTGGCAGCCTCCGAGGTGACGGACGCTTTCTTGGGGCCCAGGCAGGATGGGTGGGCAGTGGGGCCCTGGCTACAGCTCTCCTTGGGGAAGCTCAGGCCCCACTTCTCCTGTTCTGTGGGCCCTGCACACTTCCCCTGCTCCCAGCACGTGGGTGAGCCGTCCCTGCCACTATGCCTGCCCCGGGAGCCGGCAGCCTGGGAGGCAGCCTTGGCAACAGGGCTCCCAGGGCAGCAATCCAGGATGGAGCAGTACTCTCCACCCTCGCTGTCCCCGGAGGGCGAGCACCTTTGATCACTGTCATCCTCCGAGGGCAGGGATTCCCGCAGGGGCCCAGGACCCTGGTGACAGCCAGATGTGGTCCCAGCAAAGGCAGCCAGTTTCTGGCGGAAGCTCTCCTGGGTGGAGGGCCGGTCTTGGTAAGGACATGAGGGTTTTTCTTTGTGCCCAGCCTTCTCGTCAGGGAAGCTCACTGGGTGGAAAGCAATGTTCCTCTCGCCGCGGGGCTCAAGGTTGTGCAGGCCAACCATGGTGTAAGCTGGGGGACAGCGAGGGGAGTTGCCATCGGGGGAGGCAGAGGGACCAGCAGGCTTCTGTACACCTCGGAAGCTGCCCAGGTAGACGATGGGGGCATCCTCCTGCTTTGGGAGGGGGAGCTTGCCAGGCGCTCGTCTCCAGATGACCTACACACAAGCCCAACGCAAAAAGACTTACATTAGACCTTGTCATAGAAAAAAGAGAGAGAGGAAAAGTTAGAGGGAAGGGCAATGATACTGTAGATTGTCTTCTGTAGTGCAGTGCAGGGGCGCTGCGGCCGGGGACTCAGTGCACACCCACCTTCTGATCTCCCCACGGCCCTGTGATCATTGCTGGGGCACCCGCTGAGCCATTTGTCTTCCCAGACACTGAGCTGTGCTTCCCACCCATGGATTGTAATGCTTTTGGCTTAAGTCTGTGAAGTAGGAAAAGAAAAATATAACTCTGAAAAAGAGCACTTTGCCTTCTTCCTCCCTTGCAACTTCTCACTGGGTGACTGGAAAATGGAGCTTGGGTGAGAGACGTTGTTCCACAGGATTGGAAAATGGAGCTTGGGGTTTTGTTTAATTTTTGCTTTGAGTTTGTGAGTTTTTTGATAACCCAATCACAGTGCATGCCTGAAGAAATCGAAGTCATTAAGTGTTTTTAAAACACACGGAACACACTGGAGCCAGGCGCCGTGGCTCACACCTGTAATCCCAGCACTACGGGAGGCTGAAGAGGGCAGATTGCTTGAGCTCAGGAGTTCAAGACGAGCCTGGGCAACATGGCAAAATCCCATCTCTACAAAAAAAATACAAAAACTTGCTGGGCGTGGTGGTGTGTGCCTGTAGTCCCAGCTACTTTGGAGGCTGAGGCGGAAGGATGGCTTGAGCCCAGGAGGTGGAGGTTGCAGTGACCCAAATCACGCCACCACATTCCAGCCTGGGCAACAGAGCCAGACTCTGTCTCAAAAAAAAAAAAAAAAAAAGGAAAAAAGAAACACATTGGAGGTGTGTGTGTGTGCAGAACAGGAGAGTGAGGGGTGATTTCTGAACCGGATCCGGGTGAGGGGTGGCTTCTGAACTGGATCTGGGCTTCCTCGCTTCTTTCTGTGCTTTGCTTCCAACTATGCCAGAGGTCCCCTTTCTCCCACCTACAGCAGTGACCTCAGCCTGAGCCTGTGCGAGTGGTGGGACTTGTTGGGCTATGAGACAAAGATGTGGACTGGTCAATACCACCGCTGAAGTCACCTTTTTCCTTCTCCTTCTGTCTAAAGTCCTCCCTTACCCCCACTTTTAGAAGCAGCCTCAAAGCAGGGCCTGCCTCTGGCTTCTTTCCCAGCTGGTTCTGAGCTTAAAGAGTCCTTGGCTTCGGTTGGTGAAGGTTGAAGGTATTGAGAATGGCCTGGAGAACGGGTGTAATCAGTTGAGGAAAAAACAGAGCAGCCCGGAAGGGGACATCGAGTTCAATGCAACCAAAGGAAATGCCTTTCCTTAATGAAGCCTCTAATGGTTTAGAATTGACGTTAGCTTTCACATATACTCACACGGCCTTCCTGACCTACTCACCATATTGGTCAAGAAAACTAGAACAGGTAAAGAGACCAAACAGGTAGCAAGCAATTCCTAGAACATGTCTTAGCCACATAGCTTCCTAAATGTGTCTAAAGACAGCAGATGCCAGCAGCCCTGGCTTATGTGCCCTCTGACTTTGTAAAGGTTACCTGTGGAGTGAGCAGAATGGTCTGGCCTCTAGGGTGTAACTGTTTTTAGTGACCCTAGGAAAAAAACTGGTAAAATCCAAGCTTCAAAATGGGAAACAGGAGTACTGGCTGGGTATTAGATAATAAAAGAATTACTGCTAATATTTGGAAGTGTAGGGCCAGGTATGGTGGCTTACGCCTACAATCCCAGCACTATGGTAGGCTGAGGCAGATGGATTACTTGAGCCTAGGAGTTCGAGACCAGGAATTTAAGACCAGCCTGGGCAACATAGCAAGATCCGATCTCCACCAAAAAAAAAAAGTAGCCAAGCATGGTGGCATGCACCTCTAGTCTCAGCTTCCTAGGAGGCTGAGGCAGGAGGATCACTTGAGCCTGGGAGGTGGAGATTGCAGTGACCCAAGATCTCAATGCTGCACTTCAGCCTGAGTAACAGTGAGACTGTCTCAAAAAAATAATAATAATAAAATAAAAATTAAAAACTAAAAAAAACAGGCCAGGTGTGGCAGCTCACGCCTGTAATCGCAACACTTTGGGAGTCCGAGGTGGGTGGATCACTTGAGGTCAGGAGTTAGACACCAGTCTAACCAACTAACCAACATGGTGAAACCTCGTTTCTACTAAAAATACAAAAATCAGTTGGGCATGGAGGTATGCGCCCATAGCCCCAGTTGCTTGGGAGGGTGAGGCAGGAGAATCGCTTGAACCCTAGAGGTGGAAGGTGCAGTGAGCTGAGATCACATCACTGCATTCCAACCTGGGTGACAGAAAAAAAAATTAGTGGTGGCTCACGTCTATAATCACAGCACTTTGGGAGGCCAAGGTGGGCAGATCACAAGGTCAAGAGATCGAGGCCAACATGGTGAAACCTATCTCTACTAAAAACACAAAAATTAGCAGGGCATGGTGGCAGGCACCTGTAATCCCAGCTACTCCGGAGGCTGAGGCAGGAGAATGGCTTGAACTAGGGAGTCGGAAGTTGCGGTGAGCAGAGATCGTGCCACTACACTCCAGCCTGGGTGACAGAGCAAGACTCCATCTCAAAAAAAAAAAAAAAAAATTCAGTGTGATGATGGTATTGTGGTTACGCTTTTCATAAAGACTTTATCTTTGAAAGGTATGTATTGAAATGATGTGATATCTGGGGTTTGTTTAAAATCACAAGGAAGAGGGATCAGTGCGGGGGAGGTGAAATGAGATTGGTCATGAGTTGATGGTTGCTGAGGTTCATATTGAAGGGTATTGAGTGCATGTGATTCACTTTGCAATTACTGCTACTTGTGTACATATTTAAAATGATCAATTAAGAAAATTTAAAACTTTTTTAAAAAGCTTCATTTTTTGTCTACCCTACGCCATCTGCAAATCACAGGAGGAAATTCTGGGGGACTGGATTAATGGTTCTGAGCCTAAAGGGACAGAGAGAAAGGAGCACAGCTACAGCGAATCCCAGGCCAAAGCCATCTCAGGGCAAGCTGACAGGAAGCCATCCTGCAGGTTTCTTGCTGGAACAGCCCTCCCTGGCTGCCAGCCAGTCACCAAGCATTCAAACAGGAGCAGCCCCTGTAAAAATACCACGAGTGTTAGTCAGCCTCACCTGCGAGACTTCGGCACTCAGGCTGGCCTCTGTCCACACATCAGAGGCCTCGGAGCTCATCATGGTGGGCTTCACGGCAATTGTGGGCTTGGAGTAAGGTGAGCTGTTCACACCTTCATCTTCCAGGCGGCAGTTCTCAGGCCTGGGAGGCAGGCGCGGTGGAGGGGGCAGGCTGCCCGCTCTGGGCTGGGGAGGGCCGGCCACCAGCTGGTGGTCGCTCCGCAGGCAGAAGCAGTTCTTGCAGGACCCGGGTTTCCAGATGTGCTCCACAAAGTCACTGCACGCAGACATTTTCAGGCTCTCGGGTTTCAGGCGGAGGGTCCGGTGCATCTTGAGCCGACAGGGTGCTGGTTCATCTTGCGCCCGGCTCTCTGGTGTGGTCTTGTGGGATTGAGAGGTGGGTCACAGAGTGGCTTCCTAGGAAGGCAGGACACTTTCCTGATTAGAGATTTGCCATGCCAGACAATGGGTGCATCATCGATTAGAGTCTCATTATGTGATCAGGGAGGAGACGGAGGAGAAAAGGGTAAATTTTAGGATCCCATTTATTTTGTGGCCCTTACCCATCTGTCACAAGGCTCTTAGACATTCTCTGGTGGTGTAGCCTTATCAGAAGCTGTAAAAACTAAACACAGCCTTGTTGCTTTACAAGAGTACATAAAAGACATTTCAGTCCCCTAAAATCCTGGGTGAGGAGTCCCCTAACATCCTTGGAGGTTTGGGGCAGTTATGGGAAGAAATCACATAGGGTTTAAGATGAGAAGCCGGTACCTCATCCATGTATTCCCCTGCCACTGGGGGCCTAGAGTCTGGGACGCTGACCCAGAGAAACAAGAACTATCAAGTAGTACAGCAAATAAAAACAATGGCTTATGGAAAATAACCCACAATTTTTGAACAAGAACTGTGTGAGAGGGGAGGCAGGTCTAGGCCCTGAAATGTGCATTGTAATCCAGACTTCCAACCAGGTGGAGATAGGAAAGGTTGGGAAAGGGGAGGAGTGGGGTGCTGGCCTGTCCTCCAGACCTTGTGGAGAGGTCTGGCATCTTGAGAAATATCCCTTGCTTAATATACATTACTTGACCCTGTGCTGCTGAGGTCCACAATGCTGGGTGCTATAGGCCAAAGGAGCAAACCAATAGCAAGACACACTCATGGTCAAAGGTGACTGGATAGATGATAAGAGAGAGAAGAGATTAACGAAGAGCTATTTCCCAGTGATGGCTCTGGAGAGAAGGCGATTGCCTTGCTCAAAGAGTTCATTGCTTCTGAGAGTAAAACTGCAAGTGCCAGTTTGCACCATGGTCCCCTGTAAATTCACCATTGAGAAGGAGCTCAAAGGGTTGCAGCCATTAACCGATTACCTTGAAATCATCCCATCTGGTAGTTGCTGTCCCCATTTTACAGGTGGGGAAACGATGACAAAAACAAGAACTTGCACCAGCCCATAGACACAGAGAGTTTGCCTGTTCTGGAAACAGAAGCCAACTTTGCCGGCAACTCCTCACTGCAGTGGTGATCTGCGCGTTGCTCCTGGCTCTTCTTAGCCTATTTAAAATGAACTGACTTCCCGTAAGGAGAATGTTCCAGAGAAAAATCTTCCTTAAGAACATAAGTTAAACAGGTTCTCATTAAATAGGGAGCATTTTGCCTCAGGGTTTGCTCTCCACTTTCCTCCCATAAGGATCTGCCTGAAGTTTGATAATCTCTAAACCGCCAACACGACTAAGCAAGTGGAATGAGCCTGGTAACCCCAAAGTCATTCCAGAGTGTTTGCGGGAAGTGTTCTCTCTTATCTCCACGCTTACACACGGGGGTGTTCATTCAACAAGTGCTCAAGCTATATGTGCCTCTTTTCCCTCCAAAGTGAAAAATGGGTTGGGGCCGGGCGTGGTGGCTCACGCCTGTAATCCCAGCACTTTGGGAGGCCAAGGTGGGCGGATCACCTGAGGTCAGGAGTTCGAGACCAGCCTGACCTACATGGAGAAACCCCATCTCTACTAAAAATGCTGGGCGTGGTGGCACATGCCTGTAATCTCAGCTACTCGGGAGGTTGAGGCAGGAGAATCGAGGCAGGAGAATCGCTTGAACTCAGGAGGCGGAGGTCGTCGTGAGCCAAGATTGCGCCACTGCACTCCAGCCTGGACAACAAGAGTGAAACCTCTGTCTCAAAAAAAAAAAAAAAAAAAAAAAAGGGTTGGAAGTGGTGGCTCACATCTATAATCCCACAACTTTGGGAGGCTGAAGCAGGAGGATCGCTCGAGCCCAGGAGTTTGAGACCAGCCTGGGCAACACAGAGATACTCTGTCTTTACAAAAATAATAATTATAAAAAAAATTATCCAGGTGTTGGAGTGCATGCCTATGGTCCCAGTTACTAGGGAGACTGAAGTAGGAGGATTGCCTGAGCCCAGGAGGTCAAGGCTGCAGTGAGCCCTGATCACACCACTGTACTCTGGCCTGGGTGACAAGAGAGAGACCCTGTCTAAAAACAAAACAAAAGTTAAGAATAAAGCCCGCTGCATCTTTAAGCTAAATACATCATCTGAAATAAAAGAAAAGTATCTTTTAGCAATCATTGTTAGGGTATCACAGGTCCTTTTCTTTAAGAAGACTGTTAGCTAGGTTCTTCTCCTCCTCCAAACACGCCCAAGTAGCAGGTTCCTTCTTTGCCAAGTTCTCCAGAAGAGGTCACTGGGCTTCAACAAGCTGAGGAAACAGCCAGGTTTTATAATCTCAGGCCACAGAGAACTATAGGCTTGTTGCTAAGTTTTGGGAGGGGGAAAAAGCAGAGGAAGTATTCTGGCCTTCAGGAACAGGCAGTAGGTTCCTTCCTGGGAAGCTGATGAGTGAAGACTGCCTACACCTTCTAGGCCACAGAAAGGACACTGTCCAGCCCACCTCCGCTGCAGGCAGAGGCTCCCATGCCTGCTCCATGGGATGGAGGAAGACAGCTTGGAAACCAGCCCTGTGTGGGCTCTGCAAGTTCCCAGAGCTCCTCCTGACACAGGGCTATCTGAGGAGGTGGGTGCCCAACCACTTCCTCAGGGGCTACCACAGATTCACAAAGCAGCAGTTTTGCTTGGCGACATGTTGCCTTCTCAACAGGCCAGTAAGAACACAAACTTGTTATTGGGGAAGGGGTGACGTTGGTACCACAGGCCCTACTTTCTAAGATTCCCCAACCTTTGCACAGCCCTGGGAGTGTGGAAGGATCTGGATTGCTAGCATGGGGGAAGTTTCCTTGAGAATGTCTCACCAGTTTACGAGCACTCTTTGCTCCCATCCTCAGCTCTGAAACTCTTGGATGTTTAGACACGCAACTTTCATCACACAACTGCCCAGATGGACACAAAGATTTTTAAAGGGAAGTCATGGAATAAGAAGAGAACAAACGAAGCCCTGGGCTTCCCACTGTCATTGACTCACTGCATCCTGTTAAAACTGGTTTCTCAGTCACAGCAAACAGAATTTACCACTGCATGCAGCCAAAAAAAAAAAAAAAAAAAGACCGTTGCACTTCTGTGCTTGCTTGGAATTATCTCCTATTTGTTTTAAGTAAAAGATGGTGAGAAACACAAGTGGCACCCACAAAGCCTTGCCTCGCCTCGCCTGGCGCAGCAGTGCCAGCTCTCCACAGCGTGGGGAAGGCACTTCCCAGCCCACATTCCTTACCTCTGAGGGGAGGCGGCCCCCAGAATTATGCAAATCCCCCCATTTCAGTAGGAGGCTGCAGTGTCAGATTAGAAAAAAGAGCTCAGCATTCTTTCTGATCCAAGTCATGAAAAAAATGCCTTTGCCTCTGCAAGCTTCTGCACTAGATTTGTGGCTACAGTTTGCAAGACTGAAGCTGTCAGATACACTCCCACCTCATTTCAAAAAAGAATCTGAAGAATCAAGGTGGCCAGATCTATAAGATTAAATATTTTGGCCCAAAATACCCGCTCAGACTTACATCAGAAGTTGCTTATGCCTTATCCTGGAGTGACAGAATTCCAAAAAACATTCACCTAAATTTTTTTTTTTCTGTATTTACAGTTAAATGAATGCAACACTAGAAAAAGGAAAGAAATGTGTGTGGAAAGTGTCTGAACTTCAGCACACTCCACTGGCCAGGGCTGACCAGACAGAAAGGAGAAAGTTACAACTTGACCACCCGCGAGCCCCCTGCCTCCTCACTCACACAGAGGGTAAATTATGATATTCACCCAACTTTTCCTTCTCTCTTTTCTTCCTCCAGTGCTGTGGAATCTAATCTCAGAGGGAAGAATGCGGTTTTGCACCCACTACAGTCGAAACCAACCAGACCTCAGGAGAGCAAAGTAACTGCGGAACTCCCTAGGGCTTCCTGTCAAATTTCCTTCTCAGAAAGGGAAGGGGGAGAGAAGTTGTTCAGGATAGTTCAGGCCAGTGATCAGGAAAGCCCTCTGAACCTGACTCCGGACTGAAGGCATTGCAAAACTCCTCGTCCCTAGACCATTGGGTTTTGCTGTCGGCTCTGCAAAACCATGTGCAGGGTGAGCTTACTTGAGAGAAACGCACACACCGTGAGCTGGCGCTCTCCGCTGCGAATGCCCGGCCGCCTCCATGCCCAGCAGAGGATTCTGCGTTCTAAGTGTGTATGTCCCCGGATACCAGCAAAGGTTAAGAACGTGCCCACAGCATGCGTTCGGAGGGCTCAGCCCGGGCTTGGGGGAAAGGGCATCATCTCGTCGCCTCTGGAGCCCCGCTGCTGCATACCTGGGAGCTACCCTGGACCCCAAACCATGCCCCCGGGTCCTGGTCCCAGCAGCCAGGCGGCCTTCCGTCTCTGCCCCTTGACAATACTCTATCAGCGGAAAGCAGTCCTCAAAGCGCTTCAGTCTCCCGCCGCTAACAGAGCAGCCAGACCAGAGAAACCGTCCTAACAGCCGGTCCTCCCTCCTGGAACTCGTAGGAAAGTTTCCCCGTTTTAAAGAGCGCGATTCTCGAATGGATCGAAAACACCCTCCAGCTCCTCCGTCCTCCCGGCCGGGCGCCTCCCCGCACCTGGGGCACCACCCCGGGCTCACGCGGCCCCGGCGCTCCCCGCTCCCCGAGCGGCCGCCTGTCACCCCCGGGGTCGCCTGCTCGCCGACCGCAGCGCCCCCCAAAGCTCCCCTCTGCGACCACGCTCGCCAGACAAAAAGAGGCCGAATTCGGAGAGCGCGTCGCGGGCTCACCTCGGGGCTGCGCTTCCTCCGCCCCTCCGTCGGTCTCCGAGCCGCCCGCCGCCCGGCCGGAGCATTGTTCGCGGAAGGTCTGCGCGCGGTGCGTGCCCGGCCGCTGGCGGGTGGCGTCTGCCTGGGCCCGGCGGCCGGGTGGCAGCTGCAAGCGCGGCTCCGCCCCCTCCGCCTCCGGTGACGCCGCCCGCCCCGGCTCCCTCCGCACCTCCGCAGTCCCTGCCGCCGCCCGGCCCCGCCTGGCCCGCGCGCCCCGCCGCTCGGCTCGCGCCTGCCGCTTCCACCCGGCGGGCTCCTACCCCCAGGGCCCCGACTCCTTCAAAGTCTCCACGCCCCGGGCCTCCCTCTCTGGCCCACCCTCCCGCCCCCGACCGACAGGCTCCGCCCCCGAGCCCAGCACCCGTTTGCACCCGCTCCTCAGTGGGGACCCTGCACAGCCCTGCAGAGGCGAGCTCTAGCGTTCCAACCCTCCTTTTGCCACCATGCATGTATAGGTGCCCGGCATCGCTTCGTTCAGCCGGCCCTGCGGGACTCTGGGAAGAGAGGGAGAAGGAAGGGGAAACGAGGAAGTGAGGGGTCGGGACTGGAATACCAGGTCAGGGTCCCAGGCGGGCTCTGAAAGCCACGTGAGCACAGCGAGCCTCGGCTCCCCCTACTCCTGGGAAGAGGGTGGCGCTGGAGGGAGCAGGGCTGGGAGTCCGGGTAGCGGGTTCCAGGTTCCGTTCAGTCCCTGGACTGCAGGCCTCTGGCAAATTGCTTGACCTCTTTGAACTTTAGTTTTCTGGATGTAGAATGCAAGCGTTGCACTGCAGGGAGCTGGCCTTCTACCACGCTGGGACATCCAAGTCTTCCGCAGCCCAGTAATACACCTGTGTTTACACCGTTTCCAGTAAGTGAGTCGTTCACTGACATAGAATGAGTTCGAGATAGTCCGCGAGCTAAAAAATCTTTTAACTGGGAATATAATAGCTTAAGAGCCAGTCAGTCCTGTAGCTTGACCTGAGTGTTTACTCCGGGAGCCAGGGCTACGGTCACCTCCCAGGGCCATGCCGGGTGGGTAGAATTCAGTGAAATGGAACAGGAAGAGGACCCCACCTCCCCCAAAAAACGCAATACCAGCGGCTTCTCTCGCCCTTTCACCCCTCCCCAGAAAGGCAGTTTATTGTGACTCTAATGAAGGTCCTCTGGCAGTCAGCCTGCGAGCCCCCACCTGCTGAGAGGAAGAAGATGGGCCTCCACCCCCAGATCCCTGGCTCTCCTCTTTGCTGCAGTGGATGTGGACAGGACGGAAGATGTGTATTTGAGGTTTGGCTTCTGTGTGAGGAAGGGGAAAAAAAGATCCAGGGACTGCTTCCTCATGTTCCAGTGACGCCCATTCCTCCTAAGAGGATAGAATCTGGGGGAAGCTGTAGAGGGATGGGAACGCAATAGACATTCCTTAAGGACCTACCCAGTGCTAAGCAACCCTATGAGGAGAGCATCATTATCCCCATTCTATAGACAGGAAAACTGAGGCTCAGGAGGCCGCACAATTTGCCAGGGTTCCTCAGTTGAAAAGTAGTAGTACTAAGACTGGAACCAAAGCCTGTCTGGCTTCGCTGGTAGGCAAGTCTACTCTGCCACTCCACCCTCGCCAAGTGCAGGTAGTCCAGCCCTACTTTTCTCTCTTCCTAAGTGAAGAGAAATCATTTGAACAAATACTGGCCAGGCGCGGTGGCTCACACCTGTAATCCCAGCACTTTGGGAGGCCAAAGCGGACAGATCACATGAGGTCAGGAGTTCAAGACTAGCCTGGGCAACATAGTGAAACCCCATCTCTATTAAAAATACAAAAATTAGCCTAGTGTGGTGATGAGTGCCTGTAATCCTGGCTATTCGGGAGGCTGAGCCAGGAGACTCACTTGAACCCAGGAGGTGGAGGTTGCAATGAGCCGAGATCACACCACTATACTCCAGCTTGAGTGACAGAGCAAGATCCTGTCCCCCCTCAAAAAAAAAAGAAAAGAAAAGGAAAACTTTGGTTACACTTCATCAGCATCCCGTAGAGCTGAAGGATCCAGACCCTACCAAGACTCAAGAAGGGAAGGTGTTGATAAACAGGTAGGTGCAAAGTGGTCTGCACTGGAGAAATACAAAAGTGACTTCAGAAACTGTACAATTCATTTACACTGGGAGAGGGCAAACTAAGATGTGTGAGAAGTTCCTGGTTCTCGGGATTCAGGCGAAATGTTTCACTTCTTCCTCTGTGAGAGAGACACTGACCTCACAGAATAAAGGCCATGCTGAATACATAAAAGAGGCACTTACTTTTGCACTTTATTTTCTTCTCTTTACCTAATTTATTCTTTTTTTTTTTTTTTTTTTTTTGAGATGGAGTTTCACTCTTTCAATCATGCTGGAGTGAAGTGACAAGATCTTGGCTCACTGCAGCCTCCACTCCCTGGGTTCAAGCCTTTCTCCTGCCTCAGCCTCTTGAGTAGCTGGGATTACAGGTGCCCACCACCATGCCTTGCTAATTTTTCTGTTTTTAGTAGAGACAGGGTTTCACCATGTTGGCCGGGCTGGTCTTGAACTCCTGACCTCAAGTGATCTGCCTGCCTCGGCCTCCCAAAGTGCTAGGATTACAAGTGTGAGCCACCGCGCCCAACCCCGGATTTATTCTTAATATATGAACAGGCTAGAGAGCATAATTGTAAGAAGAGAAAGCCATATTGTGGCAAGACTTGTAGTTCTGTGGCATGGGGCAGTACTTGAAGGGTTAATTCACTGTGTCTACAAAGTAAACTCTGTTCTCAAGTGGTTTGCTGTGCTCACACAAAATAAATGCATTATACTGTAGTTGCTGACATATAATGTGCATCTTCTTAAAAGCCAGCAACATGGCCATAGAGGCGGCTTCATCTTGCCTAATGAAAAGAATCAAAAAACACTTCAAAGGAGCCACTGAGATGCACATGAAATACGCATACTCTTATGCAGTGCTGTACCAGTGAGTGTTAAGTATAGGATATCCTCAGTCAAGCTATGCATGAAAAGCTCATGCATTTTCATAAACAATTCTTGCTTGAACTTCCAAACTGTACCCTGCAATGCAGTGTAATTTGTGTAGACACAGCATTCTGCTTCTAGCTACTTATCAGTCCATTTTCATGACACTTTTAACTGCATGGCGTGGGTTCCTTGATACAGACCAGACCTTGAAGAAGAGCAATTCCCTGTCAGCGTTTTAGTCCAGCAGCACCATTCTGTACAAGAGCAGTTATATTTTAGGAAATTGGGACAAGAGGTTAAGGCTGGGAGTGCTTTGGGGTGAGTAAAGTAAGGTAGTTTGGAATTAGGCAAAATGGCAGGATTAGGAAGGGCATGCCATTACATTATACTGCAAAAATACAAGCTGGGGTTTTCGAGAGGGGTCAGAGAGTATGAAGATTGAGCTGAAGAAATCCCACACATGTTATCTCCCCAGCCAGAGAATACATCTCAAATAATAGAGACGTGCATCTTACCTAAAAGTGAGAAAGATGTTCGGTTTTCTCAATGAATATGTATTGAGTACCTTCTACTTATAAGCACTGCATGAGGTCCTATTGGGAAAAGAAAGACAAGTAAGAGCCAAGAAAAATAAGCTCTATGAGAAGAAGATAAGCCGGGGCAGTGGGGGTTCAAGGGAGAAACAGACAGAAGAAACACAGAAAGTGACTTTACAGAGGAGGGGAGCTTTAGAAGATGAAAACGATTTCAATCTGTGGACGATGGGGACTTTCCAGACTGAGACAATGGTATCTGCAAAGGAATGGACGTGGGAGAGGCGGAAGACTTTTCAGAGGTTTTGCATTCTAGCCTGGCTGGATCATAGTTATTGGAGACAGGCCTGGAAACGGAGTGTGGCACTAGAAGGGAAGAACTTGGTTTCCAGGTGAGCCATCAAGAAAGTGTTGACATTTACGAGCAGCAGAATGACATCACGAAGGCAGTTTTTCATTAGCTTTCTCTGGATCTTGTATCCTAGATGGATTAGGAAGTGGGAGAAGAGATTGGAGACAAGGAGTCTGGCTTAGCATTCCTATCCCTGGTCCAGATGGCAGTTGATGTGTTTTGATAAGGAACATGGCAAGGGAAACAGAAAGAATGGATTGTGTGTGTAGTTTTGAGAGACATGAAGAGGGAGAAATGGGGATTGGTTCCTTCACGGATTCGCTGTGGGCAATAATCTATTAACGAACAATGGCTTACGTTATGGAGCACTTACTCAGCATCAGGCCCTGTGTGCTCAATGATGTACCTGGCTTTTCTCATGTAAGCCTCGCAGAAACACTGGGGTAGGTGCTATTACTGAGGGACAGGAAGGAATCAAAGGTGACCAGTAGAATTCTAACCCCTAGAGACCGGTGGCACAATGGTATCATTCTTACAAACAGGAAAGTCACAGAATTCAGTTTGTGGTCTCTTGGGTTGGAAGTGTGTAGCCACCATTTGGTGAATGAAGTCATCCTGCCAGAAATGGTGTTTGGAGCCCCCAGAACAAATGAAGGAGTTGGAGGAGTATTGTGAAGAAGGAGCAAAAGCCATAGGAAGAGGCGAAGAATTGGGGGACCCAGGAATGTAGAAGAATATAGAATATAAGAATATAAAAGAGGCCATGAGGAAAAAAAAAAAGAAGAAGAAGCATGGCCCCTTCGCTTCCAGACTTTTTAAAATGCAGAGCAGTCTAAAGAGAGATCTCTTGGGCAGGACAAAAAGGAAAGAGATGTTATCGCAGGAATTCCACCTTCCAGTTAATTGCATGAGCCAGGGAGTGTCTGAGACAAGCTTAAGCTCTTAGTGACTTTGTTTATAGCAGCAGGAGGTTCCAAAGGACCCCACGGAAGAAAAGAATTAGATGGGAGGACAAATGGAATGGATAAGGTAAGCTTGATAGGGATGCCGATAGATAAAAGTATTTTGGCCAGGTGCCGTGGCTCATGTCTGGAATCCCAGCACTTTGGGAGGACAAGGTGGGAGGATTGCTTGAGCTCAGGAGTTCAAGACCAGCCTGGTCAACACGGTGAGACCCTGTCTCCATTAAATTTAAAAATTAGCCAGGCGTGGTGGCGTGTGCCTGTAGTCCCAGCTATTCAGGAGGCTGAGGCAGGAGAGTTGCTTGAGCCTGGGAGGTTGAGGCTGCAGTGAGCTATGATTGCGCCTCTGCACTGCAACCTGGGCAAGGGTGAGACCCTGACTCCAAAAAACAAAGCAAAACAAAACAAAAGGGAGTATTTCACAAGGGGAGGAGAGTAACTGCAGATGGGAGAGGTTGGTGCCCTGAAAGTCCTGGGCATCTGCTCCCTGAAAACCAGGCTTGAAGCTGAGCCTGCCTTTGTGGCCATTTGGGTCCCAAAACCACCATGGAGAGGACTGGGTAGGAAGGGAAGGAAAAAGATCTTTCAAAAACTTGCTGTGATGAGTCCTTCTGGCTTCCTTCTGTCCGGCTAGAAGATAACATTCTCAGTAAGCCAGTTAGAGCTTGGTCTAGCAAACGCGCACAGCCCCACTCCTCTCTTTCCTCTCAGAGTGATAATCGGCTCTTTCATTTGCCACCCCAAAGCTATCTCTTTCTTCTTTGAGGTGTGGAAATTCACATATCTTATCAGTTAATCCCTGTCCTGTGATTACGGGATCACATCCTCGTGTCCCACCTTTTCTAAGAAAAACATATCCAACATCCCATTCTTCTCAGACGTTAGTTCTAGGCAGCACTACACAAGATAAAACATTCTAAATAATTTAGAGTATCATATTCCAAGCAGTGAATAGATTATTTTTTTGCCCAAACTGAAAGCTATTATTTAAATAATAACTGCAGATGTCAGAATCTCAAACCACACAGGACTGAGAGCCAGAGGTTCAAGGTTGTTATGATCTTTCTTTTGTGCTCAAGCACAACAGAGCACAGATGTCAGTGCTGAAGAAGGAAAAAACTTCTTTCCCCTTTGATATATGCATTAGTCTGCTCTCACACTGCTAACAAAGACATGCCTGAGACTGGGTGATTTATAAAGGAGAGGTTTCATGGACTCACAGTTCCGCACGGGGCTGGGGAGCCCTCACAATCATGGCAGAAGGCAAATGAGGAGCAAAGTCATAACTTACATGGCAGCAGGCAAAGAGAGCTTGTGTAGGAAGCTCCCGTTTATAAAACCATCAGGGCCAGGCCCGGTGACTCACACCTGTAATTCCAGCACTTTGGGAGGCCGAGGTAGGTGGATCACCTGAGGCCGGGAGTTCGAGACCAGCCTGGCCAACATGATGAAACCTTGTCTGTACTAAAACACCAGGCGTTCTGGTGGGCGCCTATAATCCCAGCTACTCAGGAGGCTGAGACAGGAGAATCGTTTGAACCTGGGAGGCAGAGGTTGCAGTGAGCTGAGATCGCGCCACTGCATTCCAGCCTGGGTGACAGAGCAAGACTCCTCAGTCTGAAAAACAAAAAAAGTCATCGGATCTCATGAGACTTATTCACTATCAGGAGAACAGCATGAGAAAGACCCACCCCCGTGATTCGATTACCTCCCACTGGGTCCCTCCCACGACATGTGGGAATTATGGGAGAAACAATTCAGGATGAGACTTGGATGGGAACACAGCCAAGTCATATCAATATATAGCTATAGGTAGGTATGCATTCAGTGACAGATACGTTGTTAAATTTTTGCAAACCTCATTTTTTCAAAATGTTACTGTTATGGGCTAAATGGTGTGGCTCCCCCTGTGTAATCCCCCCAAAAATATATCTTGAAGTCCTAACCCCTAATGCTACAGAATGCGACCTCTTAGAAGTAGGGTCTTTACAGATGTCATCAGGTTGAAATGAGGTCATTAGGATGGGCCCTAATCCAATGACTGGTGTTCATCTGTAGAGAAAGATGAAGACAGCCATGTGAGGGGAGTGATGCAGCTACAAGCCAAGGAGCACCCAGGACTGCCAGCAAACACCAAAAGCTAGGAGAGGCAAGGAAGGCTTCTCCTCCAGGGTCGGCAAAGGGAGCCTGGCCCTGCTGACACATTGATCTGGGACTTTTAATCCGCAGAACTCCAAGACAATTTATCTTGTTTTAAGCCACGCAGTTTTTGGTACATTGTTTTGGTAGCCCTAAAAACCTAATAAAGGGGTCTGGGCATAGTGGCTCATGCCTATAATTTCAGTGCTTTGGGAGGCTGAAGCAGGTGGATTGCTTGAGTCCAGGAGTTTGAGACCAGCCTGGGCAACATGGTGAAACCCCATCTCTACCAAAAATCCAAAAAAAAGTTAGCCAGCCAGGCATGGTGGCACTGCCTGTGGTCCCAGCTCCTTGGTAGGCTGAAGTAGGAGAATCACTTGAGCCAGGGAGGTGGAGGTTGCAGGGAGTTGAGAAGGTGGAGGTTTCAGGGAGCTGAGATCGCGCCACTACACTCCAGCCTGGACAATAGAGTAAGACCTTGTTTAAGAAAAAAAAAAAAAAAAAAAAAACTAGTAAAGGAGTAAAGGTACTAAAACTAAAGTATGCCAGCCGGGAACTTTAGTTTAGGGTGGCTCACACCTGTAATCCCAGCACTTTGGGAGGCTGAGGCGGGTGGATCACGAGGTCAGGAGATCGAGACCATCCTGGCTAACACGGCAAAACTCCGTCCCTACTAAAAAATACAAAAAAATTAGCCAGGCATGGTGGCGGGTGCCTGTAGTCCCAACTACTCTGGAGGCTAAGGCAGGAAAATGGTGTGAACACGGGAGGCAGAGTTTGCAGTGAGCTGAGATTGCACCACTGCACTCCACCCTGGGCGACAGAGCAAGACTCCACCTAAAAAAAAAAAAAAAAAATTAAAGTATGCCAATGATTGATATACACTAATGCTCTTAGTTAGAAAGTTAGTATTTTTCCAAAAATCAACTCATAAGAATGTAGCATACGAGAGACATGTTAGTGACTGCTGTGGATGCAATGCCAGGCAGTTCACTATGGTAGGAAGGTAGGATGTCCCTTCATTCTCTCTATGGGGGCTTTGATCTGGCCTACAACGAGAATGGTCATCCTTTTATCTACAGCTCCCTCCTTCTCAAATTTTAGGGTCATGGTCAGGAGAAAGGGCTGGTTCCTTAGCTGAATGGACATGTGCATGATTAGAAACTCTACCTCTACATTCAGAGAGTATGGAGTGAGACACAGCTCAAAGCCCATCAAGAGACTACTCTTGGTTCACAAACACTTCTAGAGACACTACTAGAGATGCATTAATGGATGGTGGGAACATTAGGGATCATCTAGGTCCGATCCTTCACTTTTTAATTTTCAATTTAAATTTAAATGTGTTTGCGAGATGGAGTCTTGCTCTGTCACCCAGGCTGGAGTGCAGTGGCGTGATCTTGGCTCACTGCAACCTCTGCCTCCTAGGTTCAAGTGATTCTCCTGCCTCAGCCTCCTGAATAGCTGGGATTACAGGTTCCCACCACCACTGCCAGCTAATTTTTGTATTTTCTTTTTAGTGGAGACAGGGGTTTCGCCATGTTGGCCAGGCTGGTCTTGAACTCCTGACCTCAGGTGATCTCCCTGCCTTGGCCTCCCAAAGTGCTGGGATTACAGGCATGAGCCACGGTGCCCGGCCCTGATCCTTCATCTTCACAACACTGTTCTTCAGAGCTTTCAAGGTTGTTTGGTTTTAATATGAACTCAGCAATGAGTTAAGAATACGAAAGTAAGAAATATTTGAGGAATTAATTCATGACTCCCACTGCTTGGCTTTCTGACTGAGCTGAGGTCAGAGTCTAAAAGAAGCAAAGTATTTCACCTTAGGAAGGGTCCCAAAGGGAAAAACTAATCCATCTGAAGAATCTGTTCAGTTACCCCAAAGGAAACCTCTCCATGGTACAGCCATTTTGGAAAAGCAGTTGGACAGTTTCATAAAGGTTAAAGAGAAATTTGTGGTCTGACCCAGCAACCCCACTCCTGGATATCTATCTAAGAGAAATGAAAGCATGTCCACATTGAGACTTGCACACAAATATTCGTGCCACATTATTTATAATAGCCAAAGAATGGAAGCAACCCAAATGTCCATCGATTGGTGTGAATAAATAAACAATATGTGATGTACCCACACAATGGAATGCTGTTCAGCAATAGCAAATAATGAAATACTGATCCATGCTACAGCATAGATAAACCTCAAAAGCCTTATGCTAAGTGAAAGAAGCCAGACACAGCCAGGCACGGTGGCTCATGTCTGTAATCCCAGCACTTTGGGAGGCTGAGGCGGGCAGATCACCTGAGGTCAGGAGTTCGAGACCAGCCCGACCAACATGGAGAAACCCCATCTCCACTAAAAATACAAAATTAGCCGGGCATGGTGGCACATGCCTGTAATCCCAGCTACTTGGGAGGCTGAGGCAGGAGAATTGCTTGAACCCGGGAGGCAGAGACTGCAGTGAGCCGAGATCGTGCCATTGCACTCCAGCCTGGGCAACAAGAGTGAAACTTCATCTCAAAATAAATAAATAAATAAATAAAAGAAACCAGACACAAAAGACTACTTATGGTATTATTCCATTTATATGAAATATCCAGAAAAGACAAATCTAGAAAGTAGAGTAGTGGTTTCCTAGGACTGGCAGTGGTAAAGGAATATGGGGCTGGAGATGAACATAAGGGATCCTACTGGAGAATAAAAATGTCCTAAAACTGGATTGTGACAATGATTACAGAACTTGGCAAACTTACTAAAAAGTATTGAATTGTACACTTAAAATGGTTGTACTTAGTTTATATGTAAATTATATTTCAATAACACTGTTTATAAAAAGAGAATGGGGCCAGGCACAGTGGCTCATGCCTGTAATCCCAGCACTTTGGGAATCCAAGGTGGGAGGATCGCTTGCACCCATCCTGGGCAACATGACGAAACGCCGTCTCTACAAAAAATGCAAAAATTAGCCTAGAGTGATGATGCTCACCTACAGTCTCAGCTACTTGGGAGACTGAGGTGGGAGGATCGCTTGAGCTCAGCTGCAGTGAGCCCTGATTATAACACCACACTCCAGCCTGGCAACAGGGGTGACCATGGAGGGGAGAGGAGGGGAGGGGGGGGGAGGGGGGGGGGGGGGGGGGAAGGGAGGAAGGAAAGAAGGAAGGAAGGAAGGAAGGAAGGAAAAGGAATATAATTCATGTTTAATATGCTACAACATGGATGAACCTTAAGAATATGCCAAGTGAAATAAGTCAGTCACAAAAGAACATATACTGTATAATTCCACCTAAAGGAAGGACCTAGAGTTGAGAAATGTATAGAGACAGAATGTTGGTAGCCAGAGGCTGGAGGAGAGGTGAATGGTGAGTGGGGAGTTCATGTTTAGTGGGTACAGAATTGCAGTTTGGGAAGATGATAAGTGTTCTGGTGATGGTTGCATGTACTAATGAATGCACCAATGTACTGTGCACTCAAATGGTTAAAATGATGAATTTTATTATATTATATACACATGCATGCACACATAATTACAATTAGTTATAATTATAGTTAATACAATTGAACTATGATTGTAGAGAGAGAGGCCACATATGTTTCTGTCAGTGAAATTTTTATAGTTGAGACCTATGGCTGCTTGATAAACGATGGATGAAAAATTGTCACATGTTTTCTTGTGGCTCAACAGTCCCATCCCTGAATGGTGCTTTTCCCTCTGTCCCTCCGGAGGCAGCTGTGTATTTTCAGTTGTACTAGGTCAGTAGGCTTCAGTCCGTCCTGACCTCTGGGTGGTTTTTGTTGACTTCTGCCAGAAGGCTTCTGTGTGATGTTACCTCTGAGACCCACATGTGCCAAAATCCAGCTGGGAAAATGTCATGACATGGGCCATCTCTTAGGGTGTTTTACTTGCAAAGGTAAACTGATGCTTTAAATCAAGTTTTCCTGAGGCCTGTTCAGTGGCAGGAAAAGGAAAGTTTCTATTTATCTATAAAGAATGTGTCATTTGCCATTTTTAATAGTTTTATAAACCTGTTGAAAAATGGTATTTCTTTGACCTATTCATCCTTGAAATGGAGTGGCCTTCTCTCTTTCCCTTTTCTTCCCCCTTATGGTTCTTACAAAAAATATAGCCATAAAACAAATTTTTTTTTTTTTTTTTTTTTTTTTTTTTTTGAGATAGGGTCTCACTCTGTAGCCCAACCTGGAGTGCAGTGGTGCGATCTCAGCTCACTGCAACCTCCGCCTCCGGGGCTCAAGCGATTCTTGTGCCTCAGCCTCCTGAGTAGCGGGAACTACAGGCACACGCCACCACAACCAGCTAATTTTTTGTATTTTAGTAGAGATGGGGTTTCACCATGTTGCCCAGGGTGATCTCAAACTCCTGAGCTCAGATGATCCACCCACTTCGCCTCCCAAAGTGCTGGGATTACAGGCCATGAAAGGATTTTAAGACAATCTTTTGGACTCTTGGAGCATTTTGCTAATAAAAAGCATTGAGGAAATCCCATTTTGATACAGCACAAGTAACTTTGAGAAAACTTATTTCTCTGCATAGTACACCACACGGCAAAACCCCCCAAAAGACATAATTTGCTTCCTCTTTTTGAGTTTCTGAGAGCACTAATTCAGTCATGAGACAGATGTCTGATCCACATGGGGTGGAGTGGGACGAGGTGATAGAGGGGAACAAATAAACCTCCCCTTTAGGGCCTGTGAATATATGCAGTCTTCCTTCAATTTCAGATCCACAGTACCTAATTGACATAGATTAGTTATGACCTACCTGTGCCAACCCCAGAGCCTTCTACAAACACTGGCTCTTATTAGCAAATTACTTCTTCCCCAGTCACGGTGCATAGAATTAACGTGCTCATTTTGCATCTCAGGAAATTGAGGCGGGAAGACAAATAGAGTCAAACCAGTCAGTCATCAAACATAGAAGATTGGAAGAAAGTGACTTATTTGTCTTCCAGATCTCCTATTGAAACTCTGTAAAGGCACTGCAAAGTGTCACCACTGTTGGGCTTTGTTTAGTCAAAGGACGATCTTGTGGATTTACATTCCTAACTGGTTCTGCTGGGGAAGCCATACAATAATGGCCATACATGATCGCATGGCCACACCATACAATAATGGTGGCTGAGAGGCTTCCGGAGGGAGACTTGGTAGCATGTCCAGTGGTCACAGAACGTAGCAGGGTCAACAAGTTTTGCAGCCACCAATGAATGGGAGTAGGGGGCACCGTGTCGAGGAAGGAGGAGGGGAGCAAAACTTGAACTAATTTACTGGAAAGCCACAGGCCTTGTTCAGGAGTCTTTAGGATAATAGCCCTTTTGACTGGCTGTTTGGTTTTTTCTCTTTTAGAAGTAGTAGCAGTGGTTGGCTGGGAGAGAGAGATGGAGAAAGCTGGGTAGGAAGGCGGTCAAAAGACACGTGATGGGACTGATTGACAAACAGGCTTTGTAAGCTCGGCTGCGGGGACACCTGCGGCTCTTGCGGACAGGCTTACCCAGTAGGGGTTGTATGAATGAGAAAACAGCTTCCAAAAAGATGTAGCACAAGAGCATAAAAGGAAAAGAAAAATGTGCATTTGGTTTTATCTCGGGATTCTCCTTTAAATGACTCTTTCATTATCTAATATTCTCAACCCTAGGTCAGCATCACAAGATGCATGAAAGAGGACTCATTGCCAGGGCATGGAGCTGGTGTTTTGATCAAAATGGAATTTGCTTTCAAACAGACATGTATTCACTAATCTCCCTTCTTTTTAAAATAAATAAATAAATAAAACAAACACAAAATCTCTTCCAGCTCAGCTGATTAAGCCCTAGTGGGGATGACAGCAACATTCACTTGCGAGATCCCACAGAGCTAGTGTCCGAAAATGAAAACAAATGTGACTTTTCATATCAATGCACAGTGTTGCTTTGTTTGCAATTCAGTTAAAGAACAGGCATTACAATGCTATTGTACTACAAGAGATACACATCTCTGGGGCTCTAAAACGGTGAAATCTGTGCTCGACAGATTGGCATCAGTATCTTAAGAGAGCCAGAAGGGCATAGTTCTTGGTTCCAAGGAGCTATGTTTGGTTGGGGTGGAAGTGAGGGAGCAAAGAAAAAAAATCCCCATACCTCCCATGGTCAATCAGCTTAGACCAGATCCATTCCAGATGGCTATGTCTCGTATTCATTGATATTTCCCACAGCGAATAGAGCCTTGGTAAATAGCAATTGTGTGATCAGTTTATATATATTAAATTCCCACTGAGATAGCTTCGTTACCAGATAAGGTGAACACTTGAATTTTATTTCAGCAGGACTTGGAAGGAATTAGGCAAAGGTGTCATCACTGTCACCTCCTTTGAAACGCCTTCCTGACTCTGGAAACTGAGTTGGATGCTTTTCCTTTTCGTTTGATTTTTCTTTTCTTTTGTTTTTTCTTTTCTTTTCTTTTCTTTTCTTTTCTTTTCTTTTCTTTCTTTCTCCTTTCTTTCTTTCTTTCTCTCTCTCTTTCTTTCTTTCTTTCTTTCTTTCTTTCTTTCTTTCTTTCTTTCTTTCTTTCTTTCTTTCTTTCTTTCTTTCTCTTTCTTTCTTCTTTCCTTTCTCTCTCTCCTTCTCCCCTTCTCCCTTTCTCGCTCTCTCTGTCTCTCTCTCTTTCTTGTCTTTCTCTGTTGCCCAGGTTGAAGTGCAGTGGTACAATCACGGATCACTGCAACCCCGACCTCCTGGGCTCCGTGAACCTCCCACCTCAGCCTCCCAAGGAGCTAGGACTACAGGCATGCAACGCCACATTTGGATAATTTTAAACAATTTTTGGAAGAGACGAGATTTCCGAGATTTCATTATGTTGCAGAGGCTGGCCTTGAACTCCTGGGCTCAAGTGATCTGCTAGCCTCGGCTTCCCAAAGTGCTGGGATTACAGGCATGAGCCAACAAACCTGGCCGGATGCTTTTTCTTGGTGCTGTCGTTAGCTTCAGTTTCCTTTTATATAAAACTTTGTTAGAGGATTGTTTTGGAAGTTACATAAGCTAAGTTATGTAAAGTGCCCAGTTCAGAACCTGGCATATCCTGTGCTCTCAATAAATGATGGTGTTAGGGCATTCATCAGAAAGTGAAATCCATTCTTTCACTCACCAGCAGCCTTTGATCCAGGAAACACCTTGTGCCAGGCTCTGAGCAAAGCCTCAATGATGCGGCGACAAGCCCAACAGATATGCTTCCTGATTTTCTGAATGAGACAGCATAGTGAGAGGTAGGGACAGAGCCAGATGCCCCCGTGCATTTCTTTTTTGTTTTTGTTTTGTTTTGAGATGGAGTCTTGCTCTGTCTCCCAGGCTGGAATGTAATGGCACCATCTCGGCACTGCAACCTCTGCCTCCCAGGTTCAAGCCATTCTCCTGCCTCAGCCTCCTGAGTAGCTGGAATCACAAGCGTGTGCCACCACGCCCAGCTAATTTTTGTATTTTTAGTAGAGACAGGGTTTCACCATGTTGGCCAGGCTGGTCTCGAACTCCTGACCTCAGGTGATCCACTGGCCTTGGCCTCCCAAAGTGCTGGGATTACAGGTGCAAGTCATCGCACCTGGCCACCCATGCATATCTGATGACACACTGTGACAGGTGCTCCGAAAGGTCAGTGCACTATACGGTCATAGACCAGGGGGCTTTGTATTCTAGGAAGTCAAGGCAGTTTTCCCTATCAATGGACATTGGAGCTGAGATTCCAAAAATCAGTTGACCCCTTGGAGGATGAGACATGGGAAAGAAGCAGAAAATGGGCAAGGGTGTGTGGTCTGTTAATTTCACACTCCTAGAGGATCAGAATATTGATGTCTGTGAACTTGGACAAACTGAATTCCAGTGCTTTTTCTAGTATGTGAGTAGATATCCTCTGGCATCGCAGGGATGGGTTTGGAGGTGACACAGACAGCACCAGGGAGAAGGTTAGGGGTCTGCAGGGAGGACACGTGGCTGGAGGACTATGGAGGTAAGTAGGAAGATGGCGGTGGAATACTGGAGCAAAGTGGCCAAGGGGCACTGGGCTGAGAGTCAGGAGAGCAGAATTCTGTTCCTGGCTAGCATTCCTATTTTACAGATGAAACAAACAAACAAACAAACAAAAACTGGTTCACAAAGATTGTGTATTTACCCAAGATATACACCTAGTAGGCGGTGACACTTAGACTAAAATCTAGGCCTGTTTATTCTAGGTCTCCTGACTATACCACACGGCTGGTTTGTAAAACGGAAAGCTTTAAGAGAACAACTGCTGGCTGGGCACGGTGGCTCACGCCTGTAATCCCAGCACTTTGGGAGGCCGAGGTAGGTGGATCACCTGAGGTCGGGAGTTCGAGACCAGCCTGACCAACATAGAGAAACCCCCGTCTCTCTACTAAAAATACAAAATTTACCGGGTGTGGTGGCACACGCCTGTAATCCCACCTACTCAGAAGGCTGAGGCAGGAGAATTGCTTGAACCCGGGAGGCGGAGGTTGAGGTGAGCCGAGATCGGGCCACTGCACTCCAGCCTGGGTAACAAGAGTGAAACTCTGTCTCAGGTCTAAATAAAGTATAATATTATGGAATAGTACCTCCTCAACAGAAGAAAAGAAAAAAGAAGAGAAAGAGAGAAAGAAAGGTAAGGTAAGAGAGGAAGGAAAGAAAGAAACATAAAGGATAAATAAGAGAAAAAATCCTTAATTTTCTCCATAGTCTTTTCCCTTTGGAATATGTCCAATTTAATCATTTCTAGAACATTAAAATCCATGTCAGAGCCACCACCAGTGAAGCATTTTGTCACCATCCTGCTGTAAGGGCAATTGCTAGGAGAAACATGGGACTTCTCTGCCCTATCATTATAATGCTTATTTCAGCCAATGTTTCATTATCTGTGCCAAGTGCAGGCCAAGCCATGGAGACCTGAACCCCTCCGAGGGTTCAAAACCTTTCTGAGTCATTAGCTCTAATATCCTTGCAGCTCCAAAAGCAGCCGCGATGGAGGTGCTCCGCTGAGCGCCATTCCCTTAAGCATTTCCATGTTATTGTTTTGAGCCTATAGGTAAGAGCTTGAAAAAAACATGAAGCAAATAAACCATTCGCTTTGCACCAAGGCCATACAGCAAGTTCAGTCACCTGGCTGAAATTAGGGGCTCCAGGATACCAGACAATGTCTTGCCCTTTTACGACTTGTGCCAAATCTTCTTCTGGCTGCTCCAGATACAAAACAAATATACTTTTCCTGAAGGCCTTTTTGGCATTTCCTTAATCCCTAAGCCATAGCGACCAAAGACACCGTTCTTCATGCCAGCATGTGTTTCCCTGCCAGCCTCTGCCACCCGCACACAAGTTTTCTGTTAACGCTTTTGTAAAGAATTTAAATGTGTTGCCAGTTAAATGAGGTATTAAGGGCCCCGGGGTTTTTCATCTCCAGTTTTCTATTAGAAGAAAGGAATCATGGTAAAAATTGTGCTTTGAAGTTCTATTGGAATTTAAATATTTTCTGCATAAAATGTTGGTATCCTCAACACCAGAAAGTCCAAACATCAACATCAACATAAAACCCCTCATTTGATAAAACAAAAGTTTAAAAAAGTGGAATCCACTTTTTCAGTGGAATAGAGGCTCAGGAGTCACATTGAATCCTATTAGTGATAAATAGTGACAGCCCTTGGGTTCTTGCTGTTGAAAGCGAAAGTTAGTGGAGAAGAAATAGAAAGCCAGTAACCAAAATTAAGATACTCTGATATGCTACTACATAGAAGAATAAATCGTCTAAAAGGACAGCATATTAATAGTACACTTATTTTTAGCCAAATCTACAGTAAAACAATCTTTTCAACACTTATCCCAAATTCTATTGTTTAAGACTTTTCTAGGCCTGGCACAGTGGCTCACACCTGTAATCCCAGCACTTTGGGAGGCCGAAGCTTCCGGATTACCTGAGGTCAGGAGTTCAAGACCAGCCTGGCTAACATTGTAAAACCCTGTCTCTACTAAAAATACAAAATTAGCCGAGTATGGTGATTCATACCTGTAATCCCAGCTACTCGGGAAGCTGAGGCAGGAGAATTGCTTGAACCCAGGAGGCAGAGGTTGCAGTGAGCTGAGATCGTGCCACTGCACTCCAGCCTGGGCGACAGAGCGAGGCTCTGTCTCACTAGTGTAGAAATGTACAGATTAGAAAGTGACATTTACAAGGCAATCAAGAGAGACAACAAGGGGGCTGGGTGCGGTGGCTCCCGCCTGTAATCCCAGCACTTTGGGAGGCTGAGGCGGACGAATCATGAGGTCAGGAGATCCAGACCATCCTGGCTAACGCAGTGAAACCCCATCTCTACTAAAAATACAAAAAATTAGCCAGGCATGGTGGCGGGCGCCTGTAGTCCCAGCTACTCAGGAGGCTGAGGCAGGAGAATGGCATGAACCCAGGAGGCGGAGCTTGCAGTGGGCGACAGAGTGAGACTCCATATTAAAAAAAAAAAAAAATTTATATATATAAAGAGAGGCGATACGGTCAGTTTGCATTGGTACACAAATTACTTCAAAGAAAACTGGGCACTTTTGAAGGATCAAGTGACCCTTTTTGGGTACTAGGCCATTAGAAAACCTTTCTTTTCAGAAATGCAATCTCTGTTCCATGGAATCTCTAGTTTAAGACATAACTCAAGAACGACTCCATGGGGTCTTCTCAGTGGGGTTAGTAACCTCCAGGGGTAATTTAAGAAAAGGTGTTGCTAATCTTTGTGGTGCTTACATGAGTCAGGGTATAGACACATTCCTGGTTTCTCTTAATAACCTACCAGGTGTGTATGAACCATGAGTTTATATTTATACTTTTTGGAAAAATAAATATGTAGTCTGTATCTTTTAAGGTTAAGAAGCTTTTAGAATTCACAGCCTAATAAAAAAGAAAAAAGGCCATAAACGGTGGCTCACACCTGTAATCCCAGCACTTTGGGAGGCCGAGGCAGGTGGATCAACTGAGGTCAGGAGTTTGAGACCAGCCCTGCCAACATGGAGAAACCCCATCTCTACTAAAAATACAAAAACTTGCTGGGCGTGGTGGTGCGTGCCTGTAGTCACAGCTACTCGGGAGGCTGAGACAGGAGAATTGCTTGAACCGGGGAGGTGGAGGTTGCAGTGAGCCAAGATTATGCCACTGCACTCCAGCCTGAGTGACGGAGAAAAAAACAAAAAACAAAAACAAAAAGAAAAGAAAAAGAATCATAGTAATAAAAAGAAAATAAATAGGTTAAGAAGTACTATAAGTACTATAAGTACTATAAGTACCTACTTTGCAAAGTATTATTGAATTTTACTTAATCCAAATGCTGTCTTTTTCAACCTTCAAAGGGTAATCCTGCTTCCTCTTTGGGGTCCAGGGAAGCAACTCATATTCTCTAATCACTTCTGTAAGATTTCCTCAAATCTCTCTTGTTCTTCTCTAAGTTTCATTACATTCTAATAACACCCCCTTAAACCCATCACCATTGACGGAATGCATTTACCCTCACCAATGGGTATTTCTTCCACATTTTCTATTTTAGTCAGTTCTACCTTTAGAGTTATTTTCACACACACACACACACACACACACACACACACACACACACACACACACCATCCCACTTAATTTTATTCGTCCTTCAAAGCTCATCTTAGGTCCTTTCTTCCCCTTCTTTCCCCCTTGGTCCAATGCATTCTGAACGTTTATACCATTTACATTAATTTTTTTTTTTTTTTTTTTTTTTGAGACGGAGTGTCAGTCTTGTTGCCCAGGCTGGAGTGCAGTGGCCTGATCTTGGCTCACTGCAACCTCCTCCTCCCGAGTTCAAACCATTCTTCTACCTCAGCCTCCTGAGTAGCTGGGATTACAAGTGTATGCCACCACGCCTGGCTAATTTTCTATTTTTAGTAGAGACGGGGTTTCTCCATGTTGGCCAGGCTGGTCTTGAACTCCCGACCTCAGGTGATCCACCCGCCCTGGCCTCCCAAAGTGCTGGGATTACAGGCGTGAGCCACCGCACCCAGCCTACATTGATTCTGTAATGTTTACTTCTTTACCTTCTTTTATTGTTCATAACCATTTTACAGGTTTCTCTCTCGCTCTTGTCTCAACAATAAGAGCCCAGAGGTCAGAAATCCTGATTTACAACTCATTTTGTGTCCCTTTTAACCTGTAGAGGTGAGCTGCATGACGTGCCACGTATTAGTCTTTGACGTTTCCCTGTCAATCTTTGTCAAGACATTGAGTTCAAGTTGATCCTCTTGTCAAGTTCATTTCCCACTCAGATCACTTGTATTGCTGTTTGTGCACACAAGGACATTTGAGATAACTATGGAAGCTGGTTGTTTCAGTATGAAGTTGCAGGAAAGGAGTTCAATGAATGATCATGTTGGTGGGTGAAAATGATGCATTATATAGAACATTGACAAATTTCACGGAGGCATAGACCAAGAATTTCATTTTAACTTTGTGTGATAGAAGGGAAAATAAATATTTGTGTTGAATTGGAGCCATTTCTGGCTGAAGCAGCTGGTTATTACTCATTGCTAATTGATTTTTGTAGACTGTATGAGTCTCACAGGCTCATCCTCCCACCGACAGCATTCCTGACCTTCAGGGTGCCAATACAGTCTGGGTCCTCTGTCTTAGTCAGACTCACCACACACACCAGGCTCTCATCACTACTTTTCTGAGTCACGGGACCCTTTTTTTGTTTTGATGCAATTTCTATCATTACAGGCTCAGCGGTAAGCCAACAACAAGGTGATGGGTACCTAAAATAAGTGAATACAATCTTAGCCTCATTATAATGTTGGGTGTCGAGCTGATGGATGAGGTAATGGATATAGCCAGGAGACTGGCCACTGTTGGTAGGAAGCAGTAAGGAACCGGAAGCTGTTTCACCCAGAAAAGATGGCTGGAGATGGAGATGGACCTTGTATTTTCTTTTTTCTTTTTTTTTTTTTTTGAGACAGAGTCTCGCTCTGTCGCCCAGGCTGGAGTGCAGTGGCGTGATCTTGGCTCACTGCAAGCTCCGCCTCCCGGGTTCACACCATTCTCCTGCCTCAGCCTCCAGAGTAGCTGGGACTACAGGTGCCCGCCACCACGCCTGGCTACTTTTTTCGTATTTTTCAGTAGAGATGGGGTTTCACCGTGTTAGCCAGGATGGTCTTGATCTCCTGACCTCGTGATCCACCCGCCTCGGCCTCCCAAAGTGCTGGGATTACAGGCGTGAGCCACCGCGCCCGGCTGGACCTTGTATTTTCATCCACACATGTGGAAGTGAGACTTAGTTTATATGAAAGCTAGAACTCGTAAGGGTAGGTTACAGAAAGGCTCAACGTGTTTAAAAATTGAAGGAGCTGTTCCTTATTACTGAAGGAACACAGCGAGTGAGCTCCAACTCTACTAAGATATAAAGATTTGAGTTCAGATAATTAATTGAGATATAATGGAAGAGATTCCTACATTGCATGTAACTAAAACTTAAACGCTCCCTAATGACACACATAAATTAATCTGACTCCAAGGTTCTTTAAACCTGTGATGATTTCCAATTCATTTATATCTTTCATGAGATATGGCAGCTGTAAACAAATAGAATTCCAGCTTCAGATGAATCAAGATTTTATACAAGGGCAGGATTTGCGGGTCTGTGTATGGGAAGGGGAAAGTCTTGCTCCCAATCAGTCTTGATGTCTTCATTCTAGGAATTCTTTCTGAAAAGATGGTAGCCATGCAGAAGACAATGCAATACTAATTTTGTTGCTGCCTTCACATCCAATGCACAACTCAATACATACACCAGGGTTTTAGGCATTCTGGAACCTTTAAAAGTTTGAAAAACATGCGTTGCTTTACACATGTCCAGGCATGTCTATGTACAATGACTGGGAGTAGAAAATAATTTGACTTTTAGGGAATGGTATTATTCTTGGTAGAAAAAGTACCATTTGTTGAGTTAATTTCACACATACTACCACAATCAAACTCTTAAATGATTCTATGAGATAAGTATTGTTATTCTAATTTTACAGTTGATACAGCTGGAAGAACAAGCAACTCACTTGTGTTTACACAACCATTAAGTTGTTGAGCCAGGATTTGAATCTAGGCCAAAGTGATGCTATATCCCTTTCTCGCAGGATCTTATAGCCCCTAATCATAAATCCTTCATATTTTGAAAGATAAAAGGCCATGTTTAGAGATGCCCATGACTTCAGAGAAAAAAAAAACCAGCTTGACTTTACAAGGATGAAGTAGTCTTTGCTGAATGGATAAGAACTCTAGTCTTATCAATGCACAGGCTAAATATCAGCTCTGCCCTCTAAGTAGCTGAATGCTTTCAATAAATACCTTCACTTCTCCAGGTCTCTGTGTTCTTATTGGGAAAACGGAAGTGCTAGTAGCCCCTTCCTTACAGGACTGTTTTTATTTTTTATTTTTTTATATTTTGAGACAGAGTCTCGCTCCGTTGCCCAGGCTGGAGTGCAGTGGTGCAATTTTGGCTCACTGCAACCACCGCCTCCCAGGTTGAAGTGATTCTCCTGCCTCAGCCTACGAAGTAGCTGGGACTACAGGCACGTGCCACCATGCCCAGCTAATTTTTATGTCTTTAGGAGAGACGGGGTTTCTCCGTGTTGGCCAGGCTGGTCTCAAACTCCTGACCTCAGGTGATCTGCCCACCTCGGCCTCCCAAAGTGCTAGGATTATAGGTGTGAACCACTGCGCCAGGCCAGGACTGTTTTTAATAGGAAATAAAATAATACATGGAAAGCACCTAGCACCATATGAACATAGGAAGCAAGTTTTAGCTATTATGAAGAGTTTATATTCTTTTTTATGTCTCTACACCGAAGGTTGCTGGTGGGCTCAAAAGATATTCCTGAAGAGTCAAGTTATGGGGAAGCATCCTAGGAAAGGAGAGGCAGGACAAGCAGACTATTCCTGGGAAGCTAGACTTACTGATAACAGTAGAACTCTCCATGGCCCCAGCTGATTTCTTCGCCTGGGGTTATTCTCTACAGGTGACTCGGATAATCTTTCCATCTCTCCTGCAGCATCTAGCACAGGGCTCGAATGCTCGCTGTCTGATTAACACAGGTGTGCACAATGAGTGGTCTCAGGTGAGAGAAGAGAAAAAGCACAGAGCTTGCAGAAGGCAGAGATCTGCAGCTTATTCCCAATGCAAGACGGAGCTGATAAGCAAGCTGGCAGTAATGACGTGGTGTATCTTTCAGAGGATCTTGAGGTAAGGTACAGACAGCAATTTCAGTGCAAGTCAGCAGTATGTGTGGGCGGCACAAATGGCTTTCCAACACTCCCCTGTGGGGAGAATGCAGAGCATGCATTAATGACCGTATTTTGCAGAGAAGAAAACAGATTTAAGGGTCTAGGAAATCAGGGCATATGGCACTAGGAAAGGAGATGTTTAAATGATCCAGTATACTTTGGAGATAGCTCAGTAGTTCAAGTCACTGGTGGATGCAATTTGAGATGCCTACTTCAATCTATTAAGACCTACATTCTCTCTCTCTCCCTCCCTCCCTTCCTCTCTCCCTCCCTCTCTTTTTTTTTCTGTCTCCCTGGCTGGAGTGCGGTGGCATGATCTCTGCTCACTGCAACCCCCGCCTCCGTGGCTCAAGCAATTCTCCTGCTTCAGCCTCCCGAGTAGCTGGGATTACAGGCGTGCACCACCACGCCTGGCTAATTTTTGGATTTTTAGTAGAGACGGGGTCCTCACCATGTTAGCCAGGCTGTTCTCGAATTCCTGACCTCAGGTGATCTGCCCGCCTCGGCCTTCCAAAGTGCTGGGGTTACAGGTGGGAGCCACCGTGCCCGGCCCTCTTTTTCTTTTAACTCTCTCTTCTCACCCATCAAGGCTTCTATTTCACTACTCCTCCCATTCTGATGACAGTTGGGATTCAGCCATGCTGTTTCTGCCACCTGTCGCTGGCTTTGAGTTCACAGGAAACACCAGCTGGCACTTTTAGTGGCACAGCACTGCTCCGAAATTCCTGTGCTGACTTATTCTGGCACCCTCCCCCTATTTTTGGTTAGCTCTTCAAGGCAAATAAAAGACTCCTTTAAAATATATACATCTCTATATATTTTTTTCTTTTTTCTTTTTTCTTATATGCCACCAAAAGGCACAGTCCAGAAACAGAAAGAAGGAAACACAACTAACTCCACTTAATACACCCATGAAGAAAGTGTACCAACTGGAACAGAACACGGCTTCTCTTCTCGGGGAATCACCTCTCCATCACCTTCATGCACCAATAAGCTTTAAATTGTTGTATATGTTTTCAACCTTCAAATAGGGCAAGTGAGGCCAGGTGCGGTGGCTCACAACTGTAATCTCAACACTTTGGGAGGCTAAGGCGGGTGAATTACTTGAGCTCAGAGGTTCAAGACCAGCCTGGCCAACATGGCAAAACCATGTCTCTACTAAAAATACAAAAATTAGCCAGGTGTACTGGCGCATGCCTGTAATCCCAGCTACTAGGGACGCTGAGGCCAGAGAGTCGCTCGAACCCGGGAGGCAGAGGTTACAGTGAGCGGAGATCACACCACCGCACTCCAGCCTGGGTGACAGAGCAATAAAAAAAAAAAAGATAGAGTAAGTGTTTGATGAAGAAACATCAGCACAAGGAAATCTTAGCAGAAGGGTCTAGAATTGCACAGAGAACAGGGTTGTGCTCTGTTACTTCCAGTTGCTCAGTGCCCTTCCTTGTTGAATGGAGCTCCAGGAGAGCATGAGGGGTTGGTAATTCATAATTGCCATCTTTTCCCTGCTGAAACCCTTTGCTAGAAATCATTGTCTCTCTTTGCAGACTTTTGCATCATCCTATATCATGTTTCAGAGGTCACCTTTATTGAGGTAGAATTCATATTCAGTAAATTTATCCTTTTAGATGTTACTGTTTTATAAATTTTGACAAACAAGCAGTCATGTAACCACCACCACAATCAAAATACAGAATATTCTCATAACCCCTGAAAAATCCCTCATACCCCTTATAGACAACCCCATCCTGCCATCACAAGTCCCCAGCAATTGCTGGTCTGATTTCTGTTCCTACAGTTTTGCTTTTTCCAAAAAGTTACATAAATAGAGTCATGTAGTGTGTAGTATTTTAAGTCTGGCTTCTTTCACCTAGCATAATGGTTTTGAAATTTATCCAGTTGTAACAAGTAGTCATGCTTTGTTTTTTTTTTTTTATTGTTTTAATTTTAATTTTAATTTTTTTGAGACAGAGTTTTGCTCTTGTCACCCAGGCTAGAGTGCAATGGTGCGATCTTGGCTCACTGCAACCTCCGCCTCCCAGGTTCAAGTGATTCTCCTGCCTCAGACTCCTCATTAGCTGGGATTACAGGCGACCGCCACCACGCCCGGCTAATTTTTGTATTTTTAGTAAAGACAGGGTTCACCGAGTTGGCCAGGCTGGTCTTGAACTCCTGACCTCGAGTGATCCACCTGCCTTGGCCTCCCAAAGTGCTGGGATTACAGGCATGAGCCACCGCACCTGGCTCCTTTTTATTGTTACATGGTATTTTCTTCATGTGGATGAACCAAATTTGTTTATCCATTTGCCAACTGGTGGACAGTTGAGTTGTTCATGGGGTTTGGCAATTTAAAACAAAAATTTACTCTAAAAGTGTTTTTTTTTTTTTTTTTTGTTAAATTAAATCAACCTTGTTTTATCAAGCAACATATCAAAACTTACTCATGTAAGAGTTAGCAATTGCGCTTTTAGTTTGATTTGAAATTAAAGAATTTTCTTCTGCCCTTTCAGCTAGTGCCTTCATTCTAAAATATAATCATTACGAGGACAGCCTTGTCCTAGATGTTCCAAAAGGTGTCCCTCTTTCTGCACTTGTCATTCCAGGCCTGTGACTTTCCATGTAGAGAAGAGAACCCTGGTTCTTGTCCACATCTGAACCAGCAAAGCTGCTCTTAGCTGATGGGCTCAGAAGAGAGCGGGACGATTGCCTGAGATCCAGTAGTCCCTTTTGCAATAAAGCTATGATGTAAGTAATCATATGCAAAAGGTTTTTAAACTTTACCTATAGGAAATTGGGAGCCAAACTTTAATACATCAAACTCGACTTCATTTTAAAAATTGCCTACCTGAGAAGGGAGAAATCTCTATAAAGACATCAAAGTTCTAAGATCCATAAGTGCTGATTTATTATATAGTTAACATGCATCTAAAAATAAAGCTTGTCTTTTAGATACACTTGCCTCAGGCATAATAGTGTTGCAACATGCTACCATATCACTGTTGCAAAACTATTGCTGTTGAAACTTATCTTTCTTTCTCTAACTTCTTTCTCTGCCCAGCAAAAAGGGAGGTGGAGGGAAAAAAAGAAGGAAAGAAAATGGGAGTGGGGAAGAGTGGAGAAGAAGGAAGCAGAAAGCCTGGGTAATGATACAGCACCTTTTATCTCAGAATCTCAAAAGCTGTTTTCTGGATCAGACTCGTTGAACATTACTGGGTGGACAGGACATGGAAAACTAAGTAGGAACTGGAATGAGTTATGGTGGAGAGTGATGGTTAATTTTATATATCAGTTTGGCTGGACTGTGGGGCACGCGGGTATTTGGTCAAACGTCATCCTGGATGTTTCTTCTGTGAAGGTGTTTTTTGGATAAGATCAACATTTTTTTTTCTTTTGAGGCAGTCTCCTTCTGTTGCCCAGGCTGAAGTGAGTGGCGTGACCTCTGCTCACTGCAACCTCCACCTCCCGGGTTCAAGCAATTCTCCTGCCTCAGCCTCCTAAGTAGCTGGGATTACAGGCACTCGCCACCACGCCTGGCTGATTTTTGTATTTTTAGTAGAGATGGGGTTTCACCATGTTGGCCAGGCTGGTCTCAAACTCCTGACCTCAAGGACTCCACCCACCTTGGCCTCGCAAAGTGCCAGGATTACAGGCGTGAACCACCGCACCGGGCCTAGATCAACATTTAAATTGGTGGACTTTGAGTATAGCAGATTACCCTCTGTAATGTGGGTAGGGCTCATCCAGTCAGTGAAAAGCCAGAATGGAATAAGAGACTGACCTCTCCCAAGGCAAGATGGGAGTTCTGCCTTTGAACTTCAGCAGCAATTCTTCCCTGTGTCTCCAGCCTGCTAGCCTTCTCTGAAGATTTTGAGTTTACTAAGCCTCCATGATTGCATGAATCAATTTGTCTCTCTTTCTCTTTCTCTCAGTATATACACACACAGCCTTCCTAAGAAATTGCAGAACTTCTATATTTGAGAAAGTATTAAAGACAATTTATTCCAACCCTTAGCCATAAATTTCTTCTCTAGCATCTGCGTAAGCAAGCACTAAACTGCAGCTGAATATTTTCTGCCCAGTAAACCACTAGCTAAAGAGGCAGCTACTTTTATTTCTGGACAACTTTAATTGCTTCAAGTTCTTTTGTTTTGGCTATTTGTTTGTTTGTTTTATCTGGCAAGCCCAATCTATTTCCCAATGTCTTCTATCCTTTGGCCCAAAATTGTGTCTGGGAGTCACAGAGGCTGTTTGTACACAGGTGTACATTCCCCTTGCCCAGTTAATCTTAATTAACTAATTATGTTAATTTTTTGAGATGGAGTTTCACTCTGTCACCCAGGCTGGAATGTGGTGGCGTGATCTCAGTTTACTGTCACTTCTGCCTCCTGCATTCAAGCTATTCTCCTGCCTCAGCCTCACGAGTATTTGGGATTCCAGGCATGCACCACCACACCCAGCTGATTTTTGTACTTTTGGTAGAGAAGGGGTTTTGTCATTTTGCCCAGGCTTGTCTTGAACTCCTGACCTCAAGTGATCTGCGTGCCTCAGCCTCCCAAAGTGCTGGGATTATAGAAGTGAGTCACAGCACCTGGCCAGTTAATCTGAATTTGAATAATCTATGTAGCAGAATAATTCTGGAATATTAACTAGTTTCGTTCACGTGTTTAGGATGTCATAAAGCACCTGGGACAGTCATGCCTACTGCTCCACGGAAGGGAAGATGGCGGAACATAGAGGACGAAGACGATTCTGGGTGCCTGGAGGGAGGAGGGACGGAGCAGAAAGAGCACTGCATCAGAGGGAATTGCCCAGATGGCAGTGGATCACGGCACACATGGACTGTGCACCTGGTGGCCAAGCCTAGGCAAGATGATGGGTCTCTCAGGGATGTGGCTCGGAAAGGTGATATCCAAGGACTAGATGAACCCCAGCTCCCACAATGCTGTAGACAAAATGACGGAGCAAGAAAGAAAGAAGAAAACTGGAATTGACTGGGTTTAAATCTCTTCCACTGAATAGGGGGATGAGAGAACATTTTAGTTGAGTTTATAGAAAAATCTAGCCAGTTATGTGTCTTACATTTCTAGTGACATTTCTTCACTGCTGAGAGTATAGAATGAGTTCCACAGTGGCTTTTATCCATCACTGAAAAGAAGCTAGAGAAAAACGACTCTTTGCTTTGAGAATAGTCCTGTCCCTGGAAGGGTCTGGATATAGAATGAGAAACCATGGTCTTGGGAAACACGCTGGGAATCACAGACAGGTACTTTTATTTTAAATTGATTCCTCGTCTCCATTCTATCCTGTTATGGGTATTCCTTCAAAAGACATTTATTAAGTGCTTGCTGTATTGGGGTTGCTCTTCTCAAGGAGTATCTTTGTGGTGTTCTCTGTATTTCCTGAATTTGAATGTTGGCCTGTCTTGCTAGGTTGGGGAAGTTCTCCTGGATAATATCCTGAAGAATGTTTTCCAACTTGGTTCCATTTTCTGCGTCACTTTCAGGTACACCAGTCAAACTTAGGTTTGGTCTTTTTGCATAGTTCCATATTTCTTGGAGGCTTTGTTCATTCCTTTTCATTCTTTTTTCTCTAATCTTGTATTCATGCTTTATTCCATTAAGTTGATCTTCAATCTTTGATATCCTTTCTTCTGCTTGATCGATTTGGCTATTGATACTTGTGTATGCCTCACCAGCTCTTGTGCTGTGTTTTTCAGCTCCATCAGGTCATTTATGTTCTCCTTAAAACTGGTTATTCTAGTTAGCAATTTCTCTAACCTTTTGTCAAGGTTCTTAGCTTCCTTGCATTAGGTTAGAACATGCTCCTTTAGTTCGAAGTAGTTTGTTATTATCCACCTTCTGAAGCCTACTTCTGTCAATTCATTAAATTCGTTCTCTGTCCAGTTTTTCTCCTTTGCTGGCAAGGAGTTGTGATTCTTTGGAGGAGAAGAGGCATTCTGGTTTGGAACGCAAACATTCTTGTTTGATTGGAAAATCAAAGACAAAGGAGCCTTGTTCCCTGGAAGAGAACATGAAATTGTGAGCAAATGCAGTTAAATGACAACATTACATTAATTATAAAAATGTAAAAAGGTCTTATGTCTTTTTGCTATACAGGCCTGCTTAAAGGCATTTATGATAATTTTTTTTTTTTTTGAGATGAAGTCTCACTCACTCACTCCAGCCCAGGCTGGAGTGCAATGGCACGATCTTGGCTGACTGCTACCTCCACCTCCCGGGTTCAAGCAATTCTCCTGCCTCAGCCTTCCAAGTAACTGGGATTACAGCCAGCTACTTTTTGTATTTTTAGTAGACAAGGGGTTTCACCATGTTGACCAGGCTGGTCTCAAACTTCTGACCTTAAATCATCCACCCACCTTGGCCTCCCAAAGCACTGGGATTACAAGCATGAGCCACCATGCCTGGCCTGGTTACCTTAATTTTTATCCTTAAAGGTAATCATTAGGTGAGACCCCGAAGGAGCTAGTCATGGTACGGAACTAACAGGAGCCAAAATTTGTAATGGTTGGGAATCACCCTGTAGAATTTAAAATCACTGTGTTCACAGTCAGGCAAGGCAGTGCTTGGCTTTCTTGGTGATGAATGTGGCATTTTTTGAGGACATTGTAAATGCATGTCACAAATAACATTTATCTATCTATCTATCTATCTATCTATCTATCTATCTATCTATCTATTTATTTGAGACGGAGTCTCGCTCTGTCGCCCAGGCTGGAGTGCAGTGGCCAGATCTCAGTTCACTGCAAGCTCCGCCTCCTGGGTTGATGCCATTCTCCTGCCTCAGCCTCCCGAGTAGCTGGGACTACAGGCGCCCACCACCTTGCCCGGCTAGTTTTTTGTATTTTTTTTTTTTTTAGTAGAGACCGGGTTTCACTGTGTTCGCCAGGACCGTCTCGATCTCCTGACCTCGTGATCCGCCTGTCTTGGCCTCCCAAAGTGCTGGGATTACAGGCTTGAGCCACAGCGCCCGGCCTATTTATTTTTTTATTTTTTAGAGGGAGTCTTACTCTGTCACCCAGGCTGGAGTACAGTGGTGTGATCTTGGCTTGGTACAACCTCCACCTCCTGGGTTCAAGCAATTCTCATGCCTCAGCCTCTCCAGCAGCTGGAATTACAGGCACGTGCCACGACACCCAGCTAATTTTTGTGTTTTTAGTAAAGACAGGGTTTTACCACATTGCCCAGGTTGATCTCGAACTCCTGGCCTCAAGTGATCCGCTCGCCCTGGCCTCTCAAAGTACTGGGATTACAGGCATAAGCCACCATGCCCGGCTATTTAATTATTTTTATAGGGCTTTATTCTATTACTCAGGCTAGAGTGCAGTGGTGCAATCATAGCTCACCACAGCCTGGAACTCCTGGGCGCAGGCAGTCCTCCCACCTGAGCCTACTAAGTAGCTGGGACCACAGTCGCGTGCAACCAAGCCTGGCTATGTACTTTTTACTTTTTGTAGATACAGTGTCTTGCCCAGGCTGGTTTGGAACTCCTGACCTCTAGCAATTCTCTCTCCTTAGCCTCCCACAACGCTGGGATTACAAGTGTCAGCGACCATGCCTGCTCGCAGATGACGTTATTAAGCAGTTATCATGCTCTGTGCTTGACACCTATTGTATTTAATCCCCACAACAACCCAATGACATAACTACCAGTGTTAATCTATATTATTGATTAGGAAATCAAGGCATAGAAAGTTAAATGACATCACCCAGTGTCACAAAGCTAATTCGGGGCAGAGCAAGTATTCAAATCCTAATACTACCCAGATCAAAATCCTTTACCCACTATATGTTATTGCAGCCTGAAATGCAGAGAGGGTATTAAAAAAACCCCAAAGAGCAAGAAACCCTTTCTTATACTCCTACAATTTTATTGAAACACAGCCATACAAATTTGTTTGCATTTTGCCTGTGGCTGCTTTCACACGACAATGGCACAGTCAAGTCATGGTGACAGAGACAGTGTGGCGTGCAAAGCTGGAAATATTTGCTGTCTGGCCCTTTCTAGAATAAGTTTGCGGCCGGGCGCGGTAGCTCAAGCCTGTAATCCCAGCACTTTGGGAGGCCAAGACGGGCGGATCACGAGGTCAGGAGATCGAGACCATCCTGGCTAACATGGCAAAACCCCGTCTCTACTAAAAATACAAAAAACTAGCCTGGTGAGGTGACAGGCGCCTGTAGTCCCAGCTTACTCGGGAGGCTGAGGCTGGAGAATGGTGTGAACCCGGGAGGCGGAGCTTGCAGTGAGCTGAGATCCGGCCACTGCACTCCAGCCCGGGCGACAGAGCAAGACTCCGTCTCAAAAAAAAAAAAAAAAAAAAAAAAAGAAAAAGTTTGCTGACTTCTGACCTATCACAGGGAAAATTATGACAGTGATAACTCACAGGTAATTTGACCAGGTAACGTTATTTTTAATCAGGAGCCACATTCTCACATAGCTATCTTTATGTTGGTTTCCCTAATATTAGATGTAAAAGATTTTATTTTTTATTCTTTTTTTTTTTTAATAGAGGCAGAGTCTCACTACATTGTACAGGCTGGTCTTGAACTCCTGGGCTCAAGCACTCCTCCCACCTCAGACTCCCAAAGTGTTGGGATTACAGGCATGATCCACCACGCTCGGCCCCAGTTAGAGACACCAGGCAGTCTTGCTAGACCTCTGTGACCCAGTTTATCATATTTGAACAAAAATTAGTCATCCTTACGTCTTCTTGAGTAGGGTCCTTCTGAATCTATTAACAGTGCCAGTACCATGAGTAACAGCCTTCTCATGGATCTCTTTTTTGATAAGGCTGGGAATTAGTAGTGTGGCCTAATCACCTCTGAGAGAAGGACAGAAATAATTACCTTAAAACTTGGAATGTTATCTGGGTTTTGGAGTGACGAGGTAAGTGATTCTGCTGGGATTATCTCATTTGAATTAACGCCAGTCATAGCATGCCCAGAAAATTCCTCTCAAAAGCAAAGGGAAACATGCCAAGAATGGCTGGCACAAGTGTTTACACTTTCAGTGTAATATATATGCTGTCTATATACACATGTATCCACACATATGTACACATGCATACACATTTCAGGCACTCCAGCCTTCTCCCTGTTGAGATTTATTTTGTCATAACTCCTTTTTTGCTTCCAAGAGGAAGAGAGTTCGTCCTGTCCTCACTCTGTCCCTCTTCTCTTCCAGTCTGGGAGTGACTACATCTGCCTTGGTCTTTTTCCTCTTGTGCTGAAATCCACACTGGTGAGTTCAGAGTAGGCTGCATTCTGTCTTGCAAATCATTCTCCTCCCGACCAATTCCCCATCACCCTTCATTATCACATTCTCGCTTCTCTTTAAAGTTTTTGTCTGGACAAATGTTCAAGTAGTGACTGGAATTGCCATGTACTGCTGGAGTAATGACATCATAAAGAGAATTCAAGGGGCGCCCACCCACCCTGCAGGTGGTAACTGCTACAAGGTATGGTGGGACCATGGGGGCAACTAAGTTATCCTGGCACAAAATATGTCCCCTTCCCCTTCCCCTTCCCCTCCCTCCCTCTCTCCCTTCCTTCCTTCCTCCTTTTCTCTCTTTCTCTCTCTCTCTTTCTTTCGATGGACTCTCGCTCTGTCACCCAGGCTGGAGTACAGTGGTGCAATCTCAGCTCCCTGCAGCCTCAACCTCCAGGGTTCAAGCGATTTTCCTGCCTCAGCCTCCCAAGTAGCTGGGTTTATAGGCATGTGTCATCACACTTGGCCTTTTTTTTTTTTTTTTTTTTTTTTTTTGCGACTGAGTCTTGCTGTGTCACCCAGGCTGGAGTGCAATGGCACAATCTCAGCTCACTACAACCTCCGCCTCCCGAGTTCAAGCGATTCTTCTGCCTCAGTCTCCCAAGTAGCTGGGATTACAGGTGCCTGGCACCACACCCAGCTAATTTTTGTATTTTTAATAGAGACGAGGTTTCACCATGTTGGCCACGATGGTCTTGAACTCCTGACCTCAAGTGATCCGCCAGCCTCAGCCTCCCGAAGTGCTGAGATTACCGGCGTGAGCCACCGCGCCTGGCAATTTTTGTATTTTTTAGTAGAGACAGGGTTTCGCCATGTTGGCCAGGCTGGTCACAAGAAGTATTTCCTGGCATAGGTGGTGTCTGGTTAGAATCATAAAGGACGAGTAATGGTTATTCCCAAGAAAGTGAAGGGGAGAAAAGAGAAAAGGAGGAAGGTTAAGGAAGAAGAATAGCAAATACTCTGGAGACTTGGGCAGCCACTTGGCCATGATGTCTGGATAGCCTTTCCCGGGAGTTAATTCCTGCCTCAGTCTACTACCCACCACAGTTCTGCAGGACAGAGTCCTGGGAGATGAATGAAGCCCAGCCCTATAACTGAGGAAGTGTCTTCTATTGAATCACCGACCTCGGTGAAGCCACAACTCCTGTCTGTTTCTTCTTCTGGTCACAGCGCCTTACTCAGTATGAAACACCATCAGGTTTTTCTTCCACATGCTGGGAAGGGTGCGCTCACCCTGGGTGGTGCCAGTTACAGCTCCTCCGCAGAGTTCTCCTTACCTACATTTGATTTGAGGCATGATCTACCAGTGTGCTGTTGAATCAAAGAACTGCCTTCAGGACTGTCATTATTTAGTGAAACTATTGTTGACAAACCAAAACTGCACCCAGACTTTCACCCACAGTTTATTCAAGCCAGGTAATATACTAAGTGCTTTGTGTAAGCCGTAGTCTCTTTTCAGAAATGGTTGGCTCTCACAAAAGGAGAGTTCAGATGTCGGCCTGGCACTTGCATAAATATCTTCCACTGAGATTCAGCATTAGCAAACTCTCTGCCGGATACAATTTAAACACTCAATAAAGCATGGTGGGGGTATTTCTAATTTACACGTAAATGATTTTTTTTTTAATTCTAATGTTCACAAATTAAAACTGTACCTTTCCTGAATTAAGTAATAAATAAGAATTTTAATAAAACATTTTCTACATAAAATCCTTAGAAAGTCTACTGCAAGGTTTGATGGCTGGGAGACTGAGCTGAGAGAATTTAACAGCTCATATGTCAGCATTAGGATTTGTTGGTAGTGCTTATCTATTCTACATAATAAGGTTTTGTGTATTGATGCAGGCACTGCCTTACACAGTAATATAACACGAGACCATGATATTCAGCACATTTTGAAGTAAGTGTGACACTAAGACCCTCTGAAATGCGTCCACTTTGCCCCTTACAACATTACAATGGGGACATTCTTTTTCTGAGACAGTCATTGAGAACAGCACTAACAGATTATGGCTTGATAACTATTTATCACTTTGGATTGCTGTGGAAACCAGGCATCCCTAATCACCAACAACTTTAAAAAGCCAAAATATTATCAGAGAAGACAGTTTTATAGAAATATTCAAAATCATTTCATTAGCTTTCTAAACCTTTAAAAAAAATCTGGCTTTCTATTCAAATATTTAGCTAAACAGTACATGATGCAGTCAAAACTGATCAGTTTTCTAAACCACTTTGCTTTGTGCATTTAATGTGGAAAGGACCTGGAGAATAGAAAGAATTTCATTACCCTCACAAAGATTTGTCAAAAACATCTTGGTTGTTACTCAGAGAAGATATTGCAAAGAGAAGCTGGAACATAGAAAGAAATAAGGTTGATTCCATTACATATGATGCATTTGGAAATTGATTGAAGTGATCACATTTCAGATGCACCTCAGGGCAGAAGAGGCAATCTCTTGAAAGTGACAGCCAAATTTTGTGTGAGAGGAGGGGACTGGGTAGAAAGGGCTCCCTGTCTGAGTAACAGCTTTCTGTCCTGTGTTTCATCAAGCCTATCTTGGCACTTCTCTAGCCTCAACCTCATCATAATGTGAGGTATAATTATCTGCCCATTCATCTGCTTCTTGTGCTAGACTGTGAGCTCCTTGATACCAACCATATGTTATTTATATTGATTTTCCTAAATCCTAACCAAAGCAGATGCTTAATAAGCATTTTAATAGGAAGGAAGAGAGGGAGTATGGGAGAAGGGAGTGGGGAAGGAAGGAAGGAGAGAAAAAAGTTCACTTATAATGTCTATAATGGTATTAAACAAAATAGAACATGTATTTAGTTTGATGAGACTTTGTTTCAAAATTAAGTATGATTTACTTAGGATTAAAACACAAGTTATAATAGCTGTGATGGACCTTATATAAAAAAAAGTAAGTATAACACATTTTTAAAGGCTTTTAAATATCTGTATTAAATATAAACTAAATGGACAAGATTTTTCATCCCCAAGAATTACCTGGGATATTAGCTTTGCAAAGAAAGCAAAAAGAGGGAAATGAGGTTGAGTGAGTTATTTGGATAAATATATGCAGTCACTATAAACCTCTAAAGGACTTTAAAATAAGTGAGGAAATATTGCTAGAAGAAAGCTTTACTTATCACTTTTATGAATTATAAAAACAAAATATTTTAGTAAGTCTTACTGTTAAGTGATTGATTTAATTATTTATACGTGAAGTTCTTTCTAAACCTGGACAGTGTAAACATGTTGGTTAATCATTACAGAACTCCAAGTCTTTCTCTTTGTTCCACGCCTTAAACAACACAAGGATCGTAAATCCTTCAAGTTTCCTTGGAGTTCGCTTAGGCAGAGTCCAAAGTTTAAGAAGGTGTTCCATGAACCATAAACGTTGCCAGCATTGAAGAGTCAAAGCATATCCCAACATTCTGGGGCAGTTCTCACCCAGCTTGACTTCATCCTATTATCTTTAAAGATTCGTATATATTTAGCATTTACCCATGCCCTATCTAGAGATTTAAACACTTTTTTTTTTCTTTTAAGAATAGAGATGGGGTTCTACCACGTTGCCCAAGCTGGTCTCAAATTCCTGGGCTCAAGCGATCCTCCTTGCCTCGGCCTCCCATAGTGTTGGGATTACAAGTGTGAGGCACTGTGCCCAGCTTTAAACACTTTTTATTTTAGAATAGTTTTAGATTTAGAGAAAAATCACAAGGATAGAATAAAAAGTTGCCATATACCTTGTACTCAGGTCCCCCATTATTAGCATCTTACATTAGTATAATATGCTTGTTATAATTAGTGTATCAATATTGACATAATATTATTATTTTCTTTTCTTTTTTTTTTTTTTTTTTT